>NC_088603.1:42994843-43300509 GCF_036013475.1 Columba livia | reverse complement strand
AGAAATGCAAGTATACCATAATTATTTCCACAGCACCTTCTGCTTTTGGACTTCCCAACCAGAGGCTGCACATGGACCATCAACCTAACACATACCAAAGGTCCTACCTCTCCCATGAGCTGGCCCATTTGGACTTCAGTCCTCAAAAACCTTTCTGTGGCATCAGTTTTATAATGTAATTTGACACTAAAAAAAAAAAAAAATCCTCTTATTTAAATCTGCAGCCAAAATAATTTAATTGGTGCAGCCTTCCCCCCATTCTTGTTTTACAAGGAAAATTTTTCAGTGGTTCTTCTTCCACCTTCTTCCTACCATTCAGAACATTTTATGTGAAACTCTGCCATACTGTATCCAATGGCTTACATGGATAATCCCCAAAAACATGCGGAGGTGGCAGCCACCCAGTCAGGGGGATTTCTATCACATCTTTTTGCAAGTAAACAGAAACATCGTTGACATGGTGATACAAGTGCCAAAATACAGTGTCAGATTATTAAAAGTGCTAGATGTTTCTGGCACACTTTGAAAAACAAATGTCTACATTAAAAAATATTTCTTCTTAGGGATTCCTTCTAAAAGGAAAACAATAAAAGGGAACCCTAGACTAAAAATGTATAGACATTATTTTAACTCTACTGGTGTTAAATATGTGTTATCCCTCATAGGACTACTGTTTTGTTTGCAATAGCTTGCCATTACATTTCCTTTCTCAAATCTGGCCTAATGCAGCTCTTGCAGAGCAAAAAGTCCCTCCATAAAGGAAAAAAATACTGTTATCAGGTTATTATATATTTCACCAAGGTCCATTTATCATTACAATTCCCTCATCCTACCACTCCCAACAGAAAAACCTCTGTTGCAGAAGAGGAAATACATGCAGCAACACGGCATCCACAGGAAGGACCCCCTCATAGTTTTCTGCTGCCGCACAGAGCTGGGATCTCCCTGCCCCGTCTCTGGCTCCCTAAACTCAAGACCTCACCACACTCCCAACACATCTGAAAGAGCCTCTGTAGCCAACAGACCTTTGACAATCGACTGGTCTGGCAGGGGTGACCACAATTTAGAAGTTCCTTTGCGGGCTGTATACTGAGGGTTTCTGAGCCACAAGTGGCCTCCTGGCACCCTCCTCCCTTTCTCTCCCTGCCCCCATTCTGAAGAGCAGCAGCTGCATAAAGATGCCTCAGAGCATCTTGAAGGACAGGAATTCTTCAGGCTCTGATGGTGAAATGGGCAAGTACAGGTGAAGGCCAGTATGAAGAGTGATTCCTGCAGCGACTACCATAGCTCTGAAAAATACAGCAATGGCTACAAAGTTACACATACGCATTCATTGCATTTCTGGGTCTCCATATCACATTTATTTAGCAAAGAAAGTTTTTCTTTTCTAATTAATGCTTTTTATGGTTTTTTGGGTTTTTTTTAATTCTTCTGCAGGAGGCTGACTCGTACATTAACACAAGCCAGGAAAACAAGACTTTGAAATATTCCCCCCCACACACCCTAAGACACCAAGTACGATGACACACAGTACTGCCTGGTTTTCCCTCCAGAAGCGTTAACTGCCAGGTTTCTGCAGTGACAGTCTGCAAGGCTAAAATTAGCAGGCAACACCTTCCCTTGCACCTCATCACATGATAGGAAACAAACATAAACAGGGAAATACAATATGTTCCTAAAGGTGGAGTCTGAATACTTTCATCCTCATAACAGTTTAGAACTAAAGGACACTTATACAAGCAGATTCTTGTGATGTGTCTTCTGTTACTAGCATTGTAATTCGCTTTCCGCATAGTTAAAAAGACAACTAACTCTAAATATGCTCCTTCACAACCCAGTCTGGCCTGAATCAAATTTCTTGATGTCTGTGCTGCAGACGAATTGTTTTACTGGGCACCACTATGTTACCAGACACCTATATATTCTAGCACCCTTCTGCATAGATAACACAAGCCTTTCAGTGGATCCATCTCTTTGGTAACTGTTATTTGACAATTCACTCAGGAGTACCACAAACTCCTTTGCAGGCCACATCCCTGCCTCCTGCTCTACTGAGGTGTAGATGATTGCAGGCTGGATGGCAAGACTTGGAAGGTAACACGCTAGGTTTGTTTGGGGTTTTTTTTCATTCATTTTATATTTTTTTCTCTCAACAGTGCTGGGGGATCCTTAACAGTCATGCAGAGCAGTCACAGCGCTTCTTTTTCTAAAACTTTGTGCAAAGGACACACATAAAATCAGGTGTATTTAAGGAAATTTGCTAATCCGAACATGGCAAAGGGTAGAATTAAACCTGCTGAAGTTGGGTCACAGTCTGCACACAGAAAGAAAGCACAGCTAAATTATGAACTCATTTAGGACCTTGATTTCTCCTCCATAAAGGACGCAGGAATAGTCCTATGCACATACACAAAAACTGAGACGTATGTCACAGTGTTGCATAACACACCATAGCATACAAGAAGAACACGTATAGCTAACAACACATATTTCTCTGACAACCTGCTTTTAAGCTTATCATTCACCTCACTGGCTTAGTTCTGGCTCAGCTCGACCATCTCATCTCCTCTTCTTGCTGCAGCAGTGAGCCAGTGGCTGAGGACAAGGAACGACTTCTCCAAGCAAGACTCTGGCTCGGCCACGAATTCCCAAGGCAGAACCCTGGGTGCACTGAATCCACAGTGATTTCAGCAGACCTGAGGTATGGAGAGGCAGAGATTTCTCTGCAAATCCCCAGGGATATGACTGCTTCTATTTTAGTATCCCTAATTACAAACATCGCTATTTTTGGTCCTAAAATGTTCTCAGCTTTTTTAAAATTAGCCACAGCATTCTACTTGAAGACGCCCTGGCAGTGGGCAACTCAGGAGGCCAGAAGCCTACTTGCTAAAGTAGTGTTTATCAGCTACTAACTTGAACACAGTAACATTTTTGACAGCTTAAACTTGAGTCTCAATTTAAAGACTTGGGTTTGTTTTTTTTTTTTTTAAAAAAAAAGGCCTCTAGATTAGCAATTCTCACCCAACATCCCATGTTTGTGAACTGACCTTGATGTTTAATAAGAACCATTTATGCCAACAAAAGGGAATTAAAACCAAACACACAAAACTCCTTCCCCTGCCACAAGAACTAAGGAGCAAACAAGGCCATCACCATTGATTCATTTCAAGCCATTCATCAAACTATTGGCAACAAAAATAAGGCCCAGCTTCGTTACAAACAGAACAATAAAGCAAAAGGAAGTTGAAAATTAAAATTAAGGAAGAAATGCTCACAGACAATAGATGGCTTTAAGTTTTTTATTTATTTTTTTTGTCAACAATCCAGGCACCAGGGTTTTCTTCGCTGCACTGAAAAATTACTAAGAAAAGCACTAACAAAATTATATGGCTGTTTCTGATTAATTTCACAACTTTGAATATTCAAACGGTTCTTGAAATATTTCATTATTTATCAGAGCTTTTTTAAATATATACAACATTCATTAAAGAAATCAGGACAGGGCAAATCACTTTCATCTTCATAAACAGTAGTTGATCTTACTCAAACAAACATCTAAATTAGCTTACTTTCACTCCCTGTGATCCTATCATTCCTGTTTACAGATTTTTAAAATGAGCTCCTCTTCCTTAAAAAGCAAAAAAAAAATATAAAATCTACAAAACAAAAATCAACCACGACCAAAAAAAACTCTCAACACTTTATCCAAAATAAGCCTACAATACTTGCTCTCAGCAGCCCAGGGCTTAAGAGTGCCTTAGCCCTATTTATTAGCACAACATCAGCTCCATCCTCCATCCCGTGCACCCTAAGAGACAGACACCCCTCCCACGAGGTTATGGTTGAAGGGCTTGGTCAAGCTTTTGTTGTCACCAAGGAGAGACACACAAGGACCAGAACATTCACTCAGGGCAAGCCATGCCGGTGAGCAGGGGTGAACAAGGCACAAGATGCCCAGAAGGGCCCCATCAACAGCACCCCATCCCTTCTTCACAGCCTTCGTGCACTTCCCACCGGAGGGGAGACTCTCCAAAATAAACATGTACGGTGGGGTTGGCACTTTGTATCAATTAATAAATTTCACAATAAATAATACCAGCCATGTGGCAACGCTGATATGTGATTACCAAGATGTATCAAATATTACCAAGATAAATCAGCACCAGCTCACCATATTTTGAATTTAAAAGCAATTAAGGATATGAAAGAAGAACTTTTCTTCAGGGAAGGTAAAGTTGGCAGCATAGAAGGTCTCTTGACATCTCGTACCGATGTTAACACTCGCGCACAAAGTGAGGTAGGAGGATAATTATCCTTTCTGAAGATCTGGTGCCATTGCTCAGGCTAGCAGGTTAATTTTCTCTATTTTCTAAGATCCTTTGCAGTGATCCAGAGATGGCTGTTCTCTCTCTCTAAGCTGACAGTTTATTCAAATAACTGACACTATTGTTGCTATCATTAAAATAGCTTCCATTGAAACTGCCATAGTTGAATAGCCATGGTCTGTATATATAACAAGAAAACCCTTTAAAACTAATTTCAAAGATGTCTGTTAGCCCAGAAAATACTTAGCAGCAGTAGCTATGCAATGAGAAGGTTAAGCTAGTTAATGTTCATGACAATTGCACTTAGCTATCCTATCCAATGGTAAGAACATCCTTGTATTTATCAGGAGAACAGATTTAGTAAAAAACTGCACACAGCAAGAAATAAATGAGAGATGCATGGAAAACTCCTATTATTGTGGCATCTGCTAGAGCTATTTTAGAACGGTGTCCCCCTGTGCTGCTCCACTGTCGGGCTTGTGAGTATTCACTAAAATTAAAATCCATTTCTCAGGCATTCATAAACAGGCCACAACAACTTAGCAAGTCTCAGAGTTGTGTGTTGGGTTTGTTGTTGTTGTTTTGGGGTTTGTTTTGTTTTGGTTTTATTTGTTTTGGGGTTTCTTTTGGTTTGTTGGTTGCGGGTTTTTTGGCCTCATCATTTTCTCTGTCCATTTAGAAAATGTTGCAGCCTTTGTGCCCTGGACCCACTGTGAGAAAGGCTCTGCACTTCCCTCCTCCTCTACCAAAGATGATACTCCTTGTGGCACATACTCAGCCCTCTTGTATATAGGGCCCATCTCAGGAAAAGCTTGCCTTGAGGGCTGTTCGTTCCTCAAACTGCACTTCAGTATTAAAATCAAAATTTTTGTAAGGGCAAAGCAGGCTCTTTGCTCCCAACAGCTTTGTGCATCCAGTTCCCTTAAATGTGTATGAAAACCCTGGTTCATCTTCTGCTTTGCCTATGCACAGGTACTCCCTGCACAGACAAGGCCGAATACTTGAGTCCTATGATTTTAGGTTTCTTAAAAGGGCTGATTCACTGTCGCATGAAGCAGAGTCCACCTTTTTTCAAAGCAAGCTGTTCAACTCACCAACTTTTATTACATTTTGTCTCCCATTAGGATGTGCCAGTCTGACCAGACAGCCAGAAAAACATAAATGCAGAAATAGCTTCGAGCAAGAATGCAAAACCCTCTGCTCCCCTTGGCAAATCTGATCTACTCACAAAACCACTGAAATAATTGGGGAGGTGTGAAAATATACTCAACTGTGAGGAGCAAAGGTTGCATAAATCCAGCCATAACTAACCTCTAGAAAAATGTATATACTATCTCTTACTCCAATTTTTATTGTTTTTAGTTGGAGTTACATGCTGTGGCAAGGTCTATATCACCTTAAGAGAGAAAAAAAAAAAAAAAAATATTGAGAGCATGAAACAGAGAACTAAAATACTATGTCTAAAATTTAAACTAATATGCTAATCTAAAAGCCTCCTGTATTACGTGACTGGGTTTGGAACACCAAAAAACAGAATACATCATGTTCTGAATAAGTTGCACTTAGCAATATGAAGGATAACTGCTGAATTGCTGACTTCTATTTCTGGAAAGATAAAGTTTATTCTAGTCCTGGCTATAGCAACACATTAACTCTTTATGTTACCAGTCTCCACACAGTAGCAGCAAAAGGGCTTTTCTTATTCCTCAACAGGATGATAAAGGGAAATACCACTCTTAGCTACAGAAGCATTCCCATAAAAACCAAAATTACTGACTTTCCAGTGAAAAAATGATATCTGTATCACCAAATTGCCACCAGCTTAGGTAGAGAAAATTATTTGCACGCTGAAGATGGAAAGTGCCAAACTGGAGAACGGAGCATCTGCTATGGAGGAGGCTATAATTATCTCATGCATCTAAACACCACTGGGCACTGAAGTAACACTGGTTATTTTGCCAGATCCTCTGTGTGCAGGGCTCTTACGTGACACCAGCAGGAAATAATCAGGAGTTTGTGAGGCCTGTCATAGAGACCTTATAGACTTCGAAACGCTCTGCTTTCAACTGCAAAAGCCTGGTCTTCTTGCTATAACATGATGAAAATCTGAACTGTTTTGCTGTCACTGCCTCGTACAACAAAATGCTGTAACGTTGCTAACTGTAGCACTCACAGGCTAACAGCTATTTCTGTACCATCCACCCTGGCATGCTGTGCTGCTTAAGTGTTTTAATGGCATTCTTGGAGATTTCAGGAAGATATGAAAAAACAGCGAAATTATCACTCTGCAGCCTTACCTCCATCCAGCAGAAAAAAACAACAGCAACAACAAAATCACAAAAACAGAAAAACCACCACAAGTTAAGTGGCTTCCCTCAATGGGTGGATGTACAGTAAATGCTGTTGCTGTCACGGGAACTTTTCCCCCGGGGATGCGAAGGGCAGGAGAGATTCCAGCCTGCTCCCAAACCTGCAGGCAGGGGCCACACTCCTCTGCCTCCGCAGGGGCAGCTCTCAGCCCTAGCCTGCACATTCACATCCTCTCAGTGAAAGCCTTTTACGGCTGCATTCCTTCCTATTTTGTTAGGTTATCATGCGCTTCTTGTCCCCTCGCAGAGGACAGACCAACTGCAGCTGATCCCCAGTGAGTCTGTCTTAACTACCCTCCTCATGCCTGTCATCAGCAGATCACACAGGAAAATATGGAAAAGGGCTATATAAAGCTGTTGTTCGTTTAGGACAACAACTAACTACTGTTCTTTTTTTTCCACAAGTAATATGCATAGTTGTTCATTTCTGGAAAAGCAACTAGAAAAAAAAAAAAAAAAGGTAAAACACATCTTTCCCTGTTAATTCACAGTCTATGCCTGTTCTTTTCTGAGAAGGGACCAGGGGAGAAAAGGAATGATAAAAATACAAACTGCAGCAAGAAGAAGAGTGTACAACAATTTCCTTTGATTCTGGGAGTGCTAGATGCTAGAAGAAACTCAGCTGCCCGAGTATCTCAAGGACAGATTCCCACATGAGACTCCAGCCCGGCTGTGTCACCGACACTGACAGATGGGTTTCCCCAGCCTTGAACAACCTAATGGAGCTTTTAGCCCATTTGCATACTGGCTGTCGCTTGGTGAAATGGGGAGGTGTCAAGGACATTAAGCAGGCCAAGACAAAAGTCTAACAGCCTTGTATACAATATCACTTCTTACTGCTTGCTGTTTTTTTTTCCCTCCCTGAGGCATGAAAAAGAAGAGAAAAAGAAACAAGCAGCCTCGTTGGAAGCCAGTTCTGAGGCAGCAAGTTCCTGCTCCTGGGAAGGGGTTGAAGCAACATTTATTGCAAAATGAAAGAACAAAAACACTGTCCAGATAATTACTAGCTAGCTTCTTTTCTTGTTGTTGTTTTAAAGCAAAACATTGTTGGAGTCTCCCAACGCCTGTCTATATTAGCAATCTATTTTTGTCCCAACAAAGAGAGCACACGGAGCTGATTCCTGAGCCTTAAGAGAGTCCAAAACAACACGACTGGAGCCGCACGCAGGTACAAGGGCCCAGCTGCTGCCACTCCAAACAAGAGCTAAGCCTAAGGCTAAGCTTCCTCAGGCCTGAGTCCAGATTTTCTTCCATATCTCCTAGCACCTCACACATGGCTGCGTCTTAACAAATTAACAAGAAGAACAAAAAAATTCAAATTGGACTAGCAACAGAACTGTGCAGCCTGATGTGAAATATAAGGTCAAGCCCTAAGGGTGGCTGAATTACCTGCTGAATTGTTGCAGCTCTCGCTCACTCCAGGGAAAAGCACTCGTACTTCATATTTGCCCAGCAATCACCACAGCCTCCTGGCTAGACTCTCAATCACATTAGAATAACTCAGCTACTAGGCAATAAGGTGTGACAGAAAAGGGGGGGCTAAACAGTGACTTGTACAAAAGCCAGCCCCTTCTAATCACTTCAGATTTTGTTGCCATCCCTTCTTCTCCAGACTTGTTCCCTTCAGCTTTGTCTGCAGTGCACACTGGAGGGTCTGCCATTGTTTAAATTCACTTTTTAACATTTACTAGAGATCATTAGCATGCAAACAGAGACTTCCCTGAGGAAAGCTTCAGCTCTGGCAACCAAACTCTGCACATAGCAGTATAAAACGTATACTGGAAAATATTGAACAATAGCTTTGACAACAATAAAAGCCACACCAAAAAGGTTCAGAATTTAAGCCAGTTGAGCCATACTACTTCAACACTGAATGAACACACTCATATGTGATGCTGCTAGACACTAGAGATACTTGGCAAAGAAGGATGTGCAGATCTGTTTATGACCCCTTGCCCATCTTGAGTAAACGTCTATCATGAGAACATACAGAGCACCAGGAAGGTAGGTCCTGGTCCTGGTGCTACCTTGGTGCTAATTTCCGATTTTGTCATTACCTGGCTAGATGATTTTGACTAAGCTATCATTATGGACTTCCATTTCCTTTAATCAAAATAAGAATAATAATTTGGTTTTAGGATAGAAAAGCTCTATAAATGAACATTATCATTATCGACAATACTGTTTTACCACTTCCACGGTTATTCAAAATCAAGCCCAAGAGTAGTGCACAAAAGAGCTATCTAACAGCTATCTGCAAACCTAGCCCAAAGACAGAGGTCAACCTTTAAGTGCTAAAACATTGCAGGATCCCCAGATGAGCATCTTCAGTCATCGTAATAGCTCAGGCCCATTTCCAAACTCCTTCTAATTAGATGGGGTGTAGAGGGCTAAAGTCCAGAGTGTGTTTTTGCTTGGGTTATGTGTATACCTCTGTTTGTTTAGTGTTACAAAAAATTCTATGAGCTTAAGTGTCATTTTAGCTGGAGTAGACTGTACTTGAAATAATGGGATTGCATGTGAGCAAAGCCTTCTACGGTGAAAGCCTGCTGATACTCTGTCAAATCTTCTTGCTTGCTGAGAGCCATCTTTTCTCCCAGCTGATTTTAATCTGGCAGATTTTTATCGTGAAAAGAGGATTCACACTTGGCATGATGAATACACAATTCCATTTAAAATTCCTCATTCCGTTCAATTACATAGAAATATGCACATAACTGCTCAGTTTCTAATGACAGGTTTTTTAAATACTCTTTTCACACGGCTTGATTTTAAGACTTTCAAGAAATGTATAATCTACTTAAGGTGGAAATCGTTGAGTTTCTACAAATTAGGTGAAAATCTTGTGGTCACCTTATAACAAATAAGTTGAACAACTTTTTGAAAACATGTTAACCAATAAAATACAGCATTTCAGCCCTTCTTCATTTCATCATTCCTACATGGCACAACCAGCAGCAAAAAGGTCAGTACAGCAGAGCCAGAAGTAGTAAGGCTACGGCTAAATCATAATAAGGCTAAGAGTAGAGTTAAACTGCTTTTCACACCTGAGCTGGTTATTCAGCAGTAGTAAGCATAGACTCAGAAGCTTATTCAAAATGAGTTGAAGTAATTTAATTTAAGGCTGCGTTATGCCAGGTAGACAGTTCCTCAGACAGTTTGAAAAAGTATAGAGAGTACAAAAAAAGGTATTTCATATGTATATTCAGCCCAACAATATCAAATGTCTAAAAATCCAGAGCCTGCGCAAAAACCTGTCTTCCCAAAGGAAACATCAGAATAATGCTCAACAGCGTTAGCATTATTTTACAAGTGTCATTTAAACAAGGGAGATTCACCATTTCTTGTATATCTGTCCTGGAATTAGAATAAATTAAAGTAAAAAAGTCAAATCAGAACAAAATTATTCCGGGTTTGACTTCGGTAGGTTTGTTTTGATTTTTTTGATTGTTTGGGTTTTTTTAACTCAACCGCATTTACTTGATAATATGGATGTCAATCAGATAACTTTAGAGTAGTGAAGGAACTATAGAAGTGGAAATATTATTATTATTATTAACAGTACTTCCTTCACTAAAGAAGGTTTAAGTGTTTTATATATACAGCAGCAGTCCAAAATACTGACCTCCTTTATATCTCGGGTTCACACCTCAACACTGCAAGGCAGATTCAAGATTTACAGCTTAGTGACAAGTCTGCCAATTCATCACCACTAAACCATCTCAAGTCCTCTCTGGAAGCGGCACAGGTCAAAAGAGGAAACCACCAGCTGCTGAAGAGATCCCTTTCCAAATAAATTCATTCCATAAGTAGCCAGCCTGGCATGAGCACGTGCAGACACACACACCGGTACCGACTCTCCATCAATATCTGCGCTCAAGTTGGGACGTACAAATCTTGACTTTGCCACTTACCTTCCAAAATCCTAACTGTAGTTTTTTAAAAGTGCTACTGAACTTTAAGATAAGGTAATTCTGAGAGGGGAGAGAGAGAGGGAGGGAGGGGAGAGAGGGAGGGAGGGGAGAGAGGGAGGAACCACCATCAAACTCCAACCTGTCTGACCATTGTGTTTTCTCTAAAGACAAAAGTGGCCGTCCTATTACCTTACAGCGTGCCTAGGCTCAACTGTTGGACTCCTTAAGTCAAACAGTAAACAAAAGACATTTACTTCTATCAATCTTTAAAAGAAACTACAAAATAAACTAAACAGTCTGTGGAAACATTGGAAACATCCAAATAGAGGGCTTTCTGTGAAACTAATGCTCTTCTGGCAAAGAAAACCCAGGCAATTTAAGCTGGTCCAACCAATAAATGCAAACCCGTATCTATGCACCTACAGTATGTCTGCCTGCATTAAATTTTGTCAAATATACTCACAGTTCAGTTTAAGAGTGACTTACTTTACCTTAGTTTAAGCCTTTGCCTTAATTAATTTAAGCCAAACTGCTATAAAGCCAAGTGAATGTTGGCTTAGGCTTACGCATACAGTCTTCTGCATCAGTTTTACTACATCAGTTTGAAATAACACCATTAGTCAGTCTAGTGTCATGCTGCATGAGCTCAGCCCTTGAAGCATCAGACACCCAAATGCCATTGAAATGCAGTGACAGTCCTGTGCTTAATTCCCTCAAATTCCTTAGGAAATCCTAGCCTAAACTGTGAGCAGGAGGCAATCACACCAAGACTCTTCAGAGGTGAACTGGGTAGCTCACATCTCTACCAGAGCTACTGTTCTTTTCTTATCGCCCCCCATTTAACAGAATACTTTAACCGCATGCTTAATATTTTGCAAAGGAACAGTAGCATTACTTGGGTGTTTGTGGATAAGTTATGCTTAAATTCTTTACTGAGACCTCAGAAATTACTGTTTTGTGTACCTCTGCACCAGGTTTAATACCTCTGCTCCTCAAAATCTGTTATCTAAAAGCAGCGAAGCAGGCTGAGGATTGAAGCGTTGGGAACCAGCCTACTACGTCTTCTTCCCATCCAACGCTCACTGAGAAATACGATGGGGAGGGTTGGAGTGTGCAGAGTTCACCTCCCCCACATACAGACCCACACCAGGAGCTACCAGAGGAAACACACAAACCCATTGAGCAGCCTGACCAAAGAGGCACTCGCTCCTATTTTAACTCTTCATTGATGCAGTTACTCTAAGGCAGCTGAAATTAAATCTGATGGTTGATAGCCTGTAACTTTGCATACCTTGCCACCACTATTTCAGGAACAGTTTTCAGATGAGTAATTTGGTGAGATCCACTGTTTGCAAACAGCATACTTGGTCTAAAGAGCACTTAAAAAGATTTCTACAGCACCAATGTTCAGCCCATAGGATGCTGTTTACCCTGCTTTCCAGGCCACCCATCATGCCTGCTTCTCATAGTACTGGTTACTACTTACTCTTATAAAAGTTCAGCTAATGGCTGTTATGATACATGGACTATTTTTTTGTTTTGTTTTGGTAGAAATAGAGGCAAGAAAAAAAATAATAAAAAAGCTCAGGCTAAACTAAAAAAGTTTATGTCCTGTCATCCTCCATCTAGGAGAGCCACGAGGAGCAGTGGGATATAAAAAGACAAGTTCTCTAACTGGCAGTTCTCCACCAGCCTTTACAATTAACAAGCTAGCTCATTGTCTGGGTTGTTATCTAAATTACAGTCTAGGCATTTTCTGCTAACATATTTTCTGACTTTTTAAACACTATACTGTACAGTACCTAGTACAAAGGCATCTTTCTCTAATTCTATTTAAGTCTCTATTTTCCTGTTTTAAAAATTAACTACTGAAACCATAGCCTTAAGCAAAGAAAGGGAGAAGGGGGGAAAGGAAAAGGAGTGTACTTTTAGCAAAGAGAGAAGAGAGCTGAAGTTCAGGTGCTGGTGTTTCCTCTGAGGCAGGGGCAATAAACGCTCACTATGTCTTTTAAAATAGTTGAAATAAAATTTAAACAGATCAGAATCCCTAAGTTTCATTAAAATAGAAGATTCACAAGTTTCCATTTTCAGTCCCATCACTTTTGTTTTATCAACACACATCAACAGCATGGCAGCTGGCAGGGGGAGCAGGATAGTCCTTTCTTATGAAGTTTATGAACCATTGTTTTTCTTCTTTTTTTGTGTTTTTATACCTAGCCCCATTAAGAAAGAAAAAAGAAGGAAAAAACAAAACAAAAACATATTTTAAAACTGAAAAGGAATCATATAGTAGGGGATCCAAAATAATAAATGCTAAACGTCTTTACAAAAATATCTTCCATTATATCTATTTTGGATACGGCAAGTAAAAGATAAAATACACAATAAGTGCGAAAAGCATAAAACACATTTCACTAAACCACAGAAACAGGCATCTTTGGATCAGCCCCCAATAATGGGAACTTCTGCTAGCTTTATTTAACTTCTTCTATTTCTTAAGATTCTCCTCCCAAGTCATCTTTTGTATGTGCAATTTTGTATGTATATGCAGGTATGCTTTTCAGCAGTTTGATTGTTTGTTTAATTTCAGATATTGGAACCACTTATTAAACATTTTAACCACATCCAGATATGATTCCATCATACCCTTCTTTTGGCCAAGAGAAAAAGGGAATCGGTAAAAATGACACCTGGTTCATCAGTTCTCCATTTTGCATTGGTGTAGTCACTATTGTTTTGCTCCATGTTAAAAATCATTGTTTTCTTCCATTCCTTAAACCAGAAAAGCTCCACAGCTTTTTCACCATGTATGTCATCAACAGGAATATTACTCTGTGACTGAAGGTAAGCTAGAAAAAAAGAATTTGCCTTGAATTTCATTTTGAATTTACAAGACAGCCCATCAATAAAGCTATTAAAAAAAAAAATCAGCAGTAATTACAAACCAATAACTATAACCAAGATTCCCATGCTGTCATTTATGTTTGGTTTTCAGCACAGTTTTACCAATGCCACTTGTCAGATCTGGCTGTCATTCTTTAAACTGGAGAGAAACAGAAGAAAAGCTTTCTTTGACCCAGAAAGATTACAGATATGGGAAACTTCTCAAAATTTACCTCATCCTTTTACTTAATGGTTGCCCTGACACACTACATCATTACACTGTGGGAAAACAAGCTGATTTCTCAAAGCCTCCTTTACAAGATTCCTACCAGCAAAAAGGTGTTTGCCAAGGAACCTGTTTTCCCTTAAAACCTATACTTTTTTCAATCCTGTAGATTAATACCGATGATTTGATATACCAGCAAAGAACACAGATTTGATTTTGGTGAGGTCTTCATATTTTATATGGGATGCAGGGCTGTGTCTTCCCTCTAAAGGTGCAGATGCGCTTAATTTAATGTGTTTATGCATTGGGGCATTTTTCTGATGCAAAAGCTATGGTTTCAGGCTACATTGAGACATTGATAATTTAAGAAATTAAGTTAAGAAACCCTCTCTCACTACTGTATGTATTCTGGTGATTCTTACTATTTTTGAGACTTCTTTCACCCCCACTTTTTCCAAGGAGCGTTTATTGCTAAGACACTTTACCATCCCCCTGGCAGTTCCCCACAGCCAGACAGCACAGGTGCCTCATAGCAAACCCTGAGCATCAGCAGCAGGGTCACACCAGCGAGGTATAAAATACAGTGACTTTTAGTCTGCTCCATCTGGCACCTGGATCCAAACCAGTCCTCTGATGGGAAGCTGTCATTATGTCAAGCTAATTCCGACCCATTCTTTCAGCTCAACACCAGCAAAAACACAGAGCCACTTTGGGATTGATAACTTAAAAAACCATTCTGATTTGTAATCCAAGTAAGTACATGGGAGACAAAGAACGGGAGCATTGAGCCCAGATTAATTTCTTCTGATTTTATACTTATAGCTGTTTGCCTTAGCCATGCATTTACCAATTAGTCTAAAAAATACCCACTTTTCAAAGGTTAAACATATATAAATTGTAAACAGAGTGCAGCATATACTGAGTTTTGAATACGAAGCATTAATATTTATTCAAAGTGTTGGTCTTTTATGTGAGAAAATAATAATACATTTTCTTAGCTGAAACATTTTTAAAGGTTCATCTTCTCTGAGGCAAGTAGTAAAATGCAGTGTGACAGATAAAAATCCAGCACATACTGTGTCCAAATTCACAAATAAAAAGATATTTTCAACATTCCCATTCAAAGACCAGCAATTAAAAATTTAAAAAAAAAAATACACCCTCTCATATTCTCAGGATGCCAAAGAATCATTTCACCCATGTCTCAGTATTGACTTACAAAGACATGACTTGACTTTGCTGTGTAGTTTTCATACACAGACGAACTGTGTATAACTCATTGTTCCGGAAGTCGGTGGGATTGTCAGCTCCTTTACAAAAAAAAAAGGAAAGAGCTCACTAGATGCAGCCGGCTCAAAAGTCTGGAAAAAATATTAAAAATGACAGAGAGAGCATGATGTTTTGGCTCTTCTGCAGCCATTACGGTATTGAGCAATATGCTGCACAGAGCTATTGCAGTAAAGTGCTGCAAGACCACCTCCTTGACGAATAAAGGTCACACAAGGACTCTGTTGAATACACTAAGCTGTATGGCTAAATCTGCATCTTCTGAGTTCTTTTTGCATACATCTTTCCGCCATGAGTTTTGGGTTCTTCACATACCAACAAGAAACGCTGTGGTGGTGACTAAGATCTTCCAGTTCCAGACATGGCCAAAATTCTAAATGATTTTTTATTTTCAATCTTTACCATCAAAACCAAATTAACTGTTCTACTCAAAATAGCCAGAAGAGGCTCTCCACAATCCTCACTACAGAGCAGAGAGACAGAGGTATCATTCCTGCCTTCAGAACAAACAAGTGGATACTGCTGAGACCTCTTCTCCAGGGAGGATGCTGGTTATCAGAGATGTCCCTGCCACCCGTCCCCACCACAGTGGGTGGTGATACAGAAAGCAGCATGCCGGGACACCCCTGGGACACTCACCCTGCCTGTCAGGCCAGTCCTAACACCCATCCAATGCCTGCCCTGTCCCCATGCCCAGTACCCAGCACCATCACTAGTCAGGAACCCAGTGAGGTTTACTGGGCCAGTTTTCTTGATTTCCCCTTCCTCAGTTTTCTTTGTTACGTTACAGCATATTAAATGAAAATATAAAGTATAGATTACATAGATACAGACATGTATATTTCTGCCTACATAATGTATACAGCATATAAATATATAAACATGGCAGAGAACACACATCAGCAAAAGGTCTCTTTATACTACACACAGGTATTGCATCAGTCACATTAATAGCTGACATGGTAAAACAATTCTGCAATTTGTACTGTCTTCCATATTTCATATTTTCAGAAGGGGAAAGCAAAGAAGGGACTAGAATTTCTCCCTCTAGTTACTCAGACCATAGAGCCAATGTAATTCTGCTGTCATTACATTATTTTTCCCTAGAAACAGTACTACTCCAAAAAGATTAAATTAAATAATACTTTAAAAGAAATCAAGTAGTTCTTTAATTTCATTTCAGTATCATCTTGCTCTTCCAGCAGCCTCTGAGATGTTCAGGAAATGGCTTAATGATGTGCCGTTATTAAAGGGAAGTGCTGAGGTATCTCTCTACGTTGCTCCCATCCCCCAAAAGTTTGCACAGCCACTGCTCAGAGACTATATATCTGCCAGCGAAAATGTCTTCACCAGAGCCTCCTTTTATCACAGAAGCTGCAACAAAAACAGCACTTAAAGGACATAATCATCTCTACTCACAGTACCTCCTGAACTGTAAACACAGTTTAAAAACTGCACGCCATGGAGCTCAGACGTGTTATCTAATCCTTTAGAAACTTTATCCTACTACAAACACAGGGAGCGGCAACACCAGCCAGCCCGATGTGCTTCCCCCTACCCACCCGCTCCCTTTCCGCAGACACACACCAGCCCTTGCTGCCCATCACAGGGAGGCAAACGCAGCTCCCACGGCCAAAACGATCTGGGTCTCACCTGGGAAGCCCCTCTCTGCCTGATACCCTCTCAGGCAGGTGCCAAAAGCAAGTGGACCTATACATGATATAGTGTTACACATACTATTGTCTAGAACCCAAGGAGCTATGCCCCCTCCCCCTTGCCCACATACCCCCAGTACTACATCTGGAAAAGCTTATAAAAGGAGAGCTTTTTTCTAATAGAGGATTTGGAGCTGCTGTACTTGTTCTCACTGGTGGCCTGTTTGAAGTAGCACTTACCTGAGCAAGCGTTGCAAGGCTCTCACAACACTTATTCTCTTAGCAAAGCAGCCAAACAACCCCATTGACTTTGCAGCTGCCTTGCAGGGCAGCACCACAACAGATTGGGATGTGACAGCCAGACGCACCATAACAAGGAGGACAAAGGAGGACACCGACTTTTCCTTTTTTTTTTTTTAAATCACCATTTACTCCGAACAAGGTAATTTGGGATTTTTCTTCTTTTTTTTTTTTTTTTTTTTTTAAACTAACAGTCCTGAGGACTCTTGACAACACATGAGAGCACAAGCTTCACCCAAAGTGGCCTTGAGAGCAGCAAGAAGTGCTTGGTAGCAGTTTCAGAGCTGAGAGTGGCTGGGCTAGGAGCAGCCCTTCAGACATCCTCCTTCTTCCAGACACCAGTACAGGGCCAGAATCCCACTCACAGCACCGATACCAGCGGCTTACTGCAGTAATGCTATCATAACTTGCAATGGGATGTGACTACTCCATAATAAAAACCGACTCTGGCTGTCGAGTGAATAATTCAGGGCAAGAGGAAAGTACAACCAACGGGTGTGGGTTTTACCACCTGCCAGACAAGACTGTGCCCAAACAAACTCTCCATTTGGTAAATCTGACCAGTGTAAAAAGCTATCACTTTTTTAGAAAGTGTCAGCAGAGCCGCTTTTTTCCTTCCCCTATACCAGGGGTGTCAAACTCATTTTTTTCACCGGGGGCCACAACAGCCTCGTGGTTGCCTTCAAAGGGCCAAATGTAATTTCGGGACTGTATAAATGTAGGAGTAGTTACCTTTATACAGTCCTGAATACTGCCCTATACTTTCCCTCTAGCTTACATTTGGGAATAGGTTCACTGAGGGCCATATCACATCTCTGACAGCTGTTACCCATTCCTGCCTCTGTTAGTCTCTGTCCACACGCTCTACAGATCATTTGAGGTGCTGAACCAGAGAGCATTTAAGTCGCAACCTGCATTGATTTTTTTAAATCTACCCATAGAGGAAAAGCAACCTTCCCCTACAGATCAGTTTACAAGATGGTCATGGCAGTAAGGTCACACACACAGAGGAACAACCTTCTGCTGTGCTGTTACCCTGTGGGATTCAATCTGTCTCCCCCAGTGAAATCAGCTTTGTCATTGGGACCACAGGGTTCCCTGGTTAGGGTGATCTGAGACTCAAAAACTACATTTCAAAACGAGGCACAGAAGAGGAGCACACTCAAAGGTTTATCATTCACTACTTCTACTTCTTACACAATACTTGTCTTAAAAAAATAAATGTACCTTTGTTAAGGGATAGCCATACCATAATGACATTCATTTGTACTCAAGACAAACACAGTACTGATCGTCTTCATGCACCACAGACCACATAGTCTACAAGCACAACTTCAATATCAAATCACTCTTCACTCTGCTTCAACATTCTCTACAAACTTTGCAAGATCTCAGAGACACAAGTGAACATCTATACAGGTACGGAAACCAGAGCAGAGGACAGTGCATTCCTCTGCCAAAAATCGTACATCATAAGAGAATTCTTTTCTTGTCCCCAGATGAATTACTTGCTCCAGTACAGGGTAATTATTTACAGGATTATCATACATTGGTCTAGCAAAGTGATACGAAAATTTTTGTTTGCTTCAGTCCAAACATCACTGGAAACCACACACTACACTAGACCTCATCGGCACCCACATGGAGATAAAAGTCATGTTGCATTAAACCACATGAAATGAAATCACAGACCACATCCAACATGCAGATTGTGGCCTAGCAGTCCAGATGTTGCATGCATGATTAACTTCCAGCCTTCTAGGGGAATGTGAGGAGCATACTTGTATGTTCTCTACTCAGACTACCCATGAAAACCTCTTCTTTTACCTCATGAAACAGAGTTATGCTGCATCTCAAACAGATCATGGGCGAAGTTTGGCTCCCATTGACATGACCAACTGATCCACAGCAAGGGAAGGCAGTCCCAGCTCACAGGAATCACCCTGCAAGTCCTCACCCTGGAGCTCTGTTGGGAGCTAGGCAGAGTAGTGCACCCAACATGCACTCCTATAATTAGTCAAACCACATCATGGCCTTCAAGTTAGCAAGGATTAATCACAACAAGGACTGAAGACACCTCCCAAAGGCACTGCTGCCTTAACTACCTTAAGAGACACGTTCCATCTCTGCCATGAGAATCAGTGGAGGTTAGGGACCTAGTTATGAAACTGGGAGCCAAGGCAATGCAAGGGGAAAGAGTAGCCACAAAAGATCCTGTCTAAGAGGGATCTGGAGCATGAGGCAAAGTGGAGATGGAGGAATGGGTAAATCCTACCAGCCTTCTACACTTGCGACACGCAAAAATGTAAAAATTCACCAGGTGCTAACCTGACATGCAAGATTTGGAAATGCCTCAAGGTTTTATTTTTTTCCTGCATAGAACAACAACAAAAATATAGCACAACATTTAAACATTACATTTATTTTAAAAGCTTCTATAACATAGGGTGCGAGTAAAGGCCTTACAAATCACTCTTGCCTGAGAACTAATGAAGACCTTAGAGAAACCTACTTCCCATTTTCTAAGAGAGTCTGAAGACATTGTATCCACGTTTGTCTTATTAGCATCAAGCAGCTGACACTACCATGATCACTGCAATGCAAAAGTATCATGAATCTGCACCATTCAGAAATGTTTCTGCCGTACAGCTGAGGACTTAATAGAGAGAGCATCAGAGGGAGGAGGAGATTTTTCTGCTTCCTAATTAGCTGTCAAGTGACACAGTGCTCCTTAATGTCTGCAACAGCTTTTTGGGAAGTGGCTCCTCAGCACTTTAGGTCACAACCCACGGAAAGCTAAACGCACAGTTACTGGCACTGGATGAAGCTGCTTTGGTTCTCACCAGAGCTAATTACTCTGTTCTTGTTTGCCAACTACCTCCATTTCCTCCACATCTCACTCCTGGTCCACATCCACCCGCCCCCGAATGCAAATACCATTTATTTTTGAACTCCTGAACAAATGGATTGTGCAATGCAGACTGTTTGTCCAACAGTCCTTCACCATCACTTTGCAGTTACTTGACGTTCCACTGGATTCACTAGAATTCTAAAGCTTGCCAACAACACAGCGAAAATTTTTAATCAGCACATACTTCAAATGCTAGACAGGACATCTAAGAAAGTACCAGATGCACAGATCATAAGACATTAATGTTTGCATCCCTGGGGACAGAAAAGCAAAAACACTTTTAATTGTGTTGCCCATTCTGCTTGCATTTGTGCCAAGTTCTTGGACTTCAGTTATCAAGCTAGATAGCTGCACCTGTAGGTCACTGAAAAATAAGCCTCCATCTAGATGCTTTCCACATCCACAGTAAAGGACTATCTCAAACTGATTACTCACACAGGGAACCACAGCTCACAAGACTGCAACTCAGATGCTCGCCACTAGTTGAGGAGCATCATGAACGCTTTTAGCTTATCAGCCCCTCACATTTCATGATCATTTATATTTCTGGATGACTTTTGATTATAGCTCAGCAAATGTTAGATAAAAAATAATTAACCATAAGCACATTCATTACAGGCAGGCACCCATAAACTGCAATATGAACATCAACTATGTTTCCCTAAGTGACAAGGAGTCCCTCAAGGCTCAATTATTTGCCACTTTTTGCTCCATTTCAGTTGTTAGCAGTCCTACTCTTTCTAAATGTGCAATAACTACCACTAACCATTTACAAGCAGCAATTAAGAGTTTTAAACTGATACCAATGACTTCTCTCAAAACTGGAACCAAGCTCTACTTATTTTTCCCAACTTCATAGATAATTATCTCAGTGTGTTCTATTTCCCACATAACTTACTCCAGTAAATCACTATTACTCACAACATACACACAGCTAGAAGCTTACTGAAAATGCCTATTCGGTAACAAGGATCTCAGCTGAAGCTGAGAGGAATATCGATACATCAGATAATTTTTTATCCACAGCCTAGACCCAGAAACAGTGATTAATGATGGATGAGACCACGTTAGTTCAGAGTATCTGCTTACACCTAAGTGCAATGCACAAAACAAGATGAATGAGCTCTCAGAGCCCCATCTTGTCTAGAAGTAACTCCTAACCCTTTAGTCTGTCAAATACACAGGGTGTTTCAAAAAGATGGACCTAATTTGAAATCTCTATGCAACCACTACCTGCCCGAGTGAAACTCTTATAGTCCATTCAGCAGGTGGAGGGAATATAGAGCATTTATAAAAAGGTTACTAAAACTTGATAACTCATTAAACCATTTGTAACATTTTGTGTAACTGTAAATTGTTGGGTTGATCTCTTTGAAACATCCTGTACTTCTAACCAATACCGGTATTAGGTTGGTGCAAAAGTAACTGTGGTTTCAGACCGTGAATTTAAAATCATTAAACTAGGTTCAGACACATCTTTATTAACAAAAATAGGAACCATTACAGTCAATACATTTTTGCCAACAAGAAATAAGTTTGTTTACTCCTGTAGTGTAAAAATCTGTGCTTCGGGATGAAGTCTTGGAAAGCATTTTCTAAATCATGCTGGTTGTGAAAGCATTTTCCCTGCAAAAAGTTGTCAACAAGCTTGAAGAAGTGGCAGTTGGTTGGCGAGAGGTCAGGTGGATATGGCATATGAGGTAAAACTTCATATAGCCCAATACGTTCAACTCTTGAAATGTTCGTTGTGCAACATGCAGTCAGGTATCGTCATGGAGAAGAATTTAAGAACATATCCAATATCAAACGGCAAATCTCAACAATACAAAAACTGCAATTACTTTTGCACCAACCTAATAGAAGTCAGTATCACATAATGATTTATCATGTATGAATTAACTGTCTACGGCACAGCCACACAACCACACTTGCGTGGCTTCCCGGCTCCCACCCACACCTGTTAACTGCACAAACCCAGCCAGACAGGAAACAACAGCAAACACAGAAACCCCCTAACAACCCCCTGTTGTCACAGCAGCCTCAGAAACTGATTAGCCAAATCAGTGCCTGATAACACAGTCTGGATGTTGACAAAATATCCAAACCTCTGACAACCTGCAAAAGGGAAAACTTCCAGCAGAGGCATCTGAGCTGATCACAACAGCAAAACTGTCAGTTCACACCGCAGTGAGTGGGGGCAGAAGCAGCAGAGCTCTCAGTACCACAGGCCAGAAGAATTACTCCCAGTAATAAAATACGAAGTCAGGTATTTCTAAGTCTTCATCAATGGCCTTTAAAAATGTTTTCTTCATTATCTAGAATGTTTGGGTTTCTTTTCTCTCTTTCCCTTTTACTCTGAACAGCACGGCACCTTGCATTTCACTTTACTAATACATTAATTATGGTTTTACTCTCGTAATATCCATTAACCAGTGCCATCTATATACCAAACAGACAATTCCATGGACTCATGAAGGAAGTAGTGGGTTAGTACTGCAAAGAGGATTTTGAAGATAGTGCAAATTTTGCCTGTGTTACAGTGAAGGATGTACCTTGCTTACATTCCTTTTATTTAGGATTCATTCCAGAAGGGAAACCTTCCTCTTTTAATGTTCTCATCTCATTTTTTCCTAAAAAGCCTTTTGTACCACCTGCATCTCTCTTCCCCAAGGTTACACAGCTTGTGGCAAAGCATACATCAATACAGAAACAGAACAAGAAAATGCCCTTTACAGTTGTTACCCTGAAACCAAATCAAAAGCTAGAACCAAGAAAAAATAAAATGAAATAATCTATTTTTAAATCATATGTTCAACCCAGATTTTAAAGTTGGTGGGGTTTTTTGTTTATTTTTTGGTTTTTGTGTTTGGTTCCCCCCCTCCCCCGGCCTTTTGTTGTTTGTTTTGTTTTGTTTTTTTAAAAAAAAGTTCTCCATTTCCAAATAAAAAAATAAAATACAATATAAAACAATAGGGAGGTTGGACAAAGTGCTTGCCTGGTGGTCTGGGATTTTTTTTGTTTTGGTTTAATATTTTTTTTTGGGGGGGGGGGGGGGGGGGGGGCACAGGGAGGATTTGTGGGGTTTTTTGCCTACGGTATTTACATATTCTAGCCAGAGAGGGACTAAGAGAAGTAAAAGAGAATAATACTTTCATCTTTCTTCAGAGACACACAGAGATGTGCTTGAATGGGGCCAAGGGAAAAAAGGAATAAAAATGATGTCACATTTTACAGCACAAACTTTCAAATGCACACTACATTAGAATGAAATATCTAAAAGTAGCATATGTAGTAGTCAACAAAAAACACGGATCCAGCCACAAGACTTTTGTTCTTGCCGTGATCCCTGATGCTGAGCTCATGAAGACTTGAAAACAATGAAAATTAAGACTCGTAAGCAGCAGCAGTCAAACCGCTCAAGAATGTTGATACCTCTCTCGCAGATGCCACCGGCTCCTGACAGCCGGGTTCAGACAGGCAAGGTAAAACGTTTCAATCTGTGCATCCCTCTGGTCTGTCTGCAGCGCAACGCACGACTTCAAACAGCCCTCAGTAAACAGTCTTCTCATCACTCCAGCCTGGGCTGAATTTTAATCAAGGTCCTTTAAATGCCATTGAACAAATCCATATACTATGGATTACTTCTTGTTTGCCTCTGGCCAACCACTATTTGGAGGATCATTTATTATTTTTAGAAAAGCGAAACAATTCAAAGCAATGGTACAAATTACAGCACATCTCGAGGCAAGGTGCAGTCATTTCTGGTCATTTCATATAGCATGTGAATGCAGCTTTTAATTATTCCTTTAACATGACATAGTGGATGCATCCATCTGTTAGTCACATGAGAGGAGAAGCTAGTTTTATCTCACGATTAAGTGCAGCAGTTAAGTTTTCAAGGCCACTCACTTGTTAAACTTGGATTCTAAAATTCATGTATTGTGCACTAAAGGCAACCAAAGGACAGAAATATGGGAAGAGCTCTCAACTGTAACAGTAGTAATAAAGAGTCCACAACTCCAAAAGGATGCTACATATGATGAAAATACTAAGCCTGCTTGTAAACCATTTTTTGCAAATCCATCCCAGGGAAGATTTGACTCTGCATATCAATTATCAAACCAGGAGCATGTCCCCAGTAGATCTACAGGCTCAGCAAAAACTCATTAGAAAGTGTGTGTGTGTGGAGGGGAAACATGGTCATCATTTGACTGCTCTATTCTGCAAAGACTGCTGACTGCTACAGTTCTTTCCATCTCCCATAGATAAGTCAATTAATCAAACTTTGCCTACTACCTGTCAAAAGCCTGTCTCTGTCCTCTTGTTGAAATACAGCAAGAATGCAGGGGCTCTTCCTGCGCCTGCAGGCTCACTCTTACTTAAAGAGTGGTTCCAGTCATTTGTGGAAAACACTATTTCATGCTGTTAAACAGCTTTACAAAAATCTCCTTCTGTTCTCTGTCTTTCTGGCAAATAGAGCAGCTGACAGACAGGGAGAGAAGACTGTCACCTGAACAGAGGAGTGGGGTTTAGCCCAGCAGCCAAGCACAGCATTTAAAAGCCACTGTGGTGCTTTGACACCTTCCTCCACTAAACTGCTGCCCGCACGTTTGGACCAAGCATCAACGTGGTTGCAGCTTTTCTGACTAGTTGCAGAACCGTGTTCTGAAGCCATGTGAGGACACACTGGGAAGACACTCGTTTTGTGGCTTCGGTGTGTTGCTTCATGGAAGAATGTTCCCTTAGGGCTTTGAATTCCTCACAGGCAGAGGTCGAGGTCAAGTCTTCAGTTTGGTTCCCCCAGCTTCCACCCCCAGCTTCAATACAGCAGCCAAAGCAAGGTGCTCTAGCAAGCCCATGTGTCCTAGGCCTCAATAATCCTCTGCCATAGGGGATGTAAAGAAGACAACAAATGTGAACCACAATTTACATTTCCCTTTCTCTGACAGATAACGACAACATGACATTGCACTCTGACATCCAAAAAACAATGGAATCACGTGCAAACAAGACACAAATTCTATGAAAATAGGCAATACGAACAATATGCAGTATTCATTCTTTCTGCAACTTTGCCCAGGATGATGGAGTTTGAAGGTATGGGCACCATCCCTTGTCTTTGCAGCTGTCAGAATGGAATTTCACAGACTGTAAGGGCAGTCTCAGAACTTGCCATTCTGCAAGTTCAGACAAGAATAACCAAAGCAGACCTTTCAAGGAACACAAGTCTGGGAAAAATGTTTTCCCTGTCTCTCCATGTCAGCACAAGATGGGATGCTGGTTTTCTTCTATAGTTACAATTACAGGCATTCACATTCACTATGGGAAACTTCTGTGTATATTCTTGATTGGAGGCTCAAGAAGTATTCTTTGAGAAATGTGTTGAGTCCTCTTCCCAGGAACAAAGAAGAAGTAGGAAGAGTGTTCGCCTCACACCTTGAAAAGCCCAAGAAACTGGATTTGTACACAACTGGAGGTCAGAAATCTGCTGAAAGCGGATTATGCCTTTTTGTTCAATTGCTGATGGTGCAAATTAGTCAATGTGCAAGTGGCCCCTTTGTTCTCCTAAAAGAGGGATGTTTCCCAAAGACTTTGAGGAAGAAGAATGGAGTTCCACTGAGGCTCATTTCCATCCAGACTTGAGGAAGGCATGAGAAAGGCTACATATATAAATTTTAAAACATTTACATCAGGCAAAACAAATGCAGGTAAAGGCCATTATTGCTGGTGTTCACCCAGGCCAAAAGCAACCCAGAAATCTGGGCAAACAGTCACCATGCAATGAGTTGAGAGTCCACTGAAATCATAGAATCCACCAGTGGAAACACTACCACTTGTTGTCATTTGTTCCATCCTCTGTGACTGACAAGGTTCTTTAGTACTTTAATAGTAGATTATTTATTCCATGCTGTTGCCTGATGAAATGCTAAAAATGATCAGTTGTTGAATACAACCAATTCACAGAATACACTTGTTTTGGATTAGTTTCTGAATTAGGTTCAGACTAAGCATTTTTAGGTCTATTTTTATTTGAGTTAAAATAGATGCCTCAGTGGTTTTAGCTGTTTGAGTAACAGCTGTTGTCACAGACTACTTTGAGGCACCATGAGCAAGAGTTGGATTCCATGTTATTATTTGGAAAGTATTTTTTTCCCCAAAACTCTCTTGCATATAGATTTTTTTTTTAACAGTTCCTGCAATTTCTATAAGGCAGAATCAAAATGATCTCGATTAAGTTCTTCAACCCAAGCATAGCGAGAGGCCACAGTCACATTGTGAAGACATCGTTCTAGCTGTGGTTGAAGCCAAAAAGACACATTTGATTTCAGTTAAAGTTGTAACCCTTCTTAATTTTTGTTTGCCAGACTTTAGCTAAACCTCTTTATTTGGCAATCATAGCCTAAGGTATCAAATAAGAAAGAAACTTCTGATCAGACAATCCAGCATTCTCCATAAGGTCTAGACATTAAAACAAATCCACACAAGCAAGAAATCCTAATTTTTCCACTCCCTCGCTCTTCGGCAGCGTCCTTCAAATCACAATGATCGATTTCATTAATTGAACTCTCCCATTGTGACAAAAATCAAAGCTTTGAAATAAAAGAAATTGCAACTTTTGTCTAAAAAACAAATACCTTTTCCTCTCTAGTGAAGTCACAGTAACTTTGGTGAAATTCATAAGGGATCACTCCACATCAACTAATCAAGATATATACCAAATTCCTAACTGGAAGACAAAGATTATAGCCTCCTTGTAAACCTCTCTCCAACTCTATTATTTTCCTCATGTATTTGTCTTCCCTCATGCATTCTGTGTTCCTCCCCTTCCCTCACACACATGGCACTGGTGAAACCTCTGGCATGCGTTCAATAATTCAGAATGGCTAAAGACATTTTTTTCAGCTCAAGTAGCTAATTCTAGTGGTTCTAGAAACACCAATTTTTGACAGAAAATGTAGCATATTCTTTGGTTCTCCCCACTTCATAAACTGGCTGATAAGCAGCTTGAAACATCTAAACAAACACACTCATCAAATGAAGCAATTTAACACAAGTGAGATGTTTTTGGAAAATCAATACTAAAAGGCAAAGTTAGCTTTTCATCCAGAGTCGACTACAGATTCATGCAGGCACTAGTCTCAGATTTTTCCATGAAAGAATTGTTTCCATTGGCTCATTGGCTTTTGGACTCTTGGAGTTATTCTTCTAAGAGATGTTTCTCCAGTTGCAAAACGTGATGATTTCCATTTGTCATCCTGATTGCACAATGTATGCAAAGAGTCCATTTTACAATACAGTATTGACTAAAATATTAATAGAAAGTGATGACAGGAACCAATCCAAAATAGCAACATACACTTCATTATTAGCTGTGTAGCTTCCACCATTAAATAGTCTATTCCCCTTAATTAGATTTAAGCTGTTGCAGAGTTAGGAGTCAAGAAATGAAAAGAACCTTTCAATGCATTAATATCTCAAGTTCTGCAACATGTTTCAGGAGCCAGTACAGCCCAGTGACTCATTAGGCATGTAAAACTTTGCAAAAGATCACCAATCTGTTCCAAAGTCTCGTTTCTTTAGCCTTTGAGTTGAAAATTAGAACATGGCATATAAGGAATTTTCACCTGAAGTTTCAAATGCCTGTATACATAGAAGTTTAATTTATTATTCTAATGACTTTCACAGCTTGAGATTCTCACTGGGAGACATGCCTGTATGCATTTAATAAGGCTGCAGAGATTGGGACTATTCCTGAAGGACTTTCTGAATCATTTCCAAAGCATCTTTTTATAGCTAGCAAAGTATAAATTATGTAAAAAGGCATTTAGATAGATACCATCACATCTATTTGACTGTTAACCCCTCTTTGTTAGATTAATCTATAAACCTGAAAAGAATGCACTTTTAGCATTCCAAGACCATGCTTGTGTATTTAGATGTGAAGACATAATCATTCAAATAGCTGGGGTAGGGGTGGTAGGGGAAGCAGGAAGGCTTCATGCTCTTCTCCTTTACTCTCAAGACCAAAACAGCACGTTCATGACAAATCTTCTGTCCTATAACTCTGATGTTGGTAACTCACAAACATAATTAATGATCCCAGCATTAGATTTCTGGAAATCTAGTAAAGAGATCTGATGCACTTACCGAGTAAATGTTTGTTTATATCTGCTCTCCTTACTGATGAAATCCTAGTTCTTTGGGGAGGCAAGAATGGAGAAGAAACATTCCCACGAACCACATCAGTCATCCAGTAGCAGAGAATAAAGAGAGCCAGTGGCAGAAAACAGAGTTCCAATTAAGCTACATGATTTTTATTATATATTTTTTTTTCTCCCCACAGGATCTCCCCACAGCAACAGCTCTCTGCTCCTTTTCAGAACAGGCACTTCATTGCCTCCTCAGAGTTCTCATATCATGGCAATGAATATTAAACACCGGCTTCACAGAGAGGAGAGGAGTGTCAAATTCTCTAGATTCGCTACCAGGGGCTAACTCCAAGTCAAAAATTTCTCTCTTCTCCTTACAAGGAAGTTCTAATCAACGCACCATGCCTTTCTGCCATTTGAGGCCAAGACTCTCCCGAGAACTGCACATCTCATTTCAGTGCCCTTGAAGCCAGACAAGATCATTCAGCCTCAAACACGAACTGCAGCTTGCCTGTAATCCAGACTCAGATCTGAACACCCTCTTCTTCAACCATCTCTAATTACGGGTAACCTTGATTTGCTTTTTAGCTGGGTAAACAGACAAGCTGGCTTAAAGCATTTCTCACACCGTGACAGAAGACTAGATAATACACACATCAAAAGCACTCTCTTCCCCTTCGCCACATGTCTTCTGTTTTACGAGGCATGCCCAGAAGTAGAGATCATGTTAAACCATTTGACAAGAACATTTACTATTTTTCCCCCATCGCAACTGACTGCGAGATTCTAGTTACAAAGACATTTTGTCAGTTCACCACCATGTAAGTGGCCACTTTTCGTACACGCCAGCTAAGCAGAAACAACCTGAGACTTCTGAATACTTATCAGATTGTGTGAAAGTCACAGGCATCACCCTGCTGTCTGACTCTCAATAGCAGGGGACTTCTGGGTGTCATCTGGGAATGAAAGGATGCTGTCATTACTCCAAGAGGAAAGAGAGAGCCAAATGGGACTCCTTGTGAAAGCAGCCCGATGATAAAACATTTTGATTAGAATAGATGACACCAAGAAATTGTCTGCTGGCAACCACACATTTTCCCATTACAAGATACAATAAAAGGAAATTTATTTTCCAACTCTTATTCTGCTGGGAGGTTTCTGAAACTTCAAGTTTCATGAGACAACAGCCTCTAGAGCTGAAGCAACAGGGGAGAGAAAGTATTTGCAGCAAATATTTTTCCACTGAAGAAAAAGAATTGTTTTCTTACTTGTATATACATGCACTTCCCTTCCTACAGCTGATCTTGTTCTTCTACAGGGTAAAATCTTGCATTTCAAAGAAAGCAGGCTATCAAAAACACTCTTCAGTAAAAGTGTGCTGCCTGATCTTTACCCGAGAGAGTAGAGTTCATCGATATTACCACTGCTTGCACATGGCCAGCACAACAGATCCTGGCAAGGAGCAGACAGATATATGTAGAGCATTTGTGAACCACTGGTACCCAGGCTTCTCTGCTTCCATCACTTCTCTCTCTCCCTCCCCACATTTTATAGATAGCCTTTCTATCCACATTAAAAAAAGAGGCATTGCTAATACATGTCTATTTATTTGGGGGGAAGTTTTAGCATGAAAACATAACTCATGCCCTTTCTCCACCAGTTTCTTTCCCTCTCAGTCACCAACCAAATACTGGACCCTGGAATAAAGCTATTTTCTAGACTCCTAAAACAAATAGATCAATTCCAAGGAGATCGTGCTGCTGCATGTGCCACGATAAGCACCCAAACCACACAGTCAGAGAGCTAGTCCCTCTCAAATTAATTTATACTTAGTTCTACAAAACAGAACCAATCTAAAAGATAAAAACCATGTTGTTTTGGGTGCAAGAAACCCAGAAACCAGGGCCTACATCCAACTTGGAAAACACCTGCAAACTGTACTGTGATGATCCTCTCTGCAGGTAACTACCCCAAAAACAGGTGTTAGCAGCTATACCAAAGACAGTCTCTCTCTAAACTGAAAATTCTGCACCCTGCACCTCAGAAATATTTACATAAAGACTTTTGTTGAAATCAGTATGTACGTGGGGAGGAAAAGTTTAAGTCAGGAAGAAGAGATAGTCTGTGACAAAATGGTCAGTAAGTTCCTGCCCAGCTTTGCCTGCAACTCTCTCCAAGTTGTCGGGCACAGCAAAAACTGGTTTAAACAACCACTGAAAGCCCCAGCAAGCCTGAAAACCAAACTGACCTTGGATTAAGTTGAGTCACAGTTTGTAGAAAGCTAATCATGTACCTGCAAGTCCAAATAAAAATAAGCACATAATACTTTCAGCTATGTCAGGGAAGGGGGAGGAAATCAATACTAAATATACTGGAAAATGTATTTAGTATTTTGAAATACAAACAGAAACTATCCATGGTTCAAGCTCAGATAATAGTTTCAGTGAAAGGTTTCAGCTGCTATATTAACTGAAATACCTAATGTATAAAATGGTAAAGTTTTTCTCCACGTTTTTCACTAAACTTTTCAACAGTTCACTTGAAGTTGACATTAAGTACTAAAAACTAAAACCCAGAAGTGAGCAACACACAGGATACTCCAAGCATAAAAGCTGCTTTTTTAATCTAAGCACCTTTAAATTAAAGGACAAAGAATCATTAACTAAGATGGAAAGCTTTAGATTTATCTGGTTCAATGCAAATCAGTTTTTCAGGCAATTTTTCAATTCATTGACAGATTTGAAAGCTCCATGAACATCCAGCTCTGCAGGTAACACACCCTGCTCCTTGGCCCAGTCCTCCAGCTCTCCTGGGGGTCACTTTCTACATGACTTGGGGTGGATGTCCCCAAATGATGGTAGCACTCAAGTACAAGTGAGCTTCTGAAAAGCCAGTGGGTGATTTCACCAATCCTACATCACTGCAGTCTCATTGACTTCAACTGCTCAAATTTCTGACAGGTAACTTGCAATGGGTTAGTGCCTGGGAGAAGGTGGTTCCAGTATTCCTCAATCAGGAGGCACCTAACTCAAGTATCTCATCTAATGGGAAAAGCGCCGTGCTGTCAGGTCAGCCCTCCAGTGTTCTTGGGAAGCCACCCAGGTGGGAACTGCAGTTTCCACCACCTTAAGCCATGCTTAAATGATTTGAAATCCAGGTCCTGCAAGCAAGTTAAAGCTATGGCCTTTTTCACATTTTAGGCCAAGACTTCAATATTCACATTAGCTGCTTTCTGCCATGTGCCAGAGGTGCAGTAGCAAAACAGCCTTGCAGCTGACCTGTGTAAGACGCCCCAAAGACAACGGGAACTGAGAACAGTTTTAAGGCTAAAGCAAGTACCACATTTCTCCCAGGCACTTACCCTATAAAAAGTTGCAATGCTCTCACATCACTCACGCAGCAACCAAAACCCACTTATCCAGCTTCCAACCACACGGTCAACGCCGAAAGCATTTACTGGAACTCTTCACGTGGCTGAGCTTGACAAACACGCGACAGCTTTGCATATGCACAGCCACGGTATGGCCTACAGAATACGGACTCTACCTGGCTGTTTTACAAAGCATCACATGCCTCCTTGGGACACAAGAATACACACAAATAACAAGAAACATTTAAAATTAAGAAGTTGTATTCATCCTACAGTTGTCTGTGATCGTAGCAAGGCACTCAGGCACAGAGGCCTTTTCGAGCCAAATTCATCTCTGGCAAGCACATGCATTCTGCAAGTTAATGAAATTATTAGAAAATAGACATTTATGTCTTTGAAGATACACAAACAATGAAATTCTGTGACCAAATCAGACTTCACAAAGGTTCAACTAAAAAATTAGCTACCTGTAATTTAATTTAGAGCTTGTGGTTTGTTACTCTTTGGTTTTGTTTGTTTGCTTGTTGATGTTTCTTTAAATTAGCTCCCCCAAAAGAGTGTTAAATTCCAGCCAGATACACCAGTTTTAGTACCATTCTCACACTCTCTTTCCAACACACTTTATTTCCATACACCACAAATAAAATATATTGTAGAGCAAATGCAGAATGAAAACCTTTAGTGGCACAATACAGATATCAGACATTTGAGTAAAAAAAGGTTGCAGACCTCTCAATATAAAACGTGCAAACAGCAAGTCGAAAAAAGAGGGAGAGGAAATGGAAAGGAAATACTTTCTTTTACATTAAAAAGTTAGTTTTGTTATGAAAAACACCAAATGAAATTGTAAAAATTCTTGCAACTGACGCGATACTATATTAATCTGTCTCCACAACAAAGCATGTTGTCATGCTGTATAAATTAGCTTTCATTTTCTGAAGACAGTAAGTGCCGAGTGTTTTGTCTAGCTATATGGACCATGAACAATGTAGCAATTTCAGAGCATTCCCTTCACGCATAAAAAACCTGCATACTATTAATATATCCTGACTAGATTAAAAGTCTTGCAAATGATTTTGCCTGAAATGCCCTAGTATGAGATGTCCTTTAGGGAAATATCTTCAGCACCAATTAGTTTAATTGACAAGGAAGCCAAGAGAATACCAGCGAAGAGACAGAGACAGAGTAGACCAGGAAAGGCTCCGTTTCCACATTTGCTCTCACATCCTGGAGCCTATTTGCTATTAGTATTGCTATTGCCTTCCCCACCCTAACTATTTATATTACTACTACTTCACGGATATGTTGAAACTTCAAATCATGGGAGACCAGCGGAGTAAAACTTAATAGGTTATCAGCACCGCAGCCGTGCCTTATACACATTTTTTTTTTCCTTTAAAGGCCCCATTTTCATCATTTGCTGTCCCCAAATAGCTGGTATGCTTTTGAACAATTTTAGCACACCACGATTGTTTTTCCCCATCCTCCAGAGAGGAAACAGAGCAAATTTAACCTACACAGTGTGATAAAAACTGTGAAGTCTTCTGCTTTCCCTCCCTCGCTCCCCCACCGTGCCCTCCAGAAGTAACAGGAGCCTACCGTCCCATCAAATCACTGACATTTTAGGGCCCCTGTGCAAGAGGGGAAGAGAAAAAAAAAGTTTTTTCAACCTTGGGAATCATGTGGAATCCACATAATTTACTATTTCCTGTGATTCATCAAACTTCCTTCTTCCCAAGAGTAATTGGTCGCCACTTATTTATACAACACAGTGAGGCTTAACTCCAAAGGTCAGTCCAAGATTAAAAAAAGCAGATCATTTGTTCAAGACGTCTGGGTGGTTATGGGGTTGGGTTTTTTCTTTGTGGCTGTTGGCATTTTACCTTTTTTTTTTTTCTTGAATGTGTAGAGAAAAACTAAGATGTTTTAAGCTGGCATTTAGCATGTCAAAAAATACATGGGTTACCATCGCTAAAGCGGTACCACACAATACCTCTAGGACGCAGAATGTTTAGCAAAGAAAACTGCTGGTATACATAGTACACAAGGCCTCAATTTCAGGCAGAAGGACCAGGAAGGCTGGGTGCACGCAATACAGCATCGCACACTCCTTTTGGCAACTTCTTTGCACATTTTAAAAGAAAAGCATGTTACACATATGGACCAGTAGTGCCTTGACACCCATACAGAAGGGACGGGTGGCGGTGTCAAGAATACTTTTGCAGGAAGAGTGTGTGTGCGGTTTTGTGTTTACAAAGCAAAACATTTGGCTCCCCGACAATAAAAACGTTTCATCTTTACCATAATAAGAAGGAAAAGCAATTATGAAGCTAGAAGCCCAGAGGTGAGCAATAATGACAAGCTAGTCCTCCAGCTCCAAATTTCAAACAAAACTGTCATTCTAACATCAAACATTTACTCTAAACATACAGGCACTTCTAATATACAAGCATTAAGAGACTATGGAAATGAACGCTTTCTCTAGCCAAACTTCTGCCCATTTTTAATTTTCTCTCTGCACCTTACAGTCCTATAAACCCCCGCCTACACAAAGATATGAAGCAATATAAAAATAAATGCTCGACTAGGTTAATGCCACATAAACTGCAAAACCCAGCTTGTGTGAAAAATTAATATTACCCATGTTAAATTTTTCAGCAATTAAATGCTGAGATATAAAGCCTCAAATCAAAAGTAAAGCTTACATATGTAAGTTTAAATGCATATATACAGCAGCATCCATAAGAACACAGCATGTGCCACATTTGACATTAAGAGGGGAACAGACTAATTCAGCCTATTTAACGCCTAGAAAATGCAGCCCAGCTCATATTTTAAGAAATAATTAAAGCATATCAAATATATTTAATTATTATAATGGGAAAACAAAATAAACTAATAAAAGTTAAGCCAATTGTTATAGAACAACCGCACATTTTCTAACCCTCTTACAGATTCCAAGGATCTCCTTTATGGGGAGCAAAGGAATTCCAAACATCCTTGCGGGGCACTTTGCCCCAGGCATTAACTGAAATTCCCACCATGATCCAGACAGGGAGAAAAAGAAAAGGAAACGGATTTTTTTTTTTTTTTTTTTTTTAATATATTGATGTGCACATTTAAAATACATATATATTCAAACAACATGTAGTCATTGGTAGAATTTTGATGCAACAAAATTGGTATCCTTTTTTTACCTTCCTCATTTTTTTTTTGTTAGGAAATATTTGAAGTCTGATCAAAAAAAAAAGGAATCGAGGAATCTGAGACAAAACCTTCCCTTCTTCAGCTTTTTTTTTTCCTTTAGTATTTCTATGTACCTGTCTAACATAGGTCATATGTTTGGTCAAGATCATAACTATTTTTTCAAATTAGCTCAAAGTACTTCTTCTACTTCAAATTAATCATTTTAATTATGCTGTCAACAGCTGCATCAGGGCTCCAAATCAAATCTGTTTCCTTAATGAGATCCTGTTACCATACATTTTTTAAACCAATACTCTTTTAAATACCTAAACTACATGTTAAGATATTCCATTATAGGCAGGTCTTCCTATAGACGGTCACTGTAAATAAGGTAAAGAACACACATAAGCATATGAGGGGGAAGGAAAAAAAAGAACACACTGCTGGAAGTTCTGTCTTAGGAAGGCAGGAATTTTTGTCTTTCATTCAAATTCTTATAAAAGTAATAGGAGGAAAATTGCTTCAGATGGAAGCGTAGCACAGAAGAAGACAACAAGAACAAAAACCTCACTGTCAGAATTTGCTCTTTTCCTTTTTCCTCTCTATGATGATCTGTGTTCCTTCCTCTTTCTGCATTTGCTCCAGTGAAACGTTCCTAAATTGGTGGAATTTTGATGCAACAACAATATGTACTGGTAAGGTCAGGATTGTGCTCAGCTTTTTCCTCCCATCCCTGGTGTTCCTTTAAACCTTACAAAAGAGCCTATAGACGAGACTGTCAGGTAAAATTCACGGAACAAAAGAATGCAAATTGCCACCTATTACCTCTGGGCACATTTCAAATAACCAGAAGAAGTCTAGATAAATGATAAGATTCCAGTCAATAGCTCATTTCTGCTATAACCAACCACACAGTCCTGAAAGGAAATGCACTGCAGTTAAGCCAATAGTGATTACTGGACAAGAAAAATATAGTTACCTTTTAACCATGGCATAATAACAATTGCAGATCAAAACCACATTATTAAACTCCCAGGCTGGCCACTCTCCATGTCTTCTCAGAAATATTTCTCAAACGCTAACATTTCAAACAATACAGCACCTCAAAGTATTCATACCTTGCATTTTCTTTCCCACTTCAGCTTCCATAAATCCCATCTGACTCTAAATAACTATACTTTTAAGAAAAGTATTAGCTTTCATAAAGTCACACGCTTAAATCTGCCACCGAAGCAAGGTGCTTACAAGCACTTTGTGTTGGCCTAACCCGTACTCTTTTGAAAATACCACCCTCAGGCACCTAAATCCTTGGCCTAATTTTCAAAATTGCTGAAGATTCAGCAGTTTCTAATCATTGCACAGGAACTACTGGGGTGTTCGTAGTTGGAAAAACAGGCCACTTCTTTGAGTCCCTTGGGACCAGAGCTTGGGATGCCTAATTTTACACAGCCATTTTAAAACCAAACAGCCTTAAGTCAGACTTTTCGCCTAAAGTCTGGCCAAGGAGCTTGCTCCTTACAAGAAGAGGCTAAGAAGGCTGAGAGATTTGAATTTGGAGAGGGGATGGCTGGTGTGGTGGTGGGCAGTAATATAGTAACAGAGAGGTTCACAAAAATTGTGCAGGCAGTTGAAGAGGTGAATGCAGAACTGCTATTCCCCAGATCCTGTCATGCTACAAACCAGCAGACAATACTTGAAACTGGCAAATGATCAGTTTAAAACATACAAGAGAGAGAACTTCAGAGTACAGCGGCAAGCTTCTGGAATCTGCTGTCTCCAGAGGCCAGGAAGGCTGGTGGCATGAGAAGGTTGTAAAACGGATAAGAACCTCCAGGACAACAAATCTGTAAACAGACGCTAAAAAGCAAGGCTCTGATGCCAAATGCAACAGCTGTGAATGTTGGGGCAATACAAGAGGAACAGGCCAGGCTTATGGTCGTGCCACCATCAGAGGTGGCATACTGAGCTTGTGGGGCTCCCGGCCTAACCCAGGAGAGCCTTTCAGCTTCCTTAGGCAGAGGTGGCCAGGAGCAACACACTAAAGTCCTAGAAACGCGTTGGACCTCTGAAGCCCTTCCCTGCAACAAGCATCATCTACTAGAGCTATGGAGGTGAATATACTTTATGCTGTCTCTGGTACAGGGTTAGCCCATCTGTCCTTCAGCCTCAGAATGAAACGGGAGAGAGTAAAGCAGAGACCCAAGCGGAACAGGAGCCAAACACCTTTTAGCATGAGCTGGTCATGTATGATATTCAAACCAGAGGAACGTTGGCAAGAAGCAGAGAAGTGTATTACATGCACAATCACAGAATGGTTGGGGTTAGAAGAGACCTCTAGAGATCATCTAGTCCAACCCACCTGCTAAAGCAGGTTCACTCAGAGCAGATCACACAGGAATTTGTCCAGGCGGGTTTTGAATGTCTCCAGAGATGGAGATTCCACAGCGTCTCTGGCCAGCCTGTTCCAGTGATCTGGCACCCTCAAAGTAGTTTCTCCTCACATTTAGATGGAACCTCCTATGTTTCAGCCTGTGCCCATTGCCCCCCAGTCCTATCACTGAGTACCACTGAAAAGAGTCTGGTCCCATTCTCTTAACACCCCCCCCCAAGATATTTGAAGCAAGAGGGCTGCAGCTGATGCTGAGAAAACGAAACAGAAAAATCAGGTAACAGAGAGCAAAAGGAAAAGGCCCAACACTCCCACCCATATTTAATGTCACTGTTCCTGTTCCATTGCAAAGCTGATGTTATTCAAGTGATGTGCTTCACCAGTACTACCTAGAACAAACCCCTCAGTCTCCTCTTCTCCAAGCTAAAGAGCCCCAGCTCCTGCAGCCTTTCCTCAGAAGGGAGATGCTCCACTCCCTTCATCATCTTTGTTGCCCTGCGCTGGACTCTCTCCAGCAGTTCCCTGTCCTTCTTGAACTGAGGGGCCCAGAACTGGACACAATATTCCAGATGTGGTCTCACCAGGGCAGAGTAGAGGGGAAGGAGGACCTCTCTCGACCTACTAACCACCCCCCTTCTAATACACCCCAGGATGCCATTGGCCTTCCTGGCCGCAAGGGCACAGTGCTGGCTCATGGTCATTCTGCTGTCCACCAGGACCCCCTGATCCCTTTCCCCTATGCTACACTCTAATAGGTCATTCCCCAATTTATAATGGAACCTGGGGTTGTTCCTACCCAGATGCAAGACTTTCCCGTGTTATATTTCATTTAAATGCTGCTTCCCAAACGCCTTATCTGTTCTCCCAGTCTCCATGTGCAATATTCCCCCGGCAGAGCATTCCTCAAGGTAATTCCTGCTGATAGGCTATCAGCAACAACTGGGGCAGCACGCTGGCATTCCTGACCGAGCTGGTGCAGAACTGCCCTGGCCTGTCCAGGGGCAGGAGGGGTTGGATGTTTCCGGCGCATTGGGAAAGGCCTCTATACCTAACAAGCCATTTGCAACCACACAAGAAGCTCTAGCTCATTTGAACTTAAAAACCAGCTTCCAGTTGCCACCACACAGTATTTTGCTTCATATTACAGCTGCTTAAAAATTAAAAATAACACAGACAGGAAAGGGCATTTTGCAATACGAAAAGCAGTTCTCCTGATAAAATATCAAGTATCTGGGGTTTGTCAAGCAAGAGGTGGCTCGTTTGTGTCACAAAATTTCTGATGTCTTATTCAACAGTAATATCTGACACTTGACAATGCTGGTACGCAAAATCATCTAGTGCCTGGGTGGTACTGGGCAACTAAAAGGGAGAAAACAATTATACACAGGGCCAAATTCTAGGGATTTCTACAACTTTTACACAGATCTGCAATGTCTATTTTCATTCATAGAGCAAGCAGTGAAAACAATAATCAAGGCTGGATTTAAGTCCTTTGAATATCCCACAGGAAGGCATTTTATAATTCACTGAATCTATTTAGCGGTTTGAGAACATGAGTATCATCAGCCAGCTAATAATGAAGTCAAAGCATTACCCATGCAAAGTAACATGCAGAGAAATTCAGTCTCCTAAAAGTCTGGGCTGTGATAATCCCATGGTTGTATGTTTTCTACATAAACATTCCTGATGTAATCCAACAGATTTATAAGATTTATTCTTAAAAGCTTGTTATCAAAGAACATTATTTTATGAATGATGCTACGTTGTGCTTTATGGGAAGGTTCTAAGGTCAAATTTTTATTTCAATGCATACAATGAAATGGTCTAAGCATTATTTCAGCAACTTCATCTGTAAGGAATTTCACCCCTACTCCAGTTTCATAATATCTTTTATAAGTTCTTGTAGACTGAAATTGTGCCTAGCAATTATTTAAGAAATATGACTCAATCTATATATAGTTTACAAACATCGCTAAAATGTTTGCCGGCAAAATATGAAAGTCTTTTGACTTTTCCCATAACATAGTTAGATTTCTGATTAGTGTTTTTTTTCAGTGATGGAAAAGAATTTTTCCCTTAAGATTAGAGATACAAGTTCAAAGGACAGGTCCTGTCCTGGTTTAAATCAGGCAGTTCTGGGTAAATCTATTTCGCTCAGCCAACAATCTGCCTAAAAAAAAAAACCCACACCACACAATTCTTGTTTTTTATGTCATCAAACCACTTTTCCCACCATGGATTTCCATTGTGTCTCTCTTTTACGGAACATAAAATCCATCAACAGCCTACATATCCCTTCCACTTCCATTTTGCCTGCCTTTACTGCAAAGTTTCATTGGCCTCTATTTTCTCTCCTCTTTTCCCCTCTAGTAATTGCCAGGATTGGTTTCTTCTATGAAATGTCCTTCACATACAAATGCTGGAGTTAGGCTGGGCGCTGAAATAAAGAGGGTATACATCTCTCCCCTGTAATAACAGGAGAATAAAGCCACCTGAAACAATGAATCAGAAGACTTTTGAGCCATTTCTAATTTTAACATCTCATGTTCAAGTAATGCTGATCACAGCCTTTTCTTTCCCTAATTACCGTTTTGGATGAACTGTATGATTTTTAGAGCTGGTGGAAGAACATCAAAAAAACACAATGAGCAAGCAGCATTGCTGAGAGCATAACACAGGCCAGCACAGCAAAACCAATAAATACAAGATTGAAAATGGGAATTAAATATATGCATCATTAAACAGTTTATTCAATGCAAGATGGTTTCCATAAATCAGAATTTTAACAAAAAAAAAAAGTTTGTACTTGATGATCATATAAGTCATGTTCACATAATTCAATTCCCCATACGTACCTCTGTGTATTTAGGAAGCATTAAATATTTGCCTACTACGAGAAAACTAGAATAGTTGACTATTTTACGAAGCTGTAGTAATTCTAAAAAATATCTTTCTAGTTAAACTTTGGGTCTCAGCAAGACAACGTAAGATAAAGATCTACATGCTTATATAAAGGTGTTTTGCTTCCCACTGGAGAAGCACCAGATACAGAAAGAAGGCAAGTTGAAAAACTTTGTATTTCCAAGCAAGCAAATAAAAATAGAGCAAATTTAATTCAAAACGCATTTCCACCTCAGAAATACATTTTTCCAGGTCTCTCTGCCTGCCACAATCTTTATGTAAATAAGAAAAGAAAAAGAAAAAAAAACATGCACAAAACCCAAGTGGCTGTGTACTATGCACCTGGAAGTAGCTTTTAACTAAGAATAGAACCTGAGAAATCAGATCCAAAAAAAAAACTTAATGGAAAAACACTTTCAGAAACTGGTTTCTGCCCAGCTGCGGTTGCCCTGTCCTAAACCTGTACGTGTGCATATTCTCTCTATAAACCACCGCATTTCGTTTTTCCCATCACACACACACGTGCATACACGAGCGTATACGTAAGAGCTTAATTGAATGAGTTACAGTTATTAGCTTTAACAAAGCGACTAGTGATGTATTTCTACAGTGCAAATTTCTACTGAGACAGATTACTTCTCAATTATCAGGCACACTTGACTTGGTCCTTAAACTCCATTGTTCTTTCCCCCTCCCATTTCCATTATCACTGGTTGCTTTCTTGGTCCAGTAATTATTTTTGTCCTCAGAGAATTTAGCATTATGGAATTTGCTGGATTGTTGCCATACAAGTCACAAATTTTTTTAAGAAGTAGATATCTAGGTTATTCAGAGCCAAATTATTTACAGTATACTCTACAAAGAGTAAGTCCACAGAGCACCTAGAACTCAGGTTAGTCAAACATAGCATCTTCTAGATCTCTAAATTAAGGGGAGCTATGGGAGGTCAACATTGTTGGGAAGAGTCACTTCCAAGAATCAGGGTGTAAATTAGCATAAGTTTCATTATCACCGTTAGACAGTCAATTGCCAACAGTGAGGGTAAGTGTGAATCCTGTGGTCATATTTATCTTAATTTTCAGCAATCCAAAACAAACTGTTTCTTATATATTTAATAGAAACATTCATATGCAGACACTCACAAACCTTTATTGTTATCTCTGTCTCTACTGTTATCTAGAGAATGTTTTGATATGTGCATAGTTCAGTTGACAAACTGTAGTATACGCAAAACAAGTATTATTATGTAGGGTACCTTTCTTCAAAAAATAAATCACTTCTTGCAGTTCAGCAGGCCTGCTTAAAATAACTACATGGCCTTCAGTTCCTCTTTATGGCCATGCATCAGGAACTGAAGACTTTGTTATCTGTAAGTTCTGCAAAATACGTCATTTCTGAGGAGCACTCAGTAATCGTGAACCTACGTATCCTTTTGACCCAGTCTTATACTTTGACCCCAATGAAATGTTTTCTTCTCCTGCCTACTATGACTAAGAAAGATTTTCAGGACTTGCATCTCATCATGTCAGCTCCTCCTTACAGAGCTAACCTCTTTGCATCTCAAAGTTTGGAAGTACCAGGGGCAAAAAATGCAGAGCAGCCTAAGAAGAACTCATACATCACTTACAAAGACCAGAGAAGAGACCAGAAGTCACATTCGCATCAGTGATGCTGCATTTAGGATTCAAAATCTGGTCCAGGAGTTCTCTCCCTCCTTCCTGGCTTTTTTCCCCTTCAGTGATTCCCACAGGACCGCTAAAGCTGCACATTCCTTAGAGTGAAATGTGTGCAAGGGTAAGATGATCACTTAAAATCCTTAAAGCTGAGCATAAGCCACAGTTTAAAAATGCAGATTTCTTTTTTTGGGCTTTCCCAACATTTTGTTATGTTTCCCAGGGGAATTTTTGTTGAGACCCCTTCCTCATCAGAACAGATCAAGAGACAGACAAACCATAAGGAAGCAGTAAGCGACTGCAGGAACACTCAGAGAAGGGAAGACAGGATCCCATGCCCCAGCTATGACCACCAAGGCAGAACATTGACTGCTGTCAATTTTCCTGCCAGGGCTGTGACTGGAGATGGGAGTCAGGATCCCAGCCCAGCTGTACTTTGCAGAAAGGGACCTTTAAATTCTGCCCAGGTCTGTAACATAATAAAGTGAGACCACAACTCAGGCGTGTTGGGGAATGAATTGCATCTGCTGAGAGTACGTTTCTCAAACTATATAATCCTGGACTATTTTCTTGTCTTTTCCACCTTACACAAGCCTGAAATTTTGAATGACTCTGTTTTCATCCTTGGACACAATGCAAGAGTCCTGAAGGACCTGGGGAGCACTCACAACTCACACCACGATAACACATAAGAAACTGGTATTCCCTGATAGCACCTGATTCATGGTTAGACCAAATGGTTTGAGTTGTGCTATGTAAGAGGTATTATTACTATCATTTGTCTCTTCTCTGCCAGACAAAACACTCTGAATTGCAGCTTTCCTTGTTTACATGAAACCAAGGAAATTAGCTTTCTGTCAATGCTATCTAGGGAATGCACAAAGGATGCCCGAAAAGACAGGCTTTCCAAGTTTGCCACCATAAAGATACTTATGGGGCAGTAACCTCTGAAAACGCCTTTGAAGTAGGAAGTGTTGCTCAAGGGCATCCTGAACATTAAATATATTATTGTACATATCCACTTATTTTTCTATCTACTACAATTCATCTGTATGTTAGTACACAAGCACACATGTTTGCATCTTTTTATAGTTTTTACATTAATAGATACTGATTATATTACATCACATAAATATTTATATCTATATATAGCAAAACTTATCACATATATAGTTATTACATTGTACATAGCAGCACATTTTCAATTCAATACACACATACAGAGAATGTTATGAAAATTATTTTCTTAATATTTTAAATACTGGTTTCCATTATAACTCAAATACTTGTACAGCACTGCCCTGATTGCCTGGCTTTCTTCTGTAAGAACTGTATGGCAGACACATCATATGAAGAAACAGAGATTTGGACTCACTTTTTTTTGTTTGATTGTTTTTTGGTGGGTCTTGGTTGGTGGTGTTTTGGGGTTTTTTTGTGTGTTTTGTTTGTTGGGTTTTCTGGTGGTTTTTGTTTGTTTGTATTTTAACATATAGCAAGTACATTAAGGAACAGGAAACACTTTCTTTTAATTGTGCTGGCTAACAGGAATACTTTGCAGTTAATTGCACTGATGTTTTATCAGGCAGCTCAAACACTGTGATGTCAGAATCCTCACAAAATGGGAAAATATCTTTTAAAATGAGAAGGCAGGAATAAAGAGACTTCCTCAAGGCTAAAGACAGACAGAAGAAGAGAAAGCAGGAGAGTCAATTTTCTACTCATTTGATCTTTCCACTACAGGCCAAAACAGGTCTATTTGGGGACAGTTAAAGAAATAGCTTCAGTTAAAATTCAGAGGTTTTTTATTTGGCTTGCTGAGTTAGGTAGAATTGGTAAGTAACGGAAGAGACTCATTAACTCCTGTGCTTTTCACCACTGCTTTCAAAGCAATCATGGAATTAGCTGAAAATTGTTCTCTGGCCCATCCATGTTTTCTATTGAATGATTCTCATGATGGAAGAGCCAAGATCTGTGACCTTAACTTGGCTCCAATAATGCAGAGAGCAGCCTCTCCTCTGTGGTGAACTGAGCCTTGAACAATTTCATTAAAAGGAATCATTGGAACAGATGAAATCGATGCTCTCATAACACAATACTCTAAATTGTTAATGCAGGCCTTAATTTAAAGCAGGCAAGAATGTAAATTTTCTCCATCTTCCCTCACGAAACAACATGTCAGGCTTTCACTGAGGCACAAACACACCTGTGGTATTGACAGCATAAGTTGAATATTTTTATGCATTCCAACAACATCAAAAATAACCTCTTAAATAACATCAAAAATGCCTGTTCCATTTTGCAACATGCAACTGCTCGGACCTCAGCACAGAGCAGAAAGCAGGTGGTCTATCCTGTGAGATAGATAGACATAAAGAAACTGGCGTGCTTGACACTAAACAATACTTCTGCTGTGACACAATTCCAGTCCACACACAGTTTCCAAGCACAGGTCACGGAAAAGCATTCAATTCAATACTGCAAACTTTATCATATTATTTCACGTGAAGAAGAGTTATACAGTCCAGCAGTCTGACAGCTTTGCATAGGAAGGACAATTTCTCCAATGCCAGCAGCTTATTAAGTTACCAGTACATAAGCTATAGTGACTTAATGCCACCAGACCAAAATATTTTCAGACTATTTTTGAAGGGCAGCACTGGGAAGCTTGCAAATCATACATTCACATTTTAATGAAAGGTGCAATTACCAAGCATTTACCTTGTATTTAATTAGAATGAAACATCAATAAGGCTCATTTAGCATCTCTAATATGTCAGCAACTTCTTTAAAAGGTGGTAGCAAATATTAGTTTTTGATTTATACAGTTGTGCTGCAGAACAGTATTGCATTTGGTGGGTTGCTACTAAATGACTGAATGACAAACGGCGCAGTTTTGTCAATTCTAAGGCAAAGATAACTCGGCTGTGGTTCTCGCATAGAAGACAAATCAAAGACTAATTTAAAATCAGTATAATTTCCTTTAAAATAACAACAATGGAGAGGATTATCATATGCAATTACAACAGATGAACACATCTGTTTTTCTGACCTAGCTGTCACTGTTTTGACTGCTTCCTAATGCATTCAAAATTACAGATAGCTGGTGTATGTCTTCTGAAATTAAAAAAAAAAAAATGAAGATAAGAGGAAGACAACACGAGAATTCCTTTGCTGAAGACACCATATGTAACACAAGTGATTCTTCTTTACCATTCTAGCTTCAGCATAAGCAGTTTCTTATGCTGCATCCTTCAAACTCCCTTCCAGCTGGTGGCACAGTTACAAACCTGACACACGGTCTAATAATAAATTTCCTTCTGGCTCCACAGTCTTTTGCTGTCCCAAGCACTCCTGTAGTCACAAGACACTAGATCAGGATCTAAGTTTCTACCAACATCTACTAATCAAGGAGCAATGCAATAACTCCTGCTCTGCTGAACCAAGTGCTTCATGGTTCAGAATGGTAGGAACCACCTGAAGCTTCTCCCCTAGAGACTAGAAAATGATGAGAGGTAGGATGTGACATAAACAGAGGGCATGACAACATATCTGGAGCCTTAGAAAGTTTAGCCAAGCAAATTCTACTCTCAGCCCAGAGCTGGACCTGCCTCTGCCACCCAAGTACTCCTTGTATAAGCTTGCCATGTAATGCTGTGGCAGCTGAGATGTACAGATACTCATGAGAAAGAACATAGCTGGGTTGGCCAAAGAGAGGTCACAGCATGCTTGATTAACATCCTGCTCCAGAAAAACCCGTATGCCAAATGCCATTATAAGCGATGTCCCATTAAAGCCAACAGAACAATTTCCGCGCCTTTAACCTACAGCACCCGCTGCAGGTGCCAGTTGCCACTAACCAGACTCTTTAGGACCCGGTTGTTACGAGATTCTTTTGAAATAACACCCTTAATGCCTGGAGTAGCCACTTAACTATGAAAGTACAATAGCAAAGTCTTACTTGCCATGCTTGTACATTACAGGTTGACACCCCAGCAAGAAAATAACTTAAAAGAAACTTAAAAGAAACTCAATATTGAGCAGTAGCCTACCAGGTAGGAATATATATCTGTTATGGAAAATTGAAATATTTAACGTCCTGTGTGATAAATATCTAATATTTACTCAAGCCCATAATGAATGCTTGTCTAAGAGAAGGATATGAAACTGCACTACAACTATGTCATTACTTAATTAAATTTCCCTTTAAAAAAAAATTCTAATTTGCCAGCTAGCTTGCTAATGATTTCATGGCCATGCTACATAAATATTATTTCCCCAATTCACTTTAGATGCGTTCAAGCAGATATTAAAAGGGCATAAAGGTTTGCCAACAGCCTCTCTGCTCTCACAAAAACCCATGACAAAAGGTCCTTAAAAATGAGAGGAGACAGTCACAGATATTCAGAAGGCATCCTGCACAGGTCAGGGCTTTGAAATAAAGCATAACAGAACATCTCAGTGCTTTCTGATTATTTCCTGCTCCTTGCAGGTCACCTGTGCACGGTCAAGACATTTAAACAAGAACATCTTTGAAAACTAAGGAGTGCAAGAGACAAAAAGAACAGTTCTTTGAAGATCCAGACTGAATCTCTTGAGTTTTGAGTTCGAATTCAGGATTCTGCAAGGAGTTTTCTGCAGGATTTGAGATGCTTCACCCGCTCTGTGTGCCAACTTGCAACAGGGCTTAGTTGTGATCCCTACACTTCTAGGGATTCACCTACAACAGTAACAGGGTGTAGGAACACATATTCTTCAATTAAAAGCAGAAATCAGTAAGTTTTGAACAGATTGCAAGTGCTACATGAGAGGAACAAGCTGTGAGCACGTGTGTGGTAACGCTGACCCCGGCTGCCCTTGGAAGCGGCTGCCAGGTCTCCATGTACTTGCACAGGAATCCAAAGCTCTTCTGTCGAGTCAGCCCCAGCCAAGTGCCAGACATCCATCTGCCTGAGCACACACCAAAACTTCTTCTGACTCATACTGGCAGGTGAAATTTGTTTTATCCAACCAATGCACGCACACACACACACACACAGAGCAAAAAATAAACAAATTTTAAAAGCTTGAGTTAACATTCTCTGATGGAACCAAAGTAACAGGTTGAAAGGGGAATGAAGCCTGGGAAGGAGACTCCAGCAAAAACAACAGTTGTGTGTGGTTTTAGTTTATAACAATGCTAAAATCCAGGGCAATTATCAGCTTGGTTTGTTCTCAGTACCTGCAGACTCTCTTCTCTCCAGATTAATAGCTCAGTATTTCACAATTACCATGGTCTCCTAGCCTCATCGCAGGTGAAGTTAATATGAGGAACTGAAGTACAGCTCTGCTTATCTTTCTGCAGGTAGTAATTTTGTTACATCAGCCTAATACACACCTGTCTCTGAGAAAACTGCTCTGTGTCACAGGCCGTCTTGTAACCATCAGATGACAACTTCTCAACACTGCCGATCTGAACTGCATTGCAGGTAACGACAACCCTGACAATTCTTCTGATTTTCTCATGTTTGATGTTTTATTTAAAACCCCAGCTCCTCCAAACAAATGATCATCTAAGAATGTCAGCTTTCACTTCCTAAAGCATGCTTCCAGCCCTCACGTTGTACATAAAAGCCTGGGAACAGGAACCAAATGTACCTTGATGTCTCAAAAATTCAAAGCAAAATGAAAGAACCTAATGTGTACTTTACGTATCATCATTTTAGTGGATCAGACTCCTTTCCACTAAGATTAGAATATTTTTCTAAAAACAATGTGACTACCTAGAAAATTTACTTTGAATGTAAGTGAAAAATTTGCTTATAATAAGAAATGTTCAAAAGGCAAAGGTGTATGAGGCAAGCTTCAAAGCAGCTCCTTTTTTCTTTCTCCTTATTTTACTGTCCCTCTTGAAGAGGGCTCATTAATCCCAAGAGATGGAAGACTTCATAACGGCTTTGCCTTAGCAATTATGAGGTGCCTGCAAACTTCAGCATTAAGTGGATCTGTTAGGAGTTTGTGCTTGATGCTGTGCAGGGACCTGGGGATGGACTGATTAGTTGGAAGGGGTGTCCTGAGTATTTCAACAAAATCTCTAAAGCAAGAAAATGCTTCAAGTTATCACAGAAGGACAGGAGGGCACCCAACTAATTAGCTGAAAGAAAGACCACAAGGGGTTAACTTCCAACAGACTTGCGCTCTTTCCTCATGTTCCACTCAAATGCTAAAGAATGAATCTATAATGCCAAGTTTCAACTTTGCAAAACACCACTCTCCAAGCATTATGCATTTTTTTAAATGGTTTAATAATATACATTCATGCACAAACCAATGTTATAATTGCAGATTCCTTAGAACAATGAAAGACTAAACAAATCCTCAATTTGTAAGGCTCTGCAGTGCTATTTAAGGACATCCCTGTATTACTGTAGGATTTCAAGCTCAACTCTCACACACACGCATGGCAAGGACCTAGCTAATCCTACCCGATGTGGCATTTTAGTAACCCCTCCACAACTAGTCTGAGGCTTGAGATAAAGCAATGCAAAGCTATCACCTTCCTCCACCCCATCTGCTTTGGGGTATGACATTCGCGGACTGAATAAGGGTTAGAAGGCGGAGACCCAAGGGAGGTGAGCACAAGTCTAATGAGGAGCAGCTGAGGGAACTAGGGCTGTTCAGCCTGGAGAAAAGAAGACTAAGGGGAGACCTTATCGCTGTCTACAACTACCTGAAAGGAGGTTGTAGCATGGAGGGTGTTGGTCTCTTCTCCCAAGTAGCAAGTGACAGGACAAGAGGAAATGGCCTCAAGTCGCACCAGGGGAGGTTTAGATTGGATATGTGGAAAAAAATTTTTCATGGAAAGGGTTGTCAGGCATTGGAACAGGCTGCCCAAGGAAGCTGTTGAATCATCCGTGGCAATGCTTGAAAAATGTAGAGATGAGGCTCTCAGGGACATGGTTTAGTGCCTGTGCTGGGTTGATGGTTGGACTCGATGATCTTGAGGGTCTCTTCCAACCAAAATAATTCTATTAGAACTTCTAGTTGGGCTGGATGTGGGGGTGACATCAATCGGTGATTATTTGTGTGGCACTGGCTGAACAGCATTGTTACCCACATGCCAGCAGCCCCCATCCAGACCACACTTGATGCTGCAAGACCAGCAACCTGCACGCACACACCTTCCTGAAGTCTTTGGTAACAGAACATGCAGGAAGGAAAATAATGGTAAGGGAAACTTGAGTGTCAGTTCAGCATCCAGTATATTCATCAGCAAGAGATTTTAATAAGAAGAACAGGATCTCAAAGAACAGAACAGTTTGCCACAGAATACAGAAGTCACCAAAAGAGAAGAGACTTCAAGTCAGACCTATCAGTCAGGGAGATTTGAGGCTTTGTTCTCCTCCCCTTTACTGTGTGTAGTCCCAGTATTGTACCTAAATTCAAAGGGATTTCACAAGAGAGGACACAGTATGTAAAGGAAAAAATAAAATCTGGTGGGACATATTTGTTAGATGTGTAAAAGGAGCAATTACAGGAAGGTAACGGGTATTGTGGCACTTTACATTCTTAATCAAAAGGTGTTAAAGAAAAGAAAAGGCTTTAGGTCTCTCCAGCTATGCGTTATCCACAACTGTGAAAATGAAATTCAAATTTGGAGGACAAAGGCTCCTGCCTCTTCCAGTGAGTCACTGTATGTACATTTTCTATGCCTATTTCACTAAAAATCTAAACATTTTCAGAATTAGTTTAAGAATGCTGATTTTGTGCCGTCTGATGTTACAGACCAACACTTCAAGAGTCACAAATGACAAAGCAGCACACCATACTGAATTAATTTCTCATTCAGCTTTTATAATCCTGTAAACAAATAATGTGATGTGCACACTTATTACCCACACACTACCTTAAAACTGTTCCCCAAAGTGACTACATCAGAGAACATATTGCTCTTTTCAAATAAAATTGCTTTTGCAATCAAGCTATATAGGAACAGAGTTCCCCACACCCATGTAGTCTCATGGTTTAAAAAAACACAAAATAAATTAGAAAAAAAAATACCCTAATCAGTAGCCATACCATTTTTTAAATTTAGAATAAGAAATTATGATTTATTTATTTTCTAGGACTATTAATATTTCACTGATCTGCACTGTAGAACAATCACGAGTAAGATGTTTGCAACACCGATTAGACAAATTCACAAAATACAAGAGACCACATAAGCCTTCATTTATCCGTGGTCAAACCTCATTATAACTTCAGTTATGTGATATATAACTGAAACCACACATGTCCACAGCATTTCCAAACAACAGCAACCTGTGGTTTAAGGCAGCCCTCACAAAATACTCTCAAAGAACTGCACGACATCACCACAGATAGTTAGAAATAAAACCTTACAGGGTGAAATATCAGTGGGAGTGAAGAGTTAAAGAAAGAGCCCTACTTTAATGTAAGGAAAATCCTTGTTCACTGTTGTGTAGATACAAAGAGAATAACTGAAGGTGATAAGAGCGTAAGAGTTACAGGGGGCAAAAGTATCCTTCCACCCCCTGATTCTCATGGAGTAACCCCTATTCACTCCAAACAGAATCCTTCCTAATTATTGTTTGAAAGGGCTAGAAAGGAGGAAGATGTAGTCTCATCTTAAAAACTTTTGATAATGTTTCCCTTAAATTTTATTAAAAGCACATGGATGTTTCTTCCACTCAGCAGTCAACCTAAAGGCAGTTTTAAAATACCAGCTCCATTCTCTCTTTAGTTCCCCTTTATTAGGGCAGTAGAACAGTTCCTACAGCAGAATTAAAGCCAGATGCTGACAACTGGGCCATGCACTAATGCATTTCTTAAATCCTAAACATACACACCCCTGACCTCCATGGTATCTCTGGGCAGCTGTACCTAATACACCTGTTGCACAAGGTATTACTTGTGATCAGGTACCAGCCAGCGTGAGGAATGCTACAGTTGGGCATGTCCGATTTTGAAAACCTACCCCTTCATACTTTGAGGCCCAGATAAGAATCACAGTTAAAGATAGCGTATTATGTAAAGGGCTAGCAATATATTTTCAGAATTGAGAAAGAATTTTATTGAACCATTTTAAAACCGTGCACGCAATGGTAAACTCATCATTCTCACTTGCATTGAGAAAGGACACATTAGCAAAAAGAGGCAGTAAAACCAAGCTGGTGAGAATAGGGTCAGATTCCTTCACTTTCAGACCATGACTTCTCTATTACCGAGGGAGCATGTGAAGGAAAAACGAGGCACTGAAAAGGAACGAACTCCCAAAAGTTCTAAAATGGACCTTAGTACTAATATGTTTGCTAATGCTGCCCTTCAACCCAGCAAGCTTAGCCACGCCTAATACAGAGCTGGGAGCTCTGGCAGAGACAAAGTTCGACGGATGCTGCAGGGATGGAGGGAAACATTCCCGCCTTTTCCAGGCACACAGGCTCCTGGTTTGTGGCAGGGCGCCTGGAATCGACACCGCCTTCCACAGTCACAGACAAGGTGTGAACAGCTTCGCGCTAGGTACCACCGCTGATGCTCACAACTCTTCCTCCCCTGCCCTCTCCAATAGTGAGAAGCAGCCAATGACCCCCCAGCCAGTGAGTTTGCCAGAAGGTATCGCTGAACATTTTCTTCAGTCAAATATTCTGAATCCTACAAATTTAATAGGAATGGAAGGAATCTGGTTCTGCAGCAGTGCCTTCAAATAGCCAGCAGAAATGAGTGGAGATTTATGGGTCTGATCCAAAACCCTTTGAAGGCAATGGAAAGACCGCAACAGGCTAAGGCAGGAATTGTGTTCCTGCTGTGGAAATGCACAGGAGAGATGTCATCCTCTGTTAACTATTTTTCTTCTACAAGGAACTCACAGGAAAGGAAAATTTAGCCCTAAAACATGAGAAACAATATATATTACTGAATTTTTAGACCCCACAAGGATTGATTAAAGGATTCTTTAAAAGGTATTGATTGAAAATAACATCCAAGTTTGCTTTAGAAAAATCAATAGGCTTTTCTTTATCTTTTTTTTTTCAATAAAAAGAACAATCCCCCGTCTAAATTACAAGTATTTTGATTTTAAATCACAGCTTTAATTACACCATATGAGCACATACAGTAAAAATCTCTTGATTGAATTATATTGGTAGGTGGTTAAGAATGATAGCATAATTCACAACTATGCATAGCTACAGACTACTGAAGGTTGTTTAATATCAGCACTGGGTAAACCTATCTGATTATTTCTTACAAATATACTGTAAAATATGTACTTTATTCTCATTATATTTGGATCTTCGTGATGGGCTTCGGAAAAGTTGATAAAAATTTATTCTTAGCTGCATTTCAGTACAGTTTCCAACTACCATTTAAACTGGACAGACTGACATGTCCAAGCCAAAACTCTGCTCCCTGCATAAGCTCAAAATGCCATGTTTCTGCTCTAAAAAGTTTACAAACTGAAACAAGAGGAATTCAAAACGGTTGGGAGGAACAGCATCCACTTGTTTAAATCAACATTCAGTAACAGAGTGATACTGGAATCTAATGATTTTTCTTGCACACACTTCTTATTTGTAAAGCTGCATTATTCATATGCCCTGCACTTCAGAACCACTGACTTAGCAATTCCTTGTGACCAAGGAGGATAAAGATACAGAATAGTCTTAATTAAAAAATAATTTATTGCAATACTAAAAGTTGTTTTCTTAATGAAGACTGGATTCTGCTGACAGCTGTCTACATTGCAGTATCTACGCTTTAAGGCCACTATCACTTTATTCCTTTACTTTTATAGATGCAGAAAAGGTAACACTGTATTAAGATTGATGCAACTAAACAGAGTTCTTGTAGTGAAATGTCATTCTTCTTTATTATCTTTATTCTAACACTGCTTGCAAATCATACTCTGCCTGCACAACTATTTATTTCAGGTTTGCTTTCAGAAAGCTAAATAGGAAAAACACTGTTTGCCTCATAAAAACACTTTTTGTTAGCAGTATGAGGAAACAGTTATAAAAGCAGAGTTTTCACAAGGAAAACATACAAATTTCCATGGCTATATTTTTTTTTTTTTTTTACTAATAGATGAAGACACATGTAGAAAACTAAAAATTTAACATTTGTTCCTCGTTTCATTGTCAGCAATGAAGGCCAGATTTTGCTGGGGCTACTTGTGTGGCATCATACTCCACAGGCAGCTCTACAGAAACTGCTGGGTTTCTATGTTTGGCTCAAATGTGACTTACCACCCAAAACGAGCAGAGAGGCCCTTAGCAAACGACTGGGTATTTGTAACCACTGCATCTTTACTCAAAAAGGAATCAAGATTTTTTTCCAAACTGTTGCACTGTTTCTGCAGAACAGTATGAAACTGCTGCCCAAACCTCTCTTCTGTGTGTCTGAATGCCGCTCCCATTGACAACATCACCTCCTCCACCAACATCAAGCTAGTGAACTCTTGCCCTGACCTGTTCATGATACCTGTACTCTGAAACACCTCCAAAGGAAGCAGGTATTTTGTTTAAAGTTCAGCAAATTTGCGCTTTGCTTTCGTAAGGGTTCAAGTACTTGCAGAAATGCACACACAGCTGCATATTTTAGGAGTTTTAATATTCATGATGTATTATGTTGGAATGGAAATCAGACAGCCAATTTCAACTGAGGCTCAAATAGGAGTTGGATACCATACTCTTCTAGGATCCCACAGGGGAGGGAGAAAAAAAACACTACACACATAACCCAACCTACCCTAGTGTCTTTGCATAAGAATCACTGGCAATGGGTGAGGGGAAGGAAAACAGTGTTCAAGAGATGGCTAATGGGATATGAAGGCTTTCCTCTCCAACACAATGAAATATTAGTAAAGAAGATGTCAGGTCAGTGATGACGTATCATTTTTTACCAAGCCTACAAACATACTACCTTTTGAACCTCAAGTTTTCACTCCCATGATGCTTCTTAACCACCATAATGAGATTCAACCGTGCTGGGGACTGCAACCCATAACCTTCCTCACACCATTCAGCTGTGCCTATTTATATAGAATCTTTGCACAGAACACAGGATAAAGATTTAAGATCATTTAAGGCTAAGCTAAAATTGGAATATTACTCCAGCATGGCAAGAGGCAGTTGTGCTAATGTGCTACACTACTTACCCAACAGCATCAAATTCTCAGAGGAAAAGAAAGGTTTACACCAGGCACATCTCCAGTATGAAGCAACACAGCCGCTGTTCAGACTGTACTCAGAATGCAACTACATCTTTAAATTCTGTGTCGAGCATACCCTTCCTCATGTACAAACAGTTCGCCAAATATCTATCACTTTCTGAGCAGCAAAACCAGAGACTAAAAATAAACACTTCTGCTTCATGCAAAATAAAGTAGTATTATATTATTAGAACCCTGGAGAGAAACACAGTCCTGCCAAAAAACACTTCTACATGTAAGAAAGCCTACAAATCAGAACTAATGTATAGACTTCCTCACATATCGAGAAAATAAAATGGCAAACAGGAAATTTGATACCTTATTTATAACTACATCTCAATAATAAAGAGGCTACAGGTACATCATACACTGTAGTCATAAAGACAGCTTTTATCTCTACAAATGGCCGACCCAACAAGCAATGCATGCGTGCACACCTGCCTGTGTGTTTGTGCATGTGAAAGTGCAAATGAGAGAAACGTTCAACTTCTTGTATAAAATCAGAATTGAAGGATGTTAATTATTTGCTTACAAAGCATTTAGGTGGGATACTCTTTCCTGGTCATTTCCTACACACAAAATACACAGAAGCTGATTTCCAAGTACAAGCTGAGGAAAAACTCATAAGCAAATTTAGAACTTATTGTAGCATATATTTTGGATATATGAAATTAAAAGGATGCACTCTCAGTAATAACAAGCATGTTATTTTCTGACTCCCTCCTCCCTGATCGGTTCATGTCTAACAAAGTTGTGCATTTGGATCTTCTTTTTCAAAGAAAGGATTTTAAAGTAAATACAGACACATTTTGTCCTATCAATCATGATCCTAGGGATCAAAGATCCTTTGTAAAGAGAATTTCCACCTCTTCTTCTGAAATGCATTCCTTAGAATATAAGTAGCCATAATGAGACAAGTTGTATATGGTTTTCACTCAATAAGCACCAATGCACAGAGAAGACTTGTGGACACACACCCACAGAACTGGTAGCAGACTGGTGACAAAGCAGCACAACAGGTGACTTTTGGTGTCACTAAGCTCAAGCCATTTGGTCTATGTCACTCCAGGCAAAGTCACTGCTTTGCCTTAAGAGCCTAAAACTTCTGAGGACTACATTTGCCAGTTCAGTAGAAAAGAAAATATCTCAAATTTACTTTGGAAAAAATTATGAATGAGTTGAGGAAACTGCCCCTCTTATTTCAGAGTATAATATTAGGCTTAAAAAACTCTCTGATTAGAAACAGGGCCTCTAAACATGTCTATCTTGATAGAAAAAGTAGTAGAATATTTGGTTTTGCAGGTATTTGATCTGGACAGTAACACATGAAGCAGACTGAGGTTTCAAAATCGTATTCAATTACTCTGTAGGACTAAGGAAGAACAGATCTTTCTTGCTTGGACAACATTCTTTATAAAAACACAAGCCCTCCTGAAGGAATTATTTTAACATTGCCTTTAAACAATGCATTTTGTCTAAGCCATTACAGTACGTCTACTTTTCTGTGTCTGAGAGACTAGTAACAATTTCATTCAAGTATCCATTTCAACTCATCTGGACCCAGATTTCTCTGTCTCAGATCAGCTCTGCAAGCTCAACATACCACATCCAGGGATACATTACCCAGATAGGAACTTCAGCTCAAAATCAGCACCAACAGCATAACACTGTTCTCCACAGAGTCTGGAAAAGAGTTAGATTAAGAGATACCATCCAGTTCTGCAATTCATGCTTCACTCTGAAAGAAGAGGCCACCAAGTACATTACTGGTCTATAAAAGTGGCCAACTACAAAACTGGGTTAGAGTGAAAAGCAGGGAGGAAAACAAAAATAAGATAGATTTAGGGGTCAAGTCTTCATTCTGCTGAGTTTTCTCTCTATTAGGCAACGGTAAGAGATACAATAAGCTTTGTGTCATTTAGGACAGGCTTACTCAGTAAATGAGCACCAGTTTGAGTAAGTTAGATGCTCACAGCAAAAGCAGTGCTCTGAGACCTGAGTGAATCACTAAGTTTAGCTGGGTGGAGTTTTTGATTTTGGACACAGATGAGCACCTCTCCTCTCAACATCTGAAATGAGGATCAAACTGATCACATTGGTCATAATCCGTACTCAGTCAAGAGAGCAGAGAAAGAAAAAAAGATTATGATGATCATACCCAAGGTATCTTCTAATGTGAAACAGGGAAAGGATACCAGGAATTTATGGATATCTTTTTGATCCACAGAAGACCTTTCATACAAGAAGGGCTTTCCCAAAGGCTTCAAAAAGGATGCGTTGTTTTGATTCTGTGGCAACAGTTCTTTTTCTTCATAGCAGTTTTCATCTTCAGTTAACATTCATGTGAGCTGAAACTTGTTCTTCACAACATTCATCCCCCTGTGTCTGTGATTATCACAAATCCAGGATCATCCAGGAACTACATTACCACGGATGTTTCCCTCAGCTCTGTCTCCAGACAGAGGTCAGATCAGGGGAATAAAGAAGTCCAGGAAGAAGTAAAAGTGAATATGTTTTTAATTCACTAGTTTTATCTGGGAAGACACTGAAATGGCAGCAAAGGCTGAAAACAAAGCTGTAATTCATATTCAAACTAAAGAGAGAATATGAAGATGCACCTATTTTTAAAACTAGATACACACCGGACAGAAATTTGCCCAGCTTGTTCTAGAGTCACCTGGAGTTAGAAAGAGGATGCCAAATGGGTTGCACTGCTCCAGCTTCATGTAGCTGAAAAACACAGCTTCATTCATGTCCATGCAAGTCCACCAGTAACAGCATTTGCACTTCTGACTCTTGCTTGTTTTCAGAGCACTATCTTGCTGGACAAAAAATTCATTATAATAAATGTTACTGGCAGCCATTCATTACAATAAATGTTACTGGCAGCCAGTGCCCCCAAAATTAAGAGACAGGTAGGAAAAGTAGGAAAAAAAGAGCTCAGCTCCAGAGATGCAAGATTTTTCACACCACCTGCATTGCTTTCCACAGAAAACAGATTCTAAAGTCACTTTCTCCCTAGAAATAACTTACAGTTTTCCCCAAAGCTCTCAAGTAAATCACTTTGCAGACCAGAAACCTCACACAACCTGTAGAACCTGCCAGGCTCCACAGTGAAGAGCTTAGTAAGGGAGTGGAAGGCAAGGACACTTGCTTTCATCTTTGGCATATCTCAGCTCAGTTTCCTAGGGGTCTGTAAGAGCAAAAGGTGCCATGAACCCTAAGAAGCAGCAGAATTAAGATAACAGTGTCCTTGTGAGAGAAAAGCTGTCCTGTGATACAACGAGGAACAAGACACAGATACAGTTCTGCTAGTTCAAAACTTAAGTGTGTCTAACAATAACTTCGAAGCATGAAGGCTGTTTGGAGCCAGAGAGCAGTTCAGCACAGAACATTCTTGGTTACTGGTGTCTAAAGTTCCCCTTTACCTTAACTGATCAGGCTGAAGCATCATTTTAGGCAGAGGACCTTGACATGATGAAAAAAAGGAACTCATGGGACACAGAATACTAATTAATCATGAAAAGTGAGCTTAAGAATAGGATATTTGATAAGAAATGGTTCCTTTCAACCAATAATTCTTTTTCTTCTCCTGAAATATGTAGTAGTGCTACAGTATTAGCCATAGCAAGACAAATGCATACTCACATGGTATAACAACAGCAGCGCTAATGAAGAAGATATCTGGGAAGAAAATAAGTCAGTGATAGTAGGAAAGTTACTGAACATTAAAAGAATAGCCAATATAAAACTAAATTGGTTCTCTATCTTATGTCTGTTGGGGAAAAAATAAAAATCAAAAGCTGGACTCATTTTTCACTGGATCATTATTATGCTCCTCTGGAAATTGTGTGCAGTGACTTTCATTCCAGGAAATAATATAAATCTAGTATTAGAGCTGAACTCTGGAGTCACACACACTTTAAAACCACAAATTTAATTGGGTTCTGGGATCAAAAAGTTATATCCAGGTTGCATTTACCATTCTTTCAGCCTCCAATTGTCCTTTCCAAATCAGAATTGCTAATAGAAACTTTTACAAGTCTATAATAGTGAAAACTCTCACATACAGATAATGGGCTGGATTGTGTCTGGCTCTGTGAAGGTGCGCAAAGGGGAAAAGATCACAAAGAGCCTACAATACACAATATATTTTCTGCAGGGCCAGCCAGGATTCACAGCCTTCCCATTTATGGAGTGCAGGCCAGTGTTAGACTCTCAAAAGTGCTTGAGGAGGGTTGGGGCTTGTTACTCCTGTAACAACCAACTTGCCTGCACAAGGGAAAAAGGGAAAATCATGGCCAGTCTTTTACAGAACAACCAAAAGCTTTCCTTCTGCTCAAGCCATATAATGGTCTCCAGATCTTTTAAACTGTATTAATCTCACCTCTTAAGAACCCTGAAAATTCTTCTATCTGAGTTTTGGCCAAGCCAGGGACACTCATGTTGGTTTTGAAGAGAAAGCAGATTGAAACTGGGTACTTATTATGTGCTGCTCCTGGGGAACAGTGCCCCTCAGCTCTGATTGCACCCTACAGAGCTCAAAACCACATCCCTTTCTGTGCCAAGAGGATGATAAGCTAAGCCTAGCTGTTCTCAGAGAGGATGCTAGAATGTGGAATTGGACTTGCAGTAGTTGGCTGACAATAATAGTTTTAGAAGAAACACATGTTACAGTGACAGTAGCAAGTTTAAGCTCTGGGTCATATTAGTGACACTCTACAGAGCTGATAAAATCATAATGCCATATTGCGGCCAGCAGACCAATATTTTATGTAATAAATGTTTTTTCTTTGCTATACAATAGGCACTTAACTTTTATTCCCTCAGGAATAAAAAAAAAAAAAGAAAAAAGAAAAATCTCTTATTTGTCTTTGCTATCAGAACCAGTCACCAGTCTTTCAAAAAAAAAAAAACAGGAAGTCAAAACATCAGGGGAGTTTGTTGCTGTTTGTTTGGGGAGTCTTATCTGTAATTCAAATTATCTTCTAATATAGTGAAATTTCACTTAAGTTGCGTATTATCTGCCATTCAAATTTCATTCCAAAATGCTTGCTGAAGTTAGATACAGTCACTTGACAAAAATATGAGGGAAAGGAATGAATATCAAGGGAAGAAAAAAAATCCTGCCATAAAGGTGTCTCCACATCAAGAAATGACTCAACAGATGGAGTTGCAGGTTTTGTACCCATCTTAGCAAAAGAGTGGGGAAAAAAAAAAAAAAATCTCATTTACCTTGTTTGTGGAACAATAACTCAACATTTTTCTTCTCTGTTAACATGTACTGATAAACACGAGTCCAGAACAAATCCATCAGCTGCAGGGAGTGCCTGTACTTTCAACATCCTTCACCAGCAAAGAAAGAATGTGTTCCATTCTGCTCAGGAAGTGAACCCCTATATAAACATGCGAATCAAAGCCCTCCATTCTTTAACAAAACATGTCTCAAATTAAAGCATTAAATCTTTCCTTAATCAAAGGAACAGCAGAGGTTGAACATCTGAGCAGAATCATTTTGCTGTTCAGATTTATCATTATTATTACTATAACAGTGCGTAGTGACATAAAATGGACGGAGAGCTCCTTTGAGCAAAGCACCATGCAGAACACAGGGGACACACCGGCACAATGGGAAGCCAGTGAGTTATTGCACTCCAGGATGCTGCCCTGTCTTACCTGATACATGCGTGCTCCTGACCTATTACAATTTCAAAGTTAGCGTAAAGCATTTTCATGGCAACGCTTCAGGATAGTTTAATTTAATCTCCTCCAACTTACATCAAGAATGAAATTAAAGCATTCACAGTCAGCTACCAAATTTCAGCTGAGAGGCAGAACTTCCAGCAGTGCAGAGGTAAGTCCTTCAAATGCATTGCCTCGCTGTGCAAACAGGGCCTAAGAATGTCCTCAGCTGACAGAGCCAGCAGCTGAAGTGGCAACATGGATAAAGGGTGTGTGCCGGGAGAATGGGAGAGTCGAGTTAAACAGATGAAATAACTTGTCCCAAACTGAACAGCACACTAATGGCAGAGCCTAGAAGATAAAGGATTTCCTTCCTGACTACCTGCTATCTATCAAGGTAGCTACCAAAGCTATCAGTTTGTGTCACTGTAACTTTGCAAACAACTTCTGTGACCAGTATACATCAAACACTCCTACAAGGGCAGGACTCCTAGATGGGTTTAATCAGAACAGCCATCTGCACCAAGACGTTGTGCCTATGGTTGCAATATTCTACCTCCTGGATTCTGCTACTTCTAAGAATATTCTTCCTCCAAGTCACAAAAAAAGGCTATACTTGGTCAGAGCAAACTCCACCTGGCCCCAAATCCTGTCTTCAACAACAAAACCAGAAAGACACCAAGAAAACAGTACAGGAATGGAGCAAACATACAGAGATAATGTCCTACCCTTGAGCACACTCCAGCCTTCAACAACTTGAGTGTTTGGCACTTCACAGAGTCAGTTCAGATGTATCTAGTATCCTCAGCAGATTGCTGTGCAATGAAATCATCCATTCTCATTTTGAACCCAGGCAAACTTTTAGCATCCCCAATATCCTGTGGCAAAACCATGCATTTTTGCTTAGAGGGTGCTCAGATATGCAACTCTTTAAGATTCAAAGTATAATACTCAACCCATGCAGCTATCCAAACAGACCCATCTTTATGGCTTCAAATAATCCTAAGGTTTTACCTTTATTCACCTGGTCAAAAGATGTCCTAATCTACAAGCACCACTTTCCCCTAATTTCCAATCATTCCTGTCCTCCCCTTCCACCACATATTCAGCCAGCGTGATCAAGAATCATAGCCCACGAGTAAAAAAACCATCAGGGTAGAAAATCCTGTTGGCAAAAACAATATTGCTTGGGGTAGGAAGCAAGCTGTCCATGTCTACACCTACTGCCCCCCTCTGTGGAGGCTCTAGCATGTGAACAAATAGGCATCACACTCTCCCAATACATGGAGATGAATAACAGTCTTTTATCTGTATAACTCAGCTAGAGACACAAATACATTCCCCTTCTAAAGTAAAACTGCTCATGTCATTTTTGGTAATCGTGGTATTGACATCACAACCGTCATGATAACACGCAACTGCTATCAAGGCTACCAGTTTGTCTCATCATAACTTCACAAACAACTTCTGTGACCAATACACATCAAACATTCCTATGAGGGCAGAATTCCCAGATGGGTTTATCAGAACAGCTGTCTACACTAAACTGTCGTGCCTATGGTTACAAGAATGTGCCATGGCTAATCTGGATCTGGATGGGATTAACTCCCTACAGCTGCTGGTGCTGAGATTTCTGGCTCTATTTAATTTGGCAAAGAACCACACAGGAAGCTGAAAGACTCTGTCACTATAGTGAAGCTTTTGACATTTTTGTCCCTGGACCCTGGAGAACCCAAACACAACTCCTGCCGGAGATGAGTAAACTATCCAATTTACACAAACAGGCATGTAAACTCAGGTTGTAGTTTTGTTACGAATTTAAACTGCCCAAAGTGCCAGTTGTTCTGGACAGTTGGGTCCTGCCCTCACCACCTCCCTTGGCTGGGTCTTCCCAGCCCCTCTCGGGTGCCAGCACTAGTGCTCACTTGGCCATGTGCTGAGCTGGCTCAGGGTGCCCAAGGACAGAAGAAACCAACCAAAAAAAAGCCACGACACCAAACTCACACTAAACAACCAGAATGCCTTAGCTTTCAGCCAGACCTGCTCCCTAGCCTGATTCATCTGGTAGCCACACAAAAGCAAACATCTGCACCAGGGAAGAAGCAGGCGCCAGCAAGGACAGAATTACCTCTAGTGCTAGGACTGAATTAAATAACCATAAAACAGCAGCGTGGTAGGACTGTGCTTGCTTTCCACAGAGCTCAGCAGTGTTGCAGCAAAGGGAACAGGTCTGTTTGTCTGTAGCACTGTGTAGATCACGATCCTGCCATGCCTCTGGACAGCCACTTCTTAAAATGATTTAAGTATCTATAAACATTGCCTGTTCAAGATTAAACAAATTAGTTGGTTTGACAGTGCACATTTACTAATCACTTCACCAACCTTTGGATAGTTTATCTAAGCCATTAAGCCTGCCTTTCTTAATAGAGAACATACTTTAGTAACAATGCGCTTTTCAGATCCAGGACTAATTTCACAGCAGCTTCACAACCTGCCATCTTCACCTCTGCTGGGGGGAGAAGAGGGCTGCCTGGCACCCCTCGCTCTCTGCCTCTGGAGAAACACAAAGGTCTACATGAACCCAGGACATAGAGTACCCTATTCTCCACAAGACCCGATCTTTCCATATTAACACTAAAGAGGATTATCAGGGAGGGGTGGGATACTTGCATTGACCATGCCCGTTTTGTGTTTGGGAAGCTTAGGTTGCCAGGAATGCCAACCTGGTGCATATCCGCAACCAATTAGTGGTAAAAGGCACCTCCTGCAGAGCCCATCAAAGCCACCCCACCCCTAACAGGGCTGCTGCGCAGAGATCTGAAGCTTCTGCCTTCCTCCTAGAGGGAGGCAGGGATTCCCCACACCATACACCACAGTAAAAGATCAAATCCAGGAATCAAACTCAGATATCTCACTCATGAGATCACTCAGGCTGGCAGAAACGTCGATTTTAATCAAAATCAAATAAAAAGTGAGCCAGTGAACCTCCAGAGAGCTGCCATGAGCAAAATATATACAGCTTCACTTTAAAAGGCAACAAAAATCTCATAGCCACATCTGTACAAAAATGCATTTGACATTGGCCACGTTCGCCATCCCGCTTGACTTACTCCCACTGGCACGTGGCTGCAAAATTGCATCCCCTTGTACAGGAATGCCAAAGAGGATCTGCCCCAAGAGACAGATGACATGACTGCACCAATCTTTCTCCACGTTTTTTTCCCAATGGAAGAAAGTTTTAATTTGCAGCTACTCCTCTACAGTACTTTCTTCATTAAAGGCTGCAGGGGGAAAAAAAACAAACAAACAACAAAAAACAACACCAAACCACACACAACAACACAACCAATACATAACATACCACTAAATCTGTGCATCTCTATGCAACCAGGCCCAACTACATCTGTTCAGTCCTGCAGAGAGAAGGTACCTTGTCCTTTTTCTACTGACCTAGTCATTCCTATCGCCAGTATCTTTGATCCAATGTCCTCACCAATGAGGGGTCAAGGCTATAGATGTATTTTCTCAAACATTCAGTGCCTCTAGCACGCCTCCATTTACCACTTCGATTTCTCAGGCAACTTCATCACCAGGAAGCTTAACAATGGCTCATCTGAGATATGGCCAGAAACGTTTCCCACATATCCCCTTCAAACATTCCACGATAAGAGTCATATATAATGCCTACTGTTATCTAAGGACCTTTTATAAATAAAATCAGAGGCAATCTGTAACATACTGCCTCTGTGAAGCTGTTAAAGGAGATTTTAGTAGTAAACAGAGGTTTAAGATTGTTTAGATGACAAAGAGACACAATGTCTACGCTTGAGTACTGCAACATACTTTTTTAGACCTGCCCAGCATGGCTTTTTTTCTCCTTTATCCCCTTCTTTTCATCGATATCTTCCTTCTGCACGTAAAACAATTTTCCAGCTCCTTTGCAGCCAATGGATTTCACTAAGCAGAAATAACTGAAAAAGTAGAAAAGTATAAAAAGAACCACAAGAAGATGTAGTAGCAACACAGACTCACCTTGAAAACTGGCCTTTTCATTTTAGTTAATGAGTTTCATCTTTGTTATAGAAACAGGGACAATTATGTTCCCCGGTCTTTGAGGAGGGTGGCTGAAAATCATTAGCAACACCTGCACCTGCAAATCATTTTGTAATGCTCTGAATGAAAGATGATAATAAACTGCACTGACATTTATGGAACATTTGCAATTTCATCATTCAAGAGAACACAGGGATTCTGAAGGAGAAGCAGGATAGAAAATCTTATACGATAGGAAATAATATGGTTAGTTTGCATTTTTATAGCTCCCACCACCTGAGAATATTAAAAAAAAAAAAAAAAAAAAGAAGTACATCAACTGTATCTCTGATCATCTTATATAGCATTCCATAGTGTTCTTCCCAATGTCAGATAAGAAAAGGAAGACTTCAGTCCATACAGCAGGATAAAAGGCAGAAGAAGAAACCAGTCAGGAATTCTTTGCTCTACCTACCCCATGTCTTCTTAAATGCTCAAGTGCCAACATCAGAAAAAAAAATCTCTACAATATAATGAGGTAGCACAGAAATACTTATTAGCATTGCAATCTGGGATAGAGTTTAGCCTTTTAGAAACATACTCTGAACCAAGAGATTAAATAAGTTGCATAGCATGTATGTAATTTATTCCTAAAGCAAATTCTACTGTAACTTAATTAACATACAAATACAATTTTTCTTCCATTCAACAATAAAAGGAAAACTCTTTCTATTCCCTAATGAACTACAGTCAAAGTTTCCTTTGTTTCAGCTCTCTAAGAATGGAAGTTTTAGTAGTTTATTTCTTGACGTTTTCTTTTAACCTTATTTGTTGCAGGAATTTCAGGGAGTACAAACAAGCATAAATCGAAAAAACTTCCTAAAGCCATTTGGACTTAATTGTTTGCAACACAGCAGTTTATATTCCAGCGTTATCATGTTGTCTAGCCCCCTTCTAATTTACCCCAAGTTTGAGAACATGATTAGCTGGGGAGCGAAGGAGAAACCAGGTGGCTTATGAATAATTATAACTTTTTACAGTACTCCTCTACACGCATTTCTACTGGCACACTGTTCTAAATTTAATGGGATTCTGAATAGTCTGAACATAAAGAGAAGTATTTACACAGAGTGGCATTTTCTGACTTGGTTGATTTACTGTTGGTAGAAAGAACTCATTAGCTGTCAGGCCAGTTGTTGAAAAGACCATAATGCCAATGCACGAAGTTGACATAATGAAAATAAAGGAAAGAATCTGGGCCAAATTCAGAGGCAATCTGTAAGGTAATGTAATTTATACCTACTTATGCTCACTCAGATTCCCTTAGAACTTGTTCTACCCAATCTATTGATGCATGAGGGACTCTAAATTGATGTAATTTATATGCCAAAGAGTCAGAAACGCTATAAGGCCCCAATGTCGAGGGCACTTAAAGTCACGCTTTCCTATAATACATATTGTTCTTTTTGTCCACCTGTCCTGAATCCTCCTACCTTTTACCACTTCAGCCTGTGATTTATGCCCTCAAGAATCCCCAAGACACCAAGTGAAAGGCATGGTGTAGGCAAGTGTGCATGACTCTAAGGAAATCAAAGTTGATGTAACACAGAAGCCAGGGAAGCTGGGCATCTCCCACATGCACATCTACTCTCCTCATCACTTAGATTCAATTTGATATTTGGCTCTACATGTCCTCCATTACCACTAGCAATTGAATTTGTTACTCAAATGATATAAGCAGCCACAGCTCACAGAACCTCATTTTAAGGCCAGGCAGAACATCATGATGATCTAGTTTGACCTTCTGCACAACAGAAGCCATCAAATATCACACAGTGACCCAGGACTGAACACAGCAAGTCAAAGATGAATGAGAAAGACACTTAATGTTGATTAAAAGGCTTCAAGTTACAGGAAAATCTGCTGCATCCCTCAGATATCTGTACCAGCAGTAAAATACCATTATGTTTGAAAACATGCACCATGTCATCTCTTGGATTTTACTGGCTTCAGCCATTGGCTCTTTGTTCTATGAGGCTGGATAAATGTGCTTATGTATTTCTAATAAAGAGTACACCAGGCTGCCTCTCAGCCTTCAGCTCAGTGTCTCACATTTTCTAGATCTGAAATCAAGAGAATACAAACATCGTAATCAAAATAGTTTTAGAATGAGTTGAGCTTGCTCTGAAAAATATTTATACAGGCTATCTTGATAAAAGCCTTTTCATCTGGAATAGGAAACATGACAGCTGGAAGCTGGTGACCACAGCTTCCTTCTTCAGTTTCTGGACACTCAAGGATACTATCAGTTGAAGTGTTTACTTTACTCTCTCTGCTGGGCTATCTGAACATACTGAGAGGAAGGGAGAGAGAGCCAGGATTGTAAGCAGTTTGATTGTTAAGCTACTGGTCTTCAGTCCTTTCCAAAGGTCTCTGACTGACAGTTATTTCACTCTAAGCGAACACTCCATCACAGACAAAATCGTTGCGTCTATTCAAAAATTTAGATTGGGTCATCATCTGCTAATCTACATGGTCAGCAGTAACTCTGCTGACAATGATATACAGCCATATTTTCTGGTTTCCTGTTGAACTACAAAATACTGTGTAATAAAAAAATCCTAACACCTCAAGGGAAATCTCATTTCAAATTCCATTACAACTTGCGGAGTTGCAGGAACGCAGGAGAAACACACAAAGGGATGCTCTGGAGCAGCGTTGTGGTCTTCTACCAACCAGTAAATGGGATTATCCAGAACGGGACGTTTTCATGTGGTTTGCGTTCTTGTCTCTAAGCCCTACAAGAGGATTCATCAGACAACACAATGTGCCACTGTTGTTTCTTATTTCAGAGGTCGGCACACTAATCCGTTCTGCACAGGAGTACTTGATGCTGCTTGTCCCAGCCAGAGAGATGTTAAAGGTTTACACTGCTTATGAGTGAAAGGGCTGAAGAACAGATTGGCCTGATTTCTCTTTTGGTCAGAAATCTAACTCTTGGATAGAAACTAGCTGGCTCCCAGCAAAGTTAATGTTTCTCTATTATCTGTAAGGATTAGCTGCTGTTCGTATGGGACATCTGCTGCCCAAGAGAGGCACAGCCTTCTCACAGGAGCAAACAGAGCCACAAGCAAGCGCATCACTGCAGCAAACCACAAAGAGCAGCCAACGTCAAACACCGGTTCAGTGCTTCCCATCAGTTAATGCCTTTCATCCCGTGGCCTCCTTCACCTCCAGACTTGGCCTCTGTCTGCATTTACACCTTCCCAGAATAAAATCCTTGTTTCCCCCACCCACTTGGTAACCATCATTCAGCTAGTTTGTCTGTGACTCATCCACTTCAAAACCCTGCTGACTCACAGCCCTCAAAAAAGAAACTTGCTCAAAAGGACGTACTGAGCCGCGGGTATGGCATCCACGCCGGCCAGGAATTCAGCCAAGTCGACCTGGCCTCTTTACCACTGAAAGGCAAGAAAGTTGTACTTCGTTTGTGAATCGCTATCGTTTTAAAACCCAATTAGATCACAGGTATTTATAACTAAAGTGTACTTCGATGGCCTGATTTCCAAAAATATGATGCAGCCAGTAGCACCCACCAAATCTAATGGGCACTCAATAGTGAAAAATGAGATAAGGGTACACAGTTAACTGCTGAAACAAGAATATAAAGGTTGAATATCTTGAACCCACTGGTAAAAACTGACTTCCACACGTGACAATACATGTTTAATGTCTTAGAAGAGTATGCGAAGTTAAAGCAACAGTTGCAGAAAAGAAGTGGAATGTAAAAATAATAGCTAAAGACATTTCAGACAGATCTGTCACTCCTGAGTTGACTGTGCTCCTTCACCTCCATATTTTCTATTCAGAATGAAGTGCCTTTATGGTGGGGGACAGCAGGCCCTCCTTGAAAGAAAATAAAAGGAACCAGAAAAATATGCGCTTTTGTTTTTTTCTTTTTCACTATCAAATTATTAGCACACTGGATGAGGTACCTCAGAAGGCAGCAGAACCTCTTTCACCAGCAGATAAGGGCTTCAGCTTCCTCATGTCTCATCATACGAGCCACTGACTGAGAAATGTCAGATATAGATACTGTAAATGCACTTGATTTCACCCCTGAGCAAGGAAGAATGGTCTGGATGACTTCTTGAGGTCTCTTATAATATTATATACCTTTTAATAAAATACTATCAAGAGCACAGAGGAAATATAACTTCTCACTGCAAGATTATCCGCCCTGCTCCCCTCATTTCTCCTGGGCTCTATGATAGCTCTTCCTTCTCCACAAATTTCCCATTAAAGGCAGTCTAGTTCAAATCCCGGCCTTAATATTCAGTGGTTTACCTTCAACTCCCTCTAGCTACCACCAGCACCTTTTCTCAGTCAAAAGTTACCACAGACATCTGTCTTCACTAGGATGCAATTGGGAGGTGCTCATAAATGTTGGCAGCAGGACAGGTCTACGAGTTTGCTCGAATATCTGGAGCTCACAATCACATGAGGTTAAAAAAGAAAAACAACAAAGAAATGATGACAGAACCAGTCATCTTCTGAATTAACCACAGGGCTCATCTCTACAACTTTAATTTCTTCAAAAATTTCTTATTGTTTGTATCCAAGGAAGGCACCCACGCATATCAACTAAGTATAAACTAATCAAGGTATTTCTCTGACAGAGCAGAAAGAGAGAGAAAGCAATGATGTTATTTTTATTTACCTTTGAAATTGGGAAGACTAAGTACCTTGTTTAAACAGACAGATTACATAGCGGGATCGATAGATTAGCAACACAAGAGTAATACTGAAATGGTTCAGAACTGAATATCCAAACCAGTTAGTAAATCCCTTCACTGTAACCTTGCTACTTTTAAGAATTTATTCCTATCTACTAATTTAAACATTTACTTTTACTCAAATAATTTTAACAGATAAAAGACTGCATCTAACAGTTCTCATGAGCTGATACAGACTGGTATGCATCACCTGTAAAAATGTAAATATTATTTGAATGATTTTCAAACAGTCTAGATAACATTGAAGAAAAAAGAAAACCTCTGTAACATTAGATACTTGATAACTTGCCCCTTATCTGCCTGATATGACATTTAGGAAAACACGTTTTTAAAAGTCAGTAATATATTCTGACTGGTGCTTCTTGTACCCAGAACCTCAGTAAAATCATAGAAAGAAGGAGGAAGAAAAAATTAAAAACTTTAAGAACATATTCCAAAGCAAAAATTTTTAAAAAGCTACTTTGCTATTATAATGTAAAATTAAATAAAACTAACATTTTATCTGAAAAATCTCACCTAAGAGATTTTCTCAACCACCTAAAGAGAGATGTGCCAAAGATTGCAGAGTTCACTGGGGACTTCAAAGTTGCTATCAATCTCTATATAGAAAGCGTTCAGATACTGCAGTGATGGGTAGCAGTATAAAACCCTAAGAGAGAGAGAAAAATAGATAAAATGCCCTTAGGAACAAGTTTCTTTCCAGGAAAACTTACTAAACCAAGGCTTAAATTGAAACAGTATTATTTTTCTATGTAGTGGCAGTTTTTCATCTCTTAACTCTCTATTGTTTGTAATACGCTCACAAAATGAAATTTCTTTCCTGAAGGCCAAATTCTGCCCGTCCTCTTCCCGCTGAATAATTCCCCATTGCAACTGCAATGCTGGGGTTTCAGCAGAGCTGCTTGGGTGGGGACGCTCCAGCACACCCAGAGGGCAGGATGGGGCCCACGGGGAGAACATCTCCAAGCAATCAGTGTCCCAACGTGGGCACCCCGTTTGTCAGCGAATCGCTTCCACAAACAACAATGGGAAGAACATTAATACAACTCAACAGATCAGGCACAGGTTTTTCCTCTGTGTGGCTGCTTTGGGATATTCCCACTCCGATGCTGAGTAAGCAACAAATACAGCAGCACTCAGCAGCTATGTGAAATGCAAACCCAGAATTTCAAAATACTTGTCTAATTAAAAAAAGTTAATGATCATCAGCTAAATGTTAACACCAAAACCTCACTCTATAAACTCATGATACACTCAGGACTGCAACCTACACCTAAACCTAGGGAGCCCTGGTGAGGCCACTTGTTATATCCCAAGATTTTTAGAAGACTGCAATCTAGAGGGAGATAAAAATTAGTACATATACAAACACACATATCAAAAATTTAGTTCCTTTTGAACTAAAGTACCTTTAGGAATAATAAATTCCTACCACTTAATTTAACTATGAGAGCTGGTAGTAGACCAAAGCAGTGAGTATTTTTCAAAACACATGTTTCCTAAAAATAAACTCCACATAACTGCTACAAAAGCTTCTGTCACATTTTTCCTTGTCTATGCAAATAATTATTTCCTGACAGTCCTTGCTTCTTTCGCAAACACTACAAGATTTTTAAAAATTAAAAAGGTAAAAGGGAAGAAATTATGTCCATCCTCATTATCCAATCTAAGTTGCCAAAGGCAAATGAACAACCAAGTTATCTAAATCATTAACATTATGCTGCAAACAATATGAAGTGTTACCTGTCTAGAGATATAGACACAGTTGCTTTTGGAAATACATTCTATCACTGCTCTGGGGGGAAAAAAAAGTTCTTCCTTTTGTCTCCCGACTCCCTTTTTTCACCCCCTACAAAAAATACAGTAGAATTGAGAGAAGATTTCCCTGACAGCTTGTAGCTGCTATTAAAGAAAAAAAAAAAAAAGGTAACATTTAAGCCCTAAGGAGCTCCTGGTCTTCAAAAGTGCAAAGTACATACAGTTCTAGTTGAAGTTAATAGGAGCTGCAGGTGACCAGCACTTCTGACTTCAAGGCCCCAAGCTACTGTACAAAGCACTGTCCCTTTGAAATTTCAGCATAACATTTGTCAGCAGCCAACTTGCTGCAGTGCAAATCATATGCATCCCTTTCCCCCCTAGTATTTATTTTTTTTAAAAGCACTGAAGAGCCACTGGAAACATGGCTATCTCACAATGCTACTGCCCTAACAAAATGAGAAGCAAGCATGAAGAAAAAGACCAACTCCAGTCCTCACCAAGCCCCCAGCCATTGCACACCATGATACTTCTAGAGCTCTCTGCTGCTGGGAATAGACTTGCTGTCTCACACTGACCTCGGCTGCTTTGTTCTTTTGTCCAGTTCCATTTCCTTCCCCATGAAGCCAGCCAGCAACACCAGCTAAGGCTATTTGTGAAGTGTCAGCACACCAAGACGGGCAACTCCAGAGAACCACACCACGGCTTCCCTGGCTTGGCTGGCAGCACCCAAAATCTGCCAGACAGCAACGCATGGGAGACTGACCAAACAGCAAAGACAGAGAAATCAAAGCCCAGGGAAACATAAAGGTCTTTGTGAACTGAACGCATGCAACTGCTACCCTAGATATTAGAGAAAAAAATAAATAAAAAAAAAAACTCAGCCATGCATGAACTGGGAAGGTAGAGTGACTCATTCCCAAGGTGATGGAGTAGCACACGTTAGTAAACAGGCACTAGTTACCATCCACCACATCCAGGTCCTGGCACTGCTCTGCAACGCAACCTCCCACCAGGCACTTCACTTCTCTCTGCTTTTTTCCTACCCACCTTTGTGAGGCTGCCTTATTTACATCGCTCATAAACTCCCACAGGCATGGACTCTCTTACCCTGGTTCTGTATGCAGCTCTGCACAAGAGAACTGCACAGTCAGAGGTGGTCTGCAAACAGTATACCATCAAAAAAAATTAAGAAGGGAAGAGTATGACTGGGTCAGGAAATAAAATTGCAATATCTTTTTAAAAGTTGTGAGAGTCCAACAGCAGAACAAGCACCATGACATATGACACATGGCATATGACACATATGCATTAGGTGAAATAAAAATGACAAACAGGAGAGCTCTTAAAAGGATGGGGGGGAAGAGATAAGAGGGAAAAAGAAAAACAAACAAAAAGAGGGAAAAAAATATTCCAAAACTGAAAGAAAATGGTAAAGAGGCCTCAGCCTTTTAAAGGTCTGTCCTTGTCACCTAAGCGTTGGATCACCTCTTTGCCATTCTGGCTGGTTTAAAAGAAGGCATGAACTTACCTGAGAATGCCTCCTGAGAGCAAATGGGAACATGGGAAAGAGGAGGAAGGAAATAACATTCACATATCTCTACCCCAAAACAGCTGACCAGCACAGACAGAAAGTCACCCACTGAAGGTTAAGAAATAATAAACAACTAATAATTTACTCCCTTACTAAAAGACCAGGAGAGACGAAGCATAAATGCAGTCAACTTCAACGGCTGTTGTTGGAGCATGGCAGTCATACTTCATTCCTCAACACACACTATAAAATCACAATCTACATCTTTGTGGCCATTGGCACAGTTCCTTGTTCTGCTTTAAAAACACCGATAATCAACCCTTGTTCATAGTGTTTTCACATATTTAAAACAAAATCCTTGGGACACAAGAAGTTATCAGGATCAGGAATATCATACATTTCTCTCCCATACTCAATGTACCTTTGAGTCAAACAAGCCATATTTTTTAAAAACACAACTACTTCCTACACAACAAGAAGGGAAGCACATATGATAATGTTACAAGCCAAGACGAAAGGAATAAAAAAAGTAATGACAACAAAAAATCTAAAATAAGTCCTGGCAAGACACGCAACATCAGGCGTGAGAAAACCAAAGCCAGTTGGCTCTGATTAATTTGTATCTATCAACTACTATTTAGCTAACACCTACCCGTAAATAACTTCTTTGCTATTCCCTTGCTGATTAATAGGGTGCTATAGATTGGAAAAATTACTCTGAAGGACTTGAACACAGACCAGTCCTTACATGATGCTGATCAAATCTTGACAACCATTTCAAATACTCTTCGCATCAGTGCCTGACAGGAGGCTCCGCAAAGGCCCATGAGGTTGGGGGCTGTGCACGGGCACTGTTTGAAGGAGTTTCTTTCCTCTGTTACTTGGAAGGATGAAGCAGTCCTTTACAAGCTTATCCAGGTGTCCATTAAGTTTTTTATGTCTTCTGGAAAAATTTAGGCCAAGCACTGTTTGAACAGCATAAGCTGGGCCTTGATCTGCCCCTCATATCACTGGTCACACACCACAAATGTCTTTTTCACTCAGGCACCTTAGTAGGAGCGCAGCCCAAATCTGAAACAACAGGGAATTCTTCTCCTCCAGAAAGTGTGTCCTTTTACCCCACTCCACTTCTCTTCTTCAACCAAAGGGCTCAAGGGCTGGAAGGTGGAACATTGAACCAGCTAGGTTGGTTCAGGCGCTCACTTCAAGTAAGTGATTGTTCAAAGTGCTCCATAATCCTGGATGCCCCGTCTAGGAGTCCTATTGGGTCTGGCTTCAAATGTTTCGGAGACCTCCATCTGCTGGATTCTGGGTACGCAGCACTTCCAAATAAACAGAGATTAACATGCCACCTTCGGCAAATCTTTTGCCTTTACTTTCCCAGCTTTGCCTCTACTCTTATAATACCCACACACTGCATTTGCTCATAGAGCAGAAACAACGTTGCCCACCTCTGGGTTCTGCCCAGAAAGAGAAGGTGTGGATGCTACACAAGTCTATCCCCAGACTCTTGATAATCCAGTACAGGCTTGTGGAGGCTGAGGCCATTATTTGAATGCAACCATTACATGAGCAAATAAGGTGTTCAAGGCACCTCGCAGAATGGGCTCTGAAGATTAGTTAATGTTTATACAGCCCTCTGAAAACTTGAAATGACTGCCACATGCTAAGTATTACCATCACCAGGGATCCATTTAAGGAAAAACAGGGTAGAAAATGAAGGAAACAAAACTTATTCCTCTGCCCAACACAATTATTGCCAGACTTATGCATGCTAAAAAACTCACAATAACCCATCTAACACAGTAAATTAATGTTTATGCTATTAAGTTTAGGCAATCTTATGCTGACAGCTTTTCAAACTACAGGAAATTGCGCGTTGCGCGGGGATAACTGTAGACAATTACAGTGATTTTGTAAAATGGCAGAGATATAAGGCAGAAATTCAGTGGTCAGTGAGGTTTCTAACTCACACAGATAACAAGTGTGTCCTGGCAGGCCAGTATTCTACAGCTTTCACACTGCTGTTTCTAGAGACAGGAGTTACAGCCACGATCTCAAAATTCAAGATGACTCAGCGCATTGCACACTTGTATCCGTGAGGCAACAACAGACAGGTGGGATCAGCGTGGGCCATTATTGCCATCCTGGAGTCACCACACATCAGCCAGATTTATTATTACCTCATCTTGCATCAGCAGCCAGCACCACCAGAAAGGGACACTTTCAGTGGAAATACTTGGATCAACCCCTGGGTTTCTTCAGGATACAAAACGTCCAGAGAGACACAAAGAGTACAAACACAAAATCCAGTGAGTACAATGCTCTCCCAGGCAGAAGGCTCCCAGCTGCTTTGTAAAGGCCACAGCAATATGTCTGCTTTACGCTTGTTTTCACGAAGGATTGTTTAACCGTACTTAGTGCAGCTCTACCTTGACACAGTAAACGTCATCTTAATACAGCCTAGGTAAAGCATTCAGCCTAACAAGTCCTACTGCACGCTTTGTCAAACATCTGAAGAACTGCAGTGCCTCCAACTTTCTTTTTCTGATGTCTTTCAGGTATAGAGCGGTATTGAAGGTAGTTTTTGTGAATGCAAAACCAGGCAGGGACTTGTATAAGAGCTATTGGTCCTGTTCTTTACCATATTCATTGTACCCTTCACAACTCTTTCATCATCACCAGTCTCCCTTCCACTAAACAATTTCAGAAGTGTCATTTGCACACGAAATGGGTATATATTATACCATTCAGTTACATATGGTAGATTATCAGTTTGTGTGTATCAGCTAAGCAGAACATCAACAGCTGTGTAGACACATCTCAGCTGATACTAAAAAAAGTCTTGTCGGCAGTTTTGATCTTAAAGTAAATACACTGAAAAACTTAGCTCTAATTAGGCTGAAAGGCAGATAGGATTTTTCTGGAATGAACACTAAACGAATGCTGCCGATAACACCATCTTTGCAAAATATCTTATTTGGTTTGCCTTAAAAAGATAATATTTTCAAGATAAAATATTCTGACTTACGAGCGATAAATCCCTGCTGTTTTTGCGTTCATGAAAAACTGAATTTTGTATTTTAAGCTGCGTGTTATGCTTCATTAATATGAAATCACCACCCTGCATCACAGACATATTAGCTGAGCTCCAAGTGACCTAATTCATTTTTAATATTTCATAGTTTGTTAAAAGCTGAAACGAGAGATAACTAACACAGCTCTGACACCCCCTGTCATGAATCTAAAGATGTAGGGAAAAGGTCATGTACTTACTAACTGGCACCAGACCAAATTCATCACTAGAAAATAAGAGAACAGAAATGAAGACTGCATTTCCCATTATGCTTCTCCCTTCGTAAGAGCATCCATCAACTTGCACGATACCAACAAGCAGAATTTATTTATATGCATGTCCCCCAATAAAAGGTCAGAGACACGCGAGAAAGAAATAAGGATTTCAGCCTTTGTCTAAGCAACAAGCAGTTCCTTCCCTTTAAAGCAAACTCAGCAGCAACAGCCTTTGAAGACCAAAAGGAGAAACAATTCCCAACCACATTAAGAAACTAACAAGTCCCTTATATGGCTAAGAATTGCAATGCCATTTTTTTTCCACAGCCAGAAAAATGAGAACAAGAGGGAAAAATAGAGCAAACTTTAAACAGGCAGTACTCTGAGCACCAGGGAATTCACACAGGCACATCATTCCAGCTTTAAGAACTGCCGAATACTTTCTTCTTTAAAGGGAAGGAGGACATTACACCAGGTGAGTCCCTGAAATCTAGATTTTAACTCTCCTGCTGTAACTATGGATACGTAGCTTTAAAAACCTTTTGTGATGCAGCGGTACATCGGGCTCCCTTATCTCCTCCTCTGGTGAAACGCCTCCATGTGAAGTCCCCTCATCTCCCTTAACCTCGCAGGTCACCAACACACCACCTCGAGTTTTTGCCAGCTCTGGTACTGTGTGTCCAAAACAGCCCTTTGCCCCCATCTACTGCACCTCCAGTCCTTGCCTCACGCCCTCCCGCAACCCTGGGGTGACAGCGGCCAGCTTCTCACCCAGGAAGGCAACTAGATCGTGTCACACGTTGTTTCGAATAACCAAAGAGTTTCTCACAAGCAAGTCAAACGGGAGGTGATGGTCGACCCAGCCCTGCCACCTCCCACCGGCGCGAGGCTGGGTGCGGAAAGGTCGGAACGGCTCAGCCTGGCTGGGCTCTAAATATAGCTGGGCAGAGGAAGGGCTGTGCTGGTGGAGAAGGGAGAGGGAGAGGAGCCAAATGAACAACCAGTTAAATAAAATACCATCGTGCTACGATCCACCTGTAAGACTCTCCCGCTCCTCTTTGCCACGCTCCGCAGTGGAGTATTTAGGTGCAGCTTCGGGACTCGGTCTGTCAAAGCAAACTCACAAAATAAGAACAAACTGCTGCTTGATTTATACTTGGGGAGGGGGGTATTCAAATCTGTTCAACAACTCTTCTTCTTGAATAAATCTGAATCACATCGCAGTGACATCACTTCCACTACATGACAGCCCATAAATCATCATCAACCACATGGTATCATCCATAAAACATGTGTCATGAAGACATCAATGAGGAACAAAATATCAGAGAGCTTTACACGATAAACATGCAATCTTATGCGTCTTCAGGCTTCTACTATGATCTATAAACGTCAGGTGGTTTATTTCACTCATTTGCATTTGAATGAAGTCAATACAATTAACAGAGGAACCCTTACAGAAAAATCTGTCCAAACACTTTCATCTGCATAAATTTACCACAAATGAAACACTTAAAAATGTAAATATTTACTTCCTTTTTTTCTTTTTTTTTTTTTTTTTTTATAAATGACGATGCTTGATACTGAGGTTGACTTAACAACAAATAAGCAGGGGGAATTTATTCCTGCCATGCTTGCAAGCAAGCAAGCACAGAAACAAACAAGGAAGACAATGAGAAGGAAAAAAAAAGACAGATAGATATATTATATATTTGCATCCTAAAGTAGGAAAAAAAATCTTTTTCTCTTATTTGACACTGTAAGGCCTGAAATGTCTTTCCACTAACAAAAACTTCTTTTAGAAGAGATTAGACTTTGCTGTAAACCAACAAAATCAGAAAGACAGTATGGCTGAGGGATCCAACAAGAGCCTCCAATCTGCAACTGGGGAGAGGACAAGCAACCTCTGCTTCCTCCTCCTTTTAGAAACACTGTATCCTCTGAAAAGACCTACATAGAAAACTGAATTGTTTCAAATTTTAAAGAGGCTACACAGTATTTTTATCTTAAGAATTATGGAAAGACAAGCAAAACCAGCTCTCGGCTCTACTCTTTACTTTTTCTGTGAATTAACCATGCTTTCTCTCTCACAGAAATTGCTAATGTTCATTACAGGCACTGGCTCCACACGAGAGTTCTATGGCAGTTATACTTCCACTATCTATAAATCATATCTCAACCGAAGCAGAGAAAGCAACAGACAGAAGACAGAGTACCTGTTTTTTTGCTGATCATTCTCTAAATGTATACATCAGCATAAATAATATTAAATAGAAATTACAGCCACAGAAAACCCAAAATGCTGTTAAATACCAGATGAGGTATGTCCTCACCCACTTGCACAACTCAGAATAATTTTGGTAGACAGTTCATTTCTTTTGTAATCTCTATTTTTTTTTAATCTCCATATTGTTCAGCTGATTTGGTTTTGCCACAGGAACAACATGTGCTTTGTGGGCCTGATTCTGCCTTCCTGAATACAACTGAAGCTCTTTCATCCATTTTTCAAGCGAAGCAGAACAGATCCCTCTCACTGTAACTTTTATTCAATATTATTGCTTATCAGCTACTTAAAATATTCTGTGTCATTCTGCATAGACACCATTCTCAGGCCGATACCCTACTCATCTAGACTAGCCCTCTGCGTGAAAGCATTTCCTTCTAAACTTCTCTCCATCACTCAATCTTGTCTATAGGAGTGGAAAAGCAACTGAGAAACATCACTACATAAACATTCACAATACAGGCTATGACAATATCCGAGTAAATCACTGTTCTCCATCTCCCTTCCCTGCCCATCTGCAGTCTTTGGTATGGAACAACTATATCATAAAAGCTCTTATTCACACATGCTTTTGATATTACACTATTTAATCACATACAGCTGTAGCTGATGAGACTGTTACAAAACACAATTTTAATGCAGCACTGGAAGCAAGTTCTGGAGACACATCAACCATTTTCCTCTACATAAAATTTCTAACATTAAAAGACTTTTCTTCAAGAAAAACAAAACAAAAAAACATAACACACAAAACCAACAAAAATCCGCCTCTCTTCCTGGACACTCCGGAATGGGCTTGTTTGCAAGTGAACTTGAAGTCTCTGCCTGGAATATAGATAGTGACAAACCCACTTCCCCCACACCAAAAAAAATAATAATTAAAAAGCCCTGCTTGCAATTATATGCAAAGGGAACACTATCCAGGCTACTTACAGCAAGACCTGAAATGAACTCAGGCATCCTGCTTGGAACACATCTTTTCTTATCTAGTTTTTAATTCATGGAAATTTAAGAAATGACTGTCTGATGATTTTTACCAAGATACTTAAATTAAAGTGCAAATATACCATCATGCTTGCTTTGAAAGGCCCCCCATGCATTAAAAATCAAACCAGTCCTGTTCTGAAGCATTGTACTCGACTTTCAAAGGTGCACCTTGTATAAGGCATTCTAAAGTATAACTTAACACACAGTATTTGCCACAGTAAGATCCATCTAACCTAATCTGGCAAATGCTTGTACCTTCCATCTTTTGTTATGCAAGTAAAATACATTATTACAAAATAAATCTCTGTAGCATACAGTAATACACAAAGGTTCAAAAAGAGTAAAAATTTTAACTTTCCTTTCCAACAGTAGGTTTGTTGGGTTTTGCTTTGTTTTAAATTTAAACAGACTTGCATTGAAACAACACATGAAAGGAAGATCAACTACAAAATTCAACATTATTTTAATGTATATCATGGTGTCCCTTACAGCAGCAAAAGTATTTTTATCCAGACATGTAAGGATAAATGGCAAACAGAAATTAAAAACAAATGAGTTAATGTATTTCTGCATTTTCCAGAGAAACATAACTTCCTTATTGTTTAAAGCAACTGGCAAAATACAAGAGTTAAGATATTCATATTGCTGTCAAAATTACAGCCAGGCTTAAATATCTTTAAATGGTATTTAAACAAATTCGTATTTCTTTTGGGTAGCGCTTGGATGCATTTAAAACCCACTGCAATGCACTGAATCACACAAGGGGGCTAAGTGCAAATGAACTTCATTCCTCGAAATGCATTTCTCTGTTTGCAAGTGTTTGCCTTTACTTTGGCACAATCACATGGGCTCCAGCTAGACTTTTGAGCTCTGGCGGCAATCCAAGCTGCAGATGGTTGGAAATGCAGCCTGAAATCAGTGTGTGGTTGATGAATTACTCCTTACACCTGACCCCTGCTTCACACCAGGCACCAAACACAATCTGAACACTACCAGCCAGAGAAGCCCTGTCAGGCAGCTCCGTATCTGGAACACTTTTCTTCAAGGCCTTCTGTATGGCCAGATGGCCAAAAGGGGGGAATGCGGTAAACTCGCTAAACAGAAACGTGAGTGAGAAAAGAGCCCAGGATTGGTAGGTACAAGGTGAAGAGAGGCAAGAGTTTTGTGCTGATTCCAAAAATATGCCTTCTAGAAGAGGCTGATGGAGCAAGGAAGGAGGTATGCTCCTGGCATGCAACTGAAAGAGGTCCTCGATTCCTCCATGCCTTAAAAATGGCAAAAAGGAAACATAGCAAAACACGGATGCACACCCAAACGTGTACCTGTAACACTACTCTGTTAAGCTTAAATTCTTCTGAGTACACCTGTTTGAATTTCCGCAATTGTTTTTTCCTCAGCTGGGGCACGTATCTGTCACTTCACAGACGTGCTCATTAAGCCACTCTTGCCTGCGGGCCAGCCTGTGCACTTTTCACATCCACAGAGACAGGATTTTTATTCACGTCAGCATTGGGAAATCACACTTCATCCTTTTGCATGTGTTTACATGTGCATCAGGCATACAGTTGAAGAGCTATCATGGGTACAATAAATGCTGCCTCTCCACTTGGGGTATTTTTACCCCAAATGCAGTGATTGTAAACCAAACAATTCCTGCTGGCAGGTAACTGTGGCACCTCCTCCTTTCGACTCAAGTGATTCGGGTTGTTTCAGTAGGCTGTTTGCAGAGAGCGCTTACCCCAGCGCTAGGTTTAATCGTAAGCTGCAGAGGACAAAGATAAAACACAGTATCTACTAAATTGAAGAGATTCTTTCAAATATATTCAAATAGTTCAGTTAAGATTTTTTCCCTCTGTTTTTCATATCGTTACATGATATTTCATGGTGCCTAGTTTTGTTTTCATCTGTGCAAAATGGCAAAGAGAAAAGAATTTGCTTTGGCAAGCAAGAAACTGAAGAAAGAAATTCAGACCACAATGCAAGATTTGGCATCATTATTGTTTCATACGCAACCATTTATAACATAGTCCTGTAAACCAGTTGTTTGAGTAATTATGCCATCAGCAAGGATGCAACTAAGAAAATTTACTTAACGTCTCAAAATAAAATAAAAAACTACTGTATATTCTCATCAGATACACATGAGCTGAACCACCTCCATGCAATATTATTTGCAGCAAGAACACAAGACTATCCTTCACTTCCAACAAGAAGCAAAAACATTTATTCTGAAATAAACTCCTGGGACAAGCAGACTCTGCTCCCAGGATCTGCCTAAAGAAGTTCCCACACTGTACTTTCGAACTGCCATTGTCAGCCTCATGCCACAACGAGAAAATGACATTGTGTCTTTCCCCAAACTCAGTGCTTCTCCTTAAGAGACATGTTAAATTCCTTGCAACTGTCTCTTAAAAATGGACCTCCCCTCCACCCCTTTTTACTATTGGATGACAACAGGTTTGTCCAAACCTGCAATTAAAGTTTTAGCTTCAGTGGTGGCATCTGATATTGTAGGAGCACAAGCAAATTGAATAACAGAACATTGTGCTTCATGTTCCACAAAAGGCCACGAAACACTAAAAACTTAAAGCAATCAGACAAGCATATGGAATCCATTTTTTTCTATTTATAATCCCATTACCCATATAGCTATTAATTTTCACCACTTCTGCACAGCAACGTGCAGGCTATGTTAGAAGACACAAACGCAGAGTGTAGACCGAGATCTTGCGCAGCTCCGTGCTGCCCCGTGAGCAGGACGTGATGTACAGTAACGCGGCACTTCTCAAAGGAGAACTGAGACAACTTCACCAAACAAGCGAAGAAAAAGCAGTGCTTCACCCATACACGCTGAGGAACACGGATTTCCAAACTTTGCCCATTTAACCTGCTCCCGCTCCGCGTTTCACAAGCTGCATGCAAATGCCGTAAGAAAGTCTACAATTTCTTTCTTAATTACAAATGAATGCATCTCCCCCCCCCCAGTGTGCATGACTATGAGCATAAAAACACATTCTTTCTGCAGAGCTGAATCCTACCATGCTCTGTACAAAGAACAGTTTCAGGAAAACAAAAAGCCGGAGTTCACAGGACAGCTGGAATCATACAGGGGTTTATTAATATATGTTCCTCCAATAGGCATGATAAAAGATAAAGCTTTTCACCACAATATTTGATTGCCCGACTATTAGCTTTAGACATACAATGGACCGAACTGCTTTAAAATGTCCCAGAAGCTGATGGCTAGTTTTAAGGTAACAAAATCCAGATGCTGCCTGTCTGCACTAATTTAAACTCTTAAGGTCTATAGAAGAAAAATACTTGTACGCCTGTGTATATATTTGTATTTGATATGCTTTATTATTTAGGTTTTATGTACACACTAAACTGTGCAGCAAGGAAAAAAATAAAAATTAATGCCTTATAAAATGTATCACCAATTGGAAATTTTACCTGTCCTTACAATAATAATGCATACGTGCAACGGCAGACACACGTGACTTTTCACAGGGTTGATAATTTTATGTACCGGCTATAAAAGTGCGTTTAATTTATTTTTTAAAGTATTGGGTTAAAAAAAAAAATAAAAAAATGCAATGGTATGGAAAAGCTATTGTTGCTATTTTAATCTCAAATACAATGCTAATTTCCTCAAAAAGCTTATTTTACAAAGTTAAAAAATTGAGAAAAAAAATAAGGCGGAATAAAAAAATAAAAAAGAGACTGGCAAAACGCAAGCTACGTGAGTAAAAGGCATGGAATGTCCAATATTTCTCCTCCAATACTGGAGGCTATTGTTCTTTCAAAAAAATACCATCAATTGTTTCATGTCCTTGGCTTGCCAGGTTTTGAGGAATAGCATCAGTCTGCGTCCCTCAATCCCCCAAACAGTTAAAGCTATAGGCAATATTGCAGTCGAGCTAGTGACGGGCTGCTGCTGCAACAGCAACAATACACTCTGAATGGTCACAAAGGTAAAATGCAATTTGGATCGACCTTGAAAGGAAGAAGAAAAAAAAAAAAAAATCACTCCAAAATAGAAAATTATAAAAGGCTAAATTTTCTACCAAAAAAAAAAAAAAATCTGCACAACACACTGAATAAACAGGAGAGCGAAGAAGCGAGAGGTAACCCTGCCATGAATTACAAGGCTGTAATCATATTGAGTGGTTCTGGTGTCATCACAACTCCAATCAGCCTGAATCACAGTTTTGACAATTAGTTAATTTATATCATGCAGCAAACAGGCTACAAACATTAATGGGAAAATAATTTTATTAACAAGGATATATAACTTATCCTTTCAGAGAACTGCAGCCAGTTCAATGTGCTCCAAACCAGAAGTCTGGAGAAGTCAGCCTCCCCCGTGGCACTTCACCACACACAGACGCACATGTCAAATGTCCCATGTGTTAAATTTGCCACCGAAGCGCCATGTGTATGTGTGTATGTAGTGCCATATGCACATATGTTCACCCTGCCTATTCCCCCCCACAAAGGACATTAGTTTATTGACTGAAACTGTTAATCTGTGGCTGTGAGGTCACATTTCAGAACAGTTGTGGTTTGGGTTTTTTTTTTTAATTTCTTAAATTCTTTTCTTTTCAATACAGTGTCCTAACAGGGTTTGCAAACTTTCGTTTTCGGGATTTCTTTTGTTACTGTCCCTTGGTCACACAGGAAATCTTTTCAGAGAGCAGACCATTATACAATGGCATTAGAAAAATAAAGCTTTAATTAACTAACTCATGGCCAGGTAGCATTGACTTCACTCAGCCTCTTTAAGAGACGCAGGCCTGCTTTCCAGTCTGCTGGCATTTAAAAAAAAATACAAAGAAAAAGAAAGTCCATGCTTTAATACGCTCTCCTGAAGCGTCTACCCTCTATTTCTAGACCTTTTAAATGCAACAGAGTATAGCTGTATCATCCTCAATATTTAAGGAAATATTAAAATCAGTGCAATGCACTGAAACAAACTCCACCAGATTTACAGTCTGTTAGATCCAAGCTCTCCTCTGAGCTCCACAGCATCTCCTTCTCAGCTGATTAAAAGTTTGAGTTGCCACAGACAGCTTTTCTAACAGCAAAATGCTTTCAAGCTCCAAATACACTGTAGAGGTCACTGAAAGAGCCACCAAAACAGCATTTCGTGCCTGATGCTGTCCAGAGCAATCTTTATCCTATGCCATAATAAACACACTACCTGCCTGGTGTTACGATAGCGTTAACTGCACCGGTCTCCACAAACAATAAAAGGAATTAGCCGACGCCAACAGCCCTTGGGAAAAAAAAATAAAATTAAATTAAATTAAATAAAGAACTGAAGGCAAGGGCAGACAGTAACCTTCCTGCCTCTCTCACGCCTGCTTTCTGCCTACCAGCTCAGCTCTGCGTGACACCAAACCCGAGGAAGCGACAGAAAAAAATCGCCAAACAGAAGAGGCGAGCCCGCAATTTGCGCCGCTCCACTCTCCATCACCCGCCAAGCGCCCGGCCCCGCCGTACCCTACCTTGGTTTGGAGATAGTGGGGGTAGTAGTAGGTGTACTGGGGGTACATTGGCTGCTGGTCCAGGCGTTTGCCCATGTAGCTGGAGTCCTTCTGGCTGGTGCAGGGAACTCGTTGGCAGGGTGTAGTGCCCCAGGGCCTTTCTTCCTCTCACGCCGCTATTCCTGACAGCGCGGGCGACGGAGGAGGCTGCCGAGACTTCCTCGCCGTCTACCGTGCGCTACTTCCAGCGCAGCCAAAAACGCTCCCGCACGCACATATATGTGTGAGTGGGGGGAGGAGGGGGGCGTTCTGGAGGGGTGCGTGGGGGGTGCGGGTGTGTGTGCGCGGGGCTGGCTGGGTGGAAGCCCCCTGCCCGGCTGCCCGCGGCGGAGCAGCCCGCCTCCCCGCTGGCAGCACCGTGCCTCCGGCGGTGCCCGCTGCCCGGCGCGGGAGGGAGGGAAGCGTCCTGCGAGAGGAGCCGGGAAGACAGTGCAACTCCAAAACCTCCGCAGAGCCGCTCGCTCGCTCTCCTCGTCCTCTCCTCGGCTCGCCCCGCTCTCGAGCCCTCCCCTCTCGCTCCCCACCCACCCCCCTTCCAACAACAACAGGGAAAGAAAAAAAAAAAAAAAAAAGAAAAAAAAAGGAAAAATAAAGAAAAAAAAAAGAAAATAAAAAAAAAGGGGGGGGGAGGGAAAAGCCTTCCCCAGCCTAGTTGTCGCTGCCTCCCTCACGGAGTGACATGGTGCTCACGGTTCGTCCTGTCTTTCATTCAAACCCCCTCCGCGCCGCGCCGCCGGTGGGAGGGACCTTGGCGCGCCGCTCCCCCGGGAGGCCGGCGCAGGCCCGCGCGGCCGCCTCCGCGCCCCCGCCCGCCCCCGCGGCTGCCCGCGGCCCGGCCGAAAAGCCGCCCTGGACTCGGGGAATCCTAACGGCGGGGGGTGTGTGTGGGGAAGAGAGGCCCCACAACGCTTTTTTTTATTTTTCTTTTTTTTTTTTTTTTAAGGAACAGGCAGGGGAAGGTCACGGAGCCTGGGCGCCGAGCGGGGAAGTCGTCGTCCTCCCCCAGCCCCACCCCTCAGCGAACTGCTCCGTACCGTCATCCGGCGCTCGGCGGAGAGGCGACCCGGGGCCAGACATATTAAATACATACTTTGTTAGACCGCTTATATAAGACTTGGGTTTATTTAAAGTTGGAACAAAATGGAGGAAGAGGGTAAAGAGGGAACTCGCCCGGCCTGACTTAGGGGCGCCTTCAGCCAGACGTGTGAAAATACCACAGTGCCGCTAAAGTTACCCGCGGCTCCGTTTCCCCCAAAAACGGCCGCGCCCCCCTCCACACCCGGCGGCAGCAGCCGCCCACCCCACGGCATACCCCCCGCCGCCCCCCGGGCCCAGGTGAGGACCAGGTGTGGAAGCCACAAATCCCAAGCTTGGGGGACCTGTGTCAGCACAGGGGTCCCAAATATTTATCCTTCAAAAGAAGAGTATGGCTTGCAACAACGCTATAAATCACCAGTTAAAGTGCGTGAATAACAAAATGTTTCCTCTTGTACACAAATCCCAGCGTTTCTCCTTTTTTTTTTTTTCAGTCACATATTCCTTTAACACGTCATCAAATTCCTGGGCCTTTCTACAGTGGCTTTGCCTATTTATAAATTTTTTGGGGAAAAAAAAAAAAAAGTGGGACAGCAGTTTCTTTTTGTTTTTATTTAAATCATCAGTAGTATTGCAGCAGAATTGTCAGCTGCTGTATTATCAACCAAATTGCTTCAGAAAAAAAAAAAAAAAAGAAAAAGAAAAAAATTATAGAAAGAATTTCTTTAAAGGGACACTTCTCAAGGCTGGTAGAGCTAAAATTAGACCTGCCAGCTGTGTTTTGGTTTGTGGGCACGTGCTTGAACATGACAGGAACATGGAAATATCACGCTTTACTCTGGCAGTTTGCTGTTCTTGTAAGCAGAGGGTTTTTTAATGGATTCCTATAGCTGCCCCATAGCCAGTTAGTTCACAAGCAAAAGAAAGCAGCTGAAAGAAATGGGCAGTGCGGGAAGCTGCGCATGTGCTCAAAATACTGCCTTTGTATCTGTGTAGTATACACAGAGACACTGTGCTTTCATCTCCGGAATTAATAATTATTAATTATTAGTATTTAGGTACCAGTCCTGTGCCATACAGTGGGAACAGCATGCCATGCTTACACAGGTATTTTCCCCCTGTTTCAGGAGAAAAACTTTTGGAAAACAAGTGCTTTGTTCCCAGAGCACTGTACAGGCATTAACCTGTCGCTCTTGCCCACCCAGAGGAGCACTGTGGGCACCGCCACCACCCCAGCTTCCAAACCTGCTGAAATGGACTTGGAAGAAAGGCCAGGCTGGGTAAAGCATTATTTTCAGTTCTTACTGAAGTCCAAGCTGGCCAGGATCACTTAGTCTCTTAGAAGCGTAGACCAGAGGTGAATGAAGAAAAGATAGGAAGGGGAGAAGAAGCCTGCGATTCCCAGCTCCCAGCCCTATGGGTTATATCGCTGCTCAGCTCTGTATGCACTGCCTCTCACCGTAGTGTGTGATACTCCAGTGATACTCTTGCTTACACTCTTTTTCCTCCTCCCCCTGCTTTCCCCGAGGGTGAAATAGACTGTTGGAGGGTTGGTGTCTGCAGAAGTGAATAGTGATTACTTGAGGGTAGGTGATATGTTGAGCCTGACAACTTTCAGATTGTTCTTTCAACTGTCAGAATTAAGTTGTTGTGCTTCTCTCCCCACCTTCTCACTTTTCCCTCAGGATATTAAGGCAGTTTTTCTTTCTAAGCAGTTTGCTTGTAGAAGTGGATGTAACCAGATTTGGGGGAAGGAAAAGCCTATGTGTATAGGGGGAGATAAAAAGAAATGCTAAGGAAGTAGAAAACCACACATTTTGACCAAGAGATCTATTTGAACATGCAAGTTTGCCGTGGCGATTGTTTTAAGTCCATAGCTATGTCACCTGGTTACTGTATTTCACATCATGCCATAACATTTCAACACACACACAGCCCCCCATCAGATGCACTGACCAGTAGCACCAGCAGTTCTTGCAAGTAAGAAAAGGTCAGGAGCTACAGAAGTTGGACTGCTACCTGAGCGGGTAAGAGCTCCACCTTTCTCCTGCTCTCTCCCAGCAAAAGTCATAAATATGCAGATGGTTTGGATTTCCCTTTTCACCTGGAATCCTGACAAGGTGCTGAGCAGCCTCTGCTGTTTGTTCTGAGTGCTCGGCACCTTGCATGGTTGAGTCTTCACAGATAGAGGCAGTGGAGGCAGCAAAAATAGGAATTCAATATAAAAGAGTGGGGGGCCAAGGGGAGAAGACTGGAGGTAATATAGCATAGCAAAAATGCAAATGAACAGCCACAAAAGCAGATTTAGATAGCACACAGCCTCTGAACAAATGCTAGCGCTGGAAAATGGAAAATTTCCATTTGCAAAATACAGACATCAAAAAGATCATCTGTGACTCGGAAGCACACTGTTTAAATAGAATACCCTTCATTTTCTGGCCTGTGCATCTGAATAACTGAAACCACTTGCAAACTGAAATAGCAGTTTGCCTACTGAGTGTTAAGTATAAATGTTCCGTAAAAGAAAAGACAAGCTGTTTGAGCCCAGTGAGCAACAGCAAGGTAACTTCACAACTTTTCTTTCCCCTCCTATTGGAGGCTCATTATCAAGCCAGAGCCAGACCCACTTGTGGGAATCCAGCAAGCAAGACAAGTCCCAGCGCACCTGCAAAGGTGCTGCTGCCACTGGTGTCACCAGCCTGGGGGGAGATTCACAAGACAGGCGAGCAATAAGGGTGTCTTCAATGGGAAGTTTAGAAGTGAAATAAAATAAATGGGAACAAATCAACTGTAAACTAGACAGCCAAGTACATTTGAAGGCAGGCGCCAAAGGATATTAACTCGACAACAACCAAACCCGTGGATAAGAAACCCAGAGTTAACTGACAGAAAAAATAAAAAATAAAATGAGAATGCTTCTCCTGGCAGCTTGAAGTACAGAAATTACATATGTTTGGATGTATTTTTACCTTTCATAAAATGCAGATTTCTTCATTCACAAAAAGTGAGCTAAAGAAAAAGCAGGCACCCAGAAGATGAACGTACTTCAGGGGGTCTTATTTGCCAAAAAAACAATTCTACTGACACTTTTTTTTTAATAAGCCTTTTACCTATCCTATGAAAACCTTCTAAACTCACGGGTATCAGAATCAGGAAGCAATTCACATTTTCTAGCTCCTTACTCTTGAAAAGCAGCAATACGTATTCTAGAACTTCTGACAAAATTATGTCATTTATGTTAAGACTAGGAAAAATTTGTTCGTTGAGCAGCAGAAATACAGCTACCGCCACCTAAAGCAATAGAATAGGTTAAAGAAAAAAAAATAAAAAGAACAACCCTTATCCTGGGCTTACATTTTTGACACTGTCTCTCTGCTTTTATTCTCTCTATTTACTCATTAAAGCTATTTCAAAGGAGACCATAGTGATGCTTGACAGCTTGTTTACAATGGGTTACAAGACGAATACTGATTTTATTTCTAGATCTGTCAGCTCCTTCAGTCCAGGTACCTTAAGACTATATTGATGAACACAGAATCTTGCTATTTAATAGTTCATTAATCAAGCTGATTTGCCTAAGGATAGCTAACTGAATTTCTAAGAAGCGATATATCCTGGTGCAACCATCAGTAAAGCATGTGATAGCCGTGGAGGAGATGAGTGGAAAAAAAAAAAGACACAGAGGAACAAAACACTTAACAATGAGAGCATTAAGTGTCTGGGGTTGATAAAATCTCGCTGAGGTAGGGGATGCCACCATTTTCAGATGTCCTGCACCCTGTGCCTTCTGGAAGAGCCAGGCACAGCCCTCCTCTCCTCCCTCCCTCAGCAACCCAGGCCTTTTCTTCATAGTACGGTGCATTAGATACCATTTCTTGCAATAAGGGGGAGGAAATGAAAGATGGAGCCACTGGAGGCAAACACCACCAAGGGTGGCTTTCCCCACACACTTACACCTTGTGCTGACATGAAAACTTGGTTAGGTTTGCTCTCCGCACTTCAGCACTAACCATTGCAGCAAGTCAAAGTCTAGGATTGGGCAGATGGACATAGAGTAAATCTGAAAGAGATAATGTGTGAGATTTTGGACAACAGCAAAGGCATGCCGTCTATCTAACATTAGATTTTAGTATTTTTCACTTTGTCATCTTCTATCTTAATACTAGGCTCAGCTCTACTTTTACATAAAGGCCCAGTCCTAAAGGAAGTCTTCAGACAGCTGCAGAGTGAAAAATTGTGGGGAAAAAGTGAACAACAGTGCACATTCACTAATACCAAATTGTGTTTTCCATCTAAAATAATCTCTTACCTGCACAAGTAAATGAAAGTAGCAATCAGTTGTATAGCACAAAGTCATGCGTTAAAGCCCTCTTTCTGCTGATGTTAATGGACATGACCAAAGTAAATAATATTATCTTATTCTTTTGGCTACAGTCTGTTTCCCGTGCATCTCAGAAAGCTTTGCAAGTCTTAATTAATTCTGCGATGTGGAAGAGCATCAAATATTACAACGAGTCAATGGTGATGCCCCAGTTGTCGAAAAGAACGGTGGGTTCCTCTCTCGTCACAAACCCTCACTGTGTGCTAAATATGATTAATGGGGAGAAGGACTGGTTCTTCCTTTCAGTTCTGGTGAAGATGGCAGAGAAATGCAACGAGAAGAAACGGGAGAGGAACACTAGCTGTAGTGTATCACTGCTGCACCCTTCTCACATCGATAATTTAGGGCTTTCAGAAAACACCAGGATTTTGTGCATGTTAGAAGACATGCCTTTATTTGATATTTGTGCAGGTTAGATAATGGGCCTTTATTTGATAGCTGATATATTCTATATCAGCTCCCCATCACAAATTAGTACATATTGTGTTTGTTTTGAGTCTAAACTCTCAGGATAAAAAGGGCAAACAAACCGCCAAACAGTAAGAGGACTCACCAAGGCCATGTCACTCTTGCAGCTTCTTAACTTAATACTACCAGCATTAGATGGGATACAATCACAGAGGAAGAAAAATCTCCACTTCCCACCTTCCTCCTTCCAAAGTCCTGCTTACTAGTCACTTTCCCCGCCCCTCTGTTTACTTAAAATCAGATTGTGATCAGGGAACACAAGAATTTTTTTTTCTGAAGGAAGTTTATTTCTGAAGGTAATGGGGAGACGTAAATATGCCGCCTGTTTACTGAGGCTCATAAACACATAAGACCACAGGCAATTAATTGTCACTGAGAGAGTTCCAGCGAGCACAGAAAATCCTAGCTTTTTAGGGCATGTTTAGCTAAACGTTCACCCATCACGTACTGAATTACTTAGGGAGATATTAATTTTGTGCTCCAGCTGAGGGTAATCACAGAACAAACTGGCATTATTCGAGTTGCTCTATGAAATTACAGCGAGGGTAAGCTTAAGAACAAAGGCCAGCAGGAGTCGAGCCTCTCAACTTGAAAGGAATTATCTTTTCCTCTAATTGAAGTGAGGGTTGTTTTGTTTTGGTGTGGGTTTTTTTTTTCTTTCCTTCCTCTTGCTAAATTTCCAACAACACTCCTTGGCAGCAGGTCTCCTTGCAACAGGGTTACGGTGGTTTAAGCCCAGGAGCAGGGGCTCATCCGCCTGGGAAAGTTTACTAAAGGAATTGCACCAGCATCCTCCCCAGCCAGAGTTCCACCAGCGTAACGCCCCATGAGCATTCTTACCCAGGAGTAATTACACTGGTAAATGCCCCTATTTATGTTAAGTGCAGAAGGATTAGAGGTCTGGGTCCTGTTTTCCTGCTGGTGCTGCCCCTGACCTACACCATGACCTTGGACAAACCACTTCTCCTCCCTCCCTCCCTTCTGGCTCTGTCTGACGAGCTTCGACTGGGAGCTCTTTGTGGCGAGAACAATCTCTGTGTTTTTACAGAACCACAGGGGAACCTCGATTTTGGTAGGGCACCAAAACAGCACATCATCAGAAATCTGTAATAATGTACGTAAACAGCTTGTTCTTCCACCGTCCAGACAGCTGCTGTGCAAGAACTCACAGGCTGTGGCATTTTTCTTGCATGGGAAAAAGTTAACAATAGGCACGAACAGAGGGTCATCTCAGGCTACATTCCAGCACTATCAAATATAATACTTTCTGCTTTCCCCATACTTATCCTCCCCAGCATGCCAAGACACATTTCTTCTTGTCTCTTTCATATCTGGCAGGCTTATTTGCCCACTAAATAACTCTTCAGCTAATGCTGGCTGTAAATAAGGCCTGAAGGAGCCTTTGCTAATAATTTCCATTTCATCTGCTAATAGACCCCCTTCTAAAATGCAGTACAATTAGGGCAATACCCTTGCAATTTAGCCTGAAACTTCATTCAGAAGTACTTGTAAAAATAATTTTTCATTATGACTATTGCAAATTCTATGGTTTGGATGAAATCTCAAAAAAATAACCTTTATTTTCAGTGTCATTCAAAATTTGTTTAAATTACTTTTCATACAAATTGTGTGTTGACCAAACTGCAATAAAAATTTCCCGTCTTAGTCCCCTTGAAAAAGGAAAAATCAAAGTCTAAAAAAAGGTCTCTGCCATGTTTTCAAAAAGATCCTAAACAAGAATTATCTTTTTTCTCTACACATGTAGGCAAATATTGTTTAGGAATTATACAGATGAAATTCCACTATTTCAATCAGTCTCTAGGGAAAAGTGTTCATCAATTATTTGTTTTTAATTGAAGTTCACAACTGGGAAAAGCAATCTGCACTTTAGCTTGTCCCAGTAAGCCCAACAGTAATTTAGACTTTATACAGTACAAAGTATTTTCTAAATAAAGAAAAGCCAAGGTTATGAGAAGCTGTAATCTTTGGCCATAACAAAATGCTATTCTTCTCCTTCTCACCTACACACAATCGGGAAGTGAAGTGGAAAGCACATAAAACCACTTACTAGGACCTCTAGTGCCTTGTTATCAACATGTAAAGCTTCCCCGTGACATTACAAGAAGAACTATAAGTGTCCACTAAATATGGAATCAAAAGATTGTGCGTAACGATTCCCAACAGAGGGGGAATTTCCAGCTCTCAAATTCTGTCTCACCCAGACAGGGAGCAAATGCATAGCAAATGCAGAAGTACAGTACTGGGAGCTGGGTAAAAAGTTCCATGTGCAGGTAAGTTGGAGACTCGAACCAATTCTCTGTTTTTCAAATCAGTTCACTCTTTCATAGGAAAAATGGCATTTTTTTGTAATGGACAGCTTCTTCCATTTACCACAGAACCAATGCAACCTGCCGTGCAAAATCAAACCTTATGTCACGCCAGATTACTGTCCATCATAACCAAAGAAAATGTATTGAACTGAATATATTTGGTTCACGAAATCTGTATTTTGTCAGCTGCAGTATAGCTCATTGTCCATTAAACAGTACCCAAGCCATTCTGAACAGAGCACACTGTAGAAATGTTTAACCTCCCAATCCTATACTTGTCAGCTTTCCAGAACAAAAGAGAGGGTGATACCTGACATCTAACAAAAACAGAGTTAGGACTGCCACTTTCCTGTACCAGAGAAATTCTTTGGGTAAGAGATCATTTCTTTCCTGCAAACAGACAAATGCTAATTATAGCTCAAATCTTCCCTCTTGGTTTTTTCCCTCTACCATTTTTTTTTCCTTTTCCTTCCTCTCCTCCCTGGTGCATCTTTTCTTCAGTCTTGTTCATCAAATATATTTTACCTTCACAAAAAATCTCATCAAATCTCTACATTCTCCTTCATCTAAAAGTTATCTGTTTTGAGAATAATTTGCCTGCTGCCTTTTTTATATTCCAGCTGGAGTTTTTAATAAAGCACAGGGACTCAAAGCTACTGTATTTTTATTAGAAGACGGTGGAAACTTTATAATTATTTCTATTCACATTCAGCAAACGCTCTTCCCTATTGTTCTACCCTATTCACCTCTCCCAACATCCTATTCCCAAATCATTTTGACTCTGTAATCCTTCATCCGTTCTTTCTGCTCTCCAGTCCTGTCCCCACCTAACCCCTATCTTGCCAGCACAAGTACTTTCCTCTTCTTAACCTTTTCTCCTTTTCTTGTTGCATTTATTTTTTCTTTCTGTTTTAATTGCCCTGATTCCTCAGTCACAGATGGTTTAGGCTCCACTGATATTTTTTTACTTAAGTCACAGTTCTTTCAATGTAGAACCAAAATATTTGGGGGGCGGGGGTGAGGGGGGGAAGATACCACTGAGCTATTCTTTTTAACTTGGAAATCTATCCTGCTAGGTGGGAGAAGAAAGCTCTGCATGCCATAAACACCTAAATTCATGTCAGCTGAGGTGCCTCAGCAGCATTGCAAACAGAGTTAAGAAATTTAAAACATAGTAGGTGACAATATTAAGTTCATTAATAGGGGAAGACATGGGTCTCATCAACCAAGGATCTAATCAAGGGGTGTGCAACTTGCAGTTGTGAGAAGGGAAACTGTGCACATCTATACCTAGCAGAAACTTCCTTAAATCCCTTTATTGAAAATAAGTTGTAAGAGATATCAGCTTAGAAACATAAAAACTGTCTTTGCCAAAGATTTGTCATCTCAAATACAACAGGGTAAGAATGACAAAGAGAAAACACTAAAAGCAAATAAGAGTGAAATATTAATCCTTCAATACAGTTTTCTAGCTGAAATACTGACAGAAATTCAGCTTGCAGATAATTTGCAGTTTGGCCATTTGGTATGTTCCCACCAAACAAAGGTAGATACTTCTGTACTGTGAAGAGGTTGTAGGTGAAAAAAAAACAACAACTTAATTTCATTTAATTTGGGAGTTGTGTTTTAGCAACAGATATTTATTTCTGCTGGTTGTCTTTTTTGAGTATTTTAATAGAAGGGCCAGTAGCGTTCTGTCACTATGGTGCTTTGACATTTCCCATTATTTGAGACGTTAAGTTGAGTGAACTACTGGATTGGCAGGTCTCTATCACTTCAGTTGAATATTTCCATCCTGTAGATCACATTTTCATTTTCAAATCATGGTGAGAAATTTCAGTCAAGCCGTTTGTCCTCTTCAGTTTCTCAAGAAAGGTAAGAGGGATTTTTTTTGCCTGTGTTGCAACCAAGTGGTGACAAATAGAGGGAAAAATGTTGAAGATCATCCAGCTGCTTCTCCTTGGATAGTGGCTGGAAGGAGCCCAAAGGAAGGCAAGGTTTCTCGCTACATGTGGGAAACAGACTTGAAATTTGGCCGCATGGGCGAGTCTGTCTGCTAAGTGTGTGCCTTTTGCCTTTCTTGTGTAAACTTTTCAGATTTGACCACCTGAGAAACATTTGAAATGGTGTAGTCCCTGCATGCTCAACAAATACTTCCTAGAGTTTCTATACCCATTTCCCTCCCAGCTCCCACAGACAGAATCATAGAATCAGAATAGTTTGGGTTGGAAGGGACCTCCAAACTCACCTAGTCCAACCCCCCTGCCATGAGCAGGGACATCTTCAACTAGATCGGGTTGCTCTGAGCCCCATCCAGCCTGGCCTTGAATGTCTTCACGGATGAGGCATCCACCACCTCTCTGGGCAACCTGGGCCAGTGCTTCACCACTCTCATGGTAAAAAATTTCTTTCTCATGTGTAGCCTGAATCTTCCCTCTTTTAGTTTAAAACCATTACCCCTTGTCCTGTCGCAACAGGCCCTGCTAAAATGTCTGTCCCCATCTTTCTTACAGGCCCCTTTTAAATACTGAAAGGCCGCAATAAGGTCTCCCCTGACCCTTCTCTTCTCCAGGCTGAACAACCCCAACTCTCCCAGCCTTTCCTCATAGGAGAGGTGTTTCAGCCCTCTGATCATTTTTGTGGCCTGCTCTGGACCCTCTGCAGACAGATGGATTATGCCTCCATCTCAGCTGAGGAGAATTGTGCGCGCAGAAACAGGAGCTGTGCAGAGCAGCGCTGGACTCACCTGAGCACCACAGCACCAGGCATGGATATGGCAGGAGATGCTGGCACCTAACTCTGCTAGTACTGTGGGCTGTTGCGTTATTTTTGCAATTATGATAGTGCTGTGGTGTTGGGATATTGCCCATCACTCACTGAGGTAAGGAGACGTGGAGGAGGGAGCACAGAAGGAGACTGAAGAGTAAAAGGGGGAAATATGTACGTTACAAGGGGAGATGAGGACAATACATCAAGGCACTGTTGTTGTAAAAGGAGCCCAGGCTGAGTGAGTGTTAACAGTCTAGAGTGGAGAAGAATCAAATGGGAGCTGGAAATACCTGCAGAAAATGGGACATGAGATTAAGAATCAGGTACAATTAAGAATTGGAAAGCAGCAGCAACGGCAACCAGATAGTTAAGAAGAGCCAAACTAATTTGGGGGCCTAGACAGGAGAAGAGAGGAGCCAATGGATAAGAATGAAAGGAGCAGAGATGTGTATATGAGGAAAGGACAGCCCTTCCCCTCTGCATCCTGGCCGTAAACCCCAAATTCCTGATGTTGACTACACCTCTGTTGTCAACAAACATCATTTACGCCCAGCTGCAAAGTGATCCAGCCCCTTCTAGCGCCGGTCCACACGGACAATTAAAACCTAATGCTGCCAGACTCTCTCTACGTCTCTGCGACAAATAGAAAGATTTCAACCTTATTGACAATCTATTTGTCAATATGTCATGGGATGGCATTTTCAGATTTTTTTTTTTTTATTATTTTTTAAGCTAAAACTTCTCACACATAAATTAAATTAAAAGAACAACAGGGAAATTCCATGTGATCCCACATTTAAGGTTAATGAGTAATGGGATAATTATAATGAATAATAAAAAGATAATGAGTGTTCACAGAGAAGCCCATTACAACTGCGTAGACAACCATTACTCTGTAATTTTATACCTTTTGAGTGCTTGACTTTGCAACCTTAATGTTTTTTTAACATTGTTATATATCATTACACAGGAAAAAACAATCTCCAGACACCATCTGTAGTCTTCATATTTCCTTCATCTCTTTCAAACAAATTTCAGTACTGGGTGTGAGAAGAGATGAGTGATTACCTCATTGAGCAATAGCCAGGAGATGGAGAGGGATGCATTTGATTCATAATTCCTATCTCAACAGCTGGGACTACGCTACAAGCTCTTGGGCTTGGTTTGTCTGCTTTAAGGTCCCAGGTTTATGACAGTTCTGTCAAAATTTCTTGATTCTGCAGTTTGCTTCTCCCATTGGTCTAACAACCAAACCCAAGTTAATAAGGCTTCAGGACACAGTTAAATATTTAATGGTTCAGTTAGGGTTGTGGCCAAGAGCATGGCATCAACCATTTTCTTGATTCCTTTTCATCTGACACTGTGCTGATTACTTCAGTTGTACGTGCTGTCCTTCACTACTGGACCCCTGTGTAGACATGGTACTAGGCACATTTTTTTAATTGGAAAGAGGTATTGCACGGTTACAGATTAGCATCATATTTCACGTTTACTGCTAGGAAAAGCAATATTAATAAGGGTTGCCTTTGCATTTCTTCAGGCAATACATATTTTAGCTGCAAATGTCAGCTTTTAGCAAGTTCTTAGCTCTTGTTTCCAAAGTATTGTAACATTAATAAATTCCCCATAGGACTGTCCCAACTCCTTGTCACTCTAGCAACGCCAGGTCACCTTAAAGCCACTGTAAGTCGCTAAACATCTGCATCATTCCAACTGGAATCCTAATGTGTACTGTGTAGCAGCCATCACTACACTACCTGCATGCTTATATGCAGGTGGTTCTCTTGGCAGCTGAGATTTCTGTTTGCAATAACAGAAAAATAAACCCTGTTTGCAGTAAGGGGCAGACACTTTGGGGGTCCAGCTTAGTGACTTGACTACCTGTGGAGCACATGTTCTCATTTCTAGCTGCACGACCCTGAAGCAGCCATTGCTGTCTGAGTGGAAAGGGGGGAGTTAACACTAAATAATATTAGATAAGAGCCAGTCTCCACTCAGCACTCTTCAAACAGCAAGAGAAACATGTATTAGGTGTAAAGTGAGAGATCAAGTAGGAAGAAACAGTAGTGAAGAACGACAGGGCAAATGAAAGACCCTCTCTGCATGCCTCTCTGAATTGGTCTTTTCTATTATGAAGTTCTTGGCTGTAAGAGAAAGGTGACAGAGATCCCATGCTCTCACTGTCACAGCAAGTCATTCATTTGTTCTTCAACAGTACAAAGAGCAGTATATGAACATCACAGTATTCATATCTCTAATTTTATGCAATAATTTAATTGCTGCCTCCTCGCTTGAAGGAAACACTAAAACACCTATCTTGTAACAGCTAACCAGCAAGGCAAAAAAAAAAACTACTATGATGTATGGATACTTAGTTGTATGACTCCTATAAAGATGAATGAAAACAGAGACTGAATTCCAATGTGCTGCTTTCAAAAGGACTGTCACTGAACTGAAACAACGGACAGCTTTCTATATGCAAACACACATATATGCGTAACCCATGATCCACGCAGGCCGGTAAGATGACAGTGTGCCATTGCACACTTCGGTCCCACAGGACTGTCTGAAAGCAGTTTGACCCGTTTCAGCAGAACTGTCTCTTGAACATCGCAACTGCTTCCTGCACCAGCTATTAACAACCACTTCCAGCAGCGAACTTCCAAGCTGCATACCCTGCCACTTGCTCCAACTCCCCAAGGACCCACAATGCCTGTAGCTCTGCTCAAAGTGTGGCTCAGGTGCACCTTCAGTGCTCAGTGCCCAGCCCTGGGCTCCTCCTCGGAGCTGGTGCTTGTTGCACATCTGCCAACATGAACACCGGTGCTTTTTGACCAGGGAAGAGGTGTCATACCAAGCCCAGGATTTCTGGAATGTGATACTAGGATTTCTACATTAGCCTGATGGAACTTCTAAATTTCCACCTCAGACGCTTTATGTAACACAACAGAAAGTATATTAAAAGACTAATTGCAAGGTAAACAGCTAAAATTTCTGGTGTATCTGAATTAAAACTGCTTCTTCCACCTTATCTGCCCCCTTGATCTTCTTCATTAGAATAAAATCTGTAGAATTACATCTAATTCTAACACGAGGCACCCTTGCCTTGTTCTCAGTGTTGGATGGGCATTGCTAACCGAATGACAAAGCATTTCATATTTTATTTTCTCATTGCTTTTTAATGCCATACCATATTTACTGTAAAGCATTCAAACTCTGCTCCGAGGTCAGAATTATTAATACTGCATAGACTTTGGAGCAGGTGTTTTTCACTACAGTGACAGTGTGCTTTATAACACATGTAAATTTATCTTCTAATACCCAAGGAGACGGAGAACTATATGTTCATCTCCAGTTAACAGGTAGGCAAGGGACGCACATACAAAATTAACTAAAAGTCAGCATTGGGTTTTGGTACATACTTAAAGGATGGGCCTACATTTTGAGAATAGTGTGCATCATGTAGCACAGTCCTGCTCAAAGACCAGGCTTCCACCAGGAGACACAAGCTTCTTGGTCTCAACTCATACGTAAACTGTGGGCTTCAAGTAAGCCATCTCTGCCATGGTTCCTCCACAACATTAAAACCTGCAGCTCCTTCTTAAACAGGACTCAGTCACAAAGTTATCAGAGTGATCCCTGGCAACAAGACCTTCGTATCTCCTGCCCTGTGGGGTCAGTGCAGCAGGCAGCAGGAGCGAGTCCCGGGGTGCCTGGGCAGCAGAGAGACCTGCTGAGCCTCCAGCCCGCATGCTAATCTCAATCTTCTTGCTCAGTAAACTTAATCCTGCTCTAACAGCAACTGCAAAGGAAGATTTTTAATGGGAAAGGATGGGAAACCTTAACAATAAGCAGTTCCATCAATCCCTTTCTACGTATAAAATTAATGATACTGAATTGTAAAACTATCAGAGAATGGAGCAATAATTTTCTGAAATAGAGAGCTAAAACAGACTCCAAAGGATTAACATCCACAGTAGATTATCCCCTCCATACTAAATTGGGTAATGGATTTCTTGAATAGGATATTTCTTTATAACAGAAGCATGAGAGATACTCTTTTTAAATAGATCTGTAATATCTTACTTTACATATGCCTTTTGTTTTCTCTTGCTGTTTGCTAAAGCCATTTAGAAGCAGTGATCTTAACTGATGACACAGGCGCATATTCTTGTTGAGATGTCTTAATATCATGGGGAGGAACACACAAGCCGCACATGATCTTGTTCAGAAAGATAGAGCAGAGTTCTCCGCTCAAAGATTTCTGGTCGCTAATGGAGTGCAGTGGGACTCAAGTTAGCAAAAATAGCATTGTGGTTAAGATACTGGACTAAACTTGGAAGATATCTTCTAGTTCCTGGCTCTGCTGCAGACATCCTGTGTGTCCTTGGATAAACGCCTCTTGTGAGGCTAATTTCATTTATGTGCTCATGTACATAGTAATGAGCCTCATAAACAGCCTATAAATATAATCACTTGAAATAATTTTTAAGGTGCAGTCTCTCATATTCAGTGAGGGATTTCATGTTCTCTTGGGAAATAGGACGGTGTTTGCTAGGCTAAAGGCATGAGATGGATTTGGATCTATCTCATTTTCAATGGCATCTGCGTGCACATTTAAATTTGGCATGTGCAGACCATTACGATAAAAAAGAGTCTGCATTATTTGCACTATTTCTCATTTTCTTTCTCAGACTGGGATTGTTCCCAATTATAGGACTGCAGGAAGCAAGGAGAAACACACATATAGATGATGATATCTTTGAAATATGCACTGGCTCTGTGTCCTTTTTGTTCAAAATTCTTGGAAACATCCTGTAAAAATGTGTATGCATGCACAACAGTTGCAACTATTCATACAGACCCTACTGTAAATCACGGCCTCATATGTACATCTGGAAGTTACACGTCTCAACACACACAATGCATGTAGCTATACAATTCACAAGTAAACTTCGACAGGAAGGGTGGTCCCAGAGCAAATGCAGATCTGCTAAATCTTCTAAGTAGGGTGATATTTCACCATCTGTGGTGCAAGCTACTCCCTTGCTGCTTCAGAGGGTTAGGTGGTGCTCTGGCAACCTCTGCTACAGACATCCAGAAACCCCAGGTAAACAAATGCCGCTCACAGCAGGTCTAGATGAGGCAGGCAGCAAGTGTGATGCACCAGGGACCTTGGGACTTGCCAGCAAACACAAACTGTGTCAAGGTTAGACCACCACAGTACTCCCAGTTTTGTTTCTCTATCCTTATTAAGCTTCTTCCTTTTCAACAAGAATGCTCTCCTCCAACATGTATCTTTACACAGTTGTTGACCCTCTGTGGCTTTGATGAAGCAAAACCTAATAGGAAAAAGTAAAATCTACATTTTGTGAGTCTGTATCCATTGTCTGTACCTACCACCTATATCTAACAGGTTTCATAAAATTACGGCTACCAGCATTTCAAGGTAGGCATGCCTTACATGAGATATGCTATTATAGAACTTTTTTAAAACTTAATATATCCAGTTAAAAAGCTATGCACATGCAGTCATTTCTGTATGGATTATTTACAGGCAAATAGTTTCTGTGCTTGAAATCTCACCCCATCAGGAATAAATTTTCCACAAAGCAAAGAGTTTCATAACAAGAAAGTGTAGCTGAAGATACTCTTGATGATAAGCTAGAAACTAGTGTTCATTATTCATTTGTAAAATAACTGTTGTTTCCCTTAAATCTCAATAGCATTCTTTGCATAATGTTACTGTTTTCAAATAACTAGAAATGCCAATACCTTAATGAATCAGACTACTACTAAATAACCTAAGATTGTTAGAATACCTCCCTCTCCCCCCCCCCCCCCCCCAAAAAAAATAAATCGATTTCTAACATAAAAGGGAGCAGGCAAAAAGACAAAATTAAGTACATAAGCAAAAGACACCTGAATCCTCCAAATGAAAAGCATATTTTTAGATGAGATGCAATGCAGCTAGAAAACCTGGGTCTGCAGCTTCTACAAGAGCTGATAATTCAAATGTGATCACTTAGATGAAAAACAACACCAAAAAAAAAATCAAATACATAACTACTGTCTGGTTTGGGGTTTGTTTTGGTGGTGGTGGTGTTTTTTTCATTGTGTGGTGGGTTTTTTGTTTGGTTGAGGATGTTTTTGGTTTTTGGTTTTGGTTGGTTTGAGGGGTTTTATTTGTTTGTGGTTTGTTTTCTTTTCTTTTTTTTTCTGGACAGGGACCCTAGTACATTATAGTTACCCAAGTGAATTCAAGGTCATTTAAGTGCAAAGGTATGTTTTCTGGCACTACCCCTGCTGTCTGGTCTGTCAGAGAATTAACAGCCTTAGCAATTAGGAACAAAGCTTTATCAAGCAGCACCCTTTTCTAAGGGAAAGGAGACATGAAATGCAGAAGCAGCACCCCTCTTTCTTTACCTCTCAGGAAGGGTTTGAGCTGTTTGTTAAACGCCTCAGCACCGGGGTGTCTCGGTAACAATAAGGCCTATGGCAAAGCAAGAATCTTGACACTCCCAACAAGTTGTTAATTTTGGCAAGTAAGTTATGTCTGGGGAGCTGAAGTGCAGAAAATGACCATGTAATAATGTTGCATTGCAATATTATTACATTATGAATACATTCATAATGCCATCGGATACCTTCCAAAAGAAGACTACTGATACAGAAAAAAAAAATTGGCTCATGTTTTATTAAAGCTGAGGATACAGTGACAGCTTAATAGTAAACTGTATGTAACAATTACTCAGTAACAGGTTTTACAGTAAGCTTGGATACTTTCTAACTTGTATGCTTTTGGGTTTGGTTTGTTTTTTTGTAGCGTAATGACAAGGGCATTGCTCACGTCCACTGAAATATCTCCAGCTATATACAAGCTGTGATCAGTATCACATTTACCACTGTCTCACACTGTCCCTATATTGCTGTTTTCTGTTTTGCAGGGAAACACATTTAACATACAGGCACAGAGTAAATACAAAATGAGCCTTAAATAATCTTGTACAGGGCAACAGAGAATAATGACTGTGTCTTCAATGAGGGGCATAATTACAACAAGCTGTCAAAGGAAACTTTAAGAAGGTTTGGGGGCAGGGGGAATTAAAAGCTATTTACCTCTATCAAAGCAGAATGAATAAGGGTAATGAGTAATAACCCTGAGAAAATGACAACAAAGGGGAACATTCTCAGCACCATGAGTGGGAAATTAATCAAGTCCCTCTTTTGTTAACAGGTGTTACACAATAAATTCCCTCTGTTCCACCCTGAAAAAGCATCCTTAATATCAGAAAATGTTCTAAGAAGAAGTAAACAAGAAAAATGCTACCTTGTACTTACAATGCATCGTTTGCAAACGTCTCAAAGCAGCTTTCACTTCATTATAGTAAAAGAAATACCAAAATGTTTGTATTTAAAATAATGGAGAAATTACAGTGTCCTAAATTAACCAGTAGGCAACGGATCCATGACTATGAGATACATTTGGACAATATAAACGACTTTCAGGAAGCCTCATGTAACAGCAAACAACGTAGCGGTGTGCCTGCTGGAGATACACGAACTTGGACATCTTGATCACATCTACAACACCTCAGTCCCCTAAGCCAGGGAAATACTTAGTTCAAATCAGAGCAGCGCAATGCAGTTGTGTAAACAAAAGACTGAAAATCAGGAAATCCTTAGTTCTAAAATGGGATCCAACTGTGCCCCTTTTTCCTGTCCACAAAAAAGTTAATGAAGCAACCTAAGACACCCGCCCTCTCCTCCCTCTCGGACAGAAATAGTAATATATAACTACCAGTCTCAGTGAAATGTTGGGTGGATTAAATAAATTAACATGGATGGATTAAATAAGTTCACATCTTTAAGACATTATGAGGAAGAAAAAGGCTCTATAAGAATTAAGTATTTTGAAATAGCGAGCAGAAGATCTCTTCAAGGGGGAATTACTACATTTCCTTTATTTATATATCGATTACTCATTAATTCAGCAAAACAAAGAAAGATTAGGTTTGACACTTCTCAAAGAATGGTTTTCACTGTTACATATGCTCTTGATTTGACACTACAAATAAAAACGTTATTCAGTGGACCCTGATCATGTTCCCAAAACATTCCTGAGGGCTACAATTTTAAGACTTTCTGTACAAATTATCTTCTCTAATATCCAGTTCAGCGTAGTCATATACTTAAGAAACAGGCATGCACAAAGCATGTTACTGCTACTCCTTTTAAAATTATTTGAGGAGGACTAGTTTAGATGCTTACGTATTTCAGGGATTTTGAAATATACCTTGCACCTCTGCACCTTCAGATTTATTTAAATCTAAAAAATCTAAATCTATTTATTAAAATAAATCTAAAAAAACTTGAATAACAACAGCCACTCCTAAGCAAAAAACCAAGAGTATTAAATGTTCTGTATGAAAGAGCCAATGTGAATGCCCAAGAGGTCTGTGTGCTTTAATGAAAAGCTATGAAAAAGGCGGGTGAAGGTGTTAGATCATAAAATTGTAAGCTTAAAACCAGCTCAGGAAACTGAAACATAAGAGGGACTCCTTGCCAAGATAATTTTGCCCTTTATATCAAATCTACAAATTGCAGTAAAATAAGGGTTAAAAAAAGAAGAAAAAAAAAAAAGGCAAACACCACCTTTTCTTCAGTTTTTCCATTTAGGCAACTGCTGTAGTTGTGGCGGGGGATATAGGCAGCTGAATACCAGTGGCTAGTATGAATGAGACTGAACAACAAATTGGCATTTGGAAAAGACCCTCTAGGAAGAAATGAACCATGTAGAGAAAACATGAGAACCCTTTTGCAGAATACAAGGCACAAAATTGCTTTTGAATTTTGCTTTTATTTTAGAAGCTATTTGAAAATGAACAATGTTCTTCTAGTAACCATAAATAATTGTTTTAAAAGGATAATGGTCTCACATAAGCAATTTCAGTGTCGAAGTCCAAAGAGAAATGGAGGGTTCTAAAAGGCACAAAATTTACTGTCAAGCCAGGCACCTTCTTCTACCATCTGTTTTGGAAAGTCTTCCCCAAAATGCTTTCATAGCTTTTTTTATTATGCAGTTTTGCTTCACATTGAACAAATACAATTAAAAGTAATGGTACATAAACGTGAGAGTCACGGGCCTTGGATAAGTCAGTGAACCTATGCCAAATTATTCTAGCTGCATATTTGCTCCTCAAGTGAGATTTCCCACGAATGTATACAAGCCTTATATTGTGTACTAGCTTGCTCTGTTTAGAACAAGACAGGAAAGCTGATCCAGTCCCACTAAATTTTGAAGAACCAATATATGTCCTGAAGCATGGAAAAACAAGTCTCCTTTACCCAGACGACATGCTCAGAATACATCCAAACTTTCTGTGTGTCACTGGCCATGCTGAGCAGGGAGGCTTATGATTTCTAATCTAATCAACCTCAGAGTGATTGTGAAACCAACAGCTGTGTCTGAGCAAATGGAAAAATAGACACAGAACAAAGGGGAAGACCCATCTCAACAGGGCTTCTCCCTCAAGTGCATGAACTCAGCTTCAGTGGAAAGTATAAATATTTCATTCACTATTTTGTACTGTATTTCTCCTGTGATTTGTGCTCCAACTACGTTCTTTTAAAGGTGCATTAATGTCTTCTTTTAACAGCATCCCTCCTAAACTTTTCCCCTTGCTTAATGGGCCTGAAGGGATTAAACCCTTAGCAGAAAAATGCATCTGTTGTACATAACATCACAGTATTAGACTATCATAATACCGACTCATTTATTTTCGTTTTGTGGAAGTATACCTTCCCCTGAGAATGATGCTACAGGGTATATTTCCTTCCTGATGCTTCCTTTCATGTATTGTATGATATTAAGGAGAAACACTTGTATTCAGACATCAGAAGCTCAAGGCCCACTTTTTGCCTTGCATTTTGAGGCCACATTATACCTGAAAGACAGCTAGGCTGACTAGCAAATTGCTTCAGAAATCCTGCCTGTCTCAAAGAAAAGCGATGCACGTTCTTTGTGTATTTCACAATTCTGGACACTGATCAGACTGAACTGGCTTAAATTTGCTTTTGGTTTAGGTGACTTCCTTGTGCATAAATTAGAGAAAGGTGAGCTTAACATTTCAGCAAGGTCAGCTGTGATCTCAGTGCTGGAACATGTACCGCAACAGTCAACACCAGCACAAACAATAGTGTCATTCATCTTGTATTGTTGGGAAAGTCTTCATCTACATGCAGTTACAGCTACTTCATTCCCCTACAAAACAAAACCAGGTAACCAAACTAGCCTTGAAATCAAGAAATTTGAGGGACTGCAGTCATCAAAACTAGTTAAATACTTGGTTACTTTGGTAACTTAGCTTTGGTAAACTTACCAAAATTTTTATAGTTCGCTCAAATGGAAAGATGTTACTTCATCTGTAAACTAACTTCATTTTAAGCCTGCTAAGAGAAGCTGTGTATATTTGGTGCCAAAACCATAAGGGTCTTCAGTTTCTTCAGAAGATGCATGACAGTTCAGTAGGATTTTCAAAAAGCATCTGGACACCCATTCCAGGGTACATCTGTCTAGAGTCTGTATGTCTGTATGTCTGCAATCACTGGCATCTAATTTCACGCTTATATGCCAGAGCCTACCTGACCTCCCAACACATTCCTAATGAGCCTAGTAATGAGAAAAAATATTGCACAACCTTTTGGAGAGTAAGGAGACTTTTTCAATGTTTTCTTTCAAAGAGCATGGGCAGAGTGCAAAGCATTTCCTAGATACCCACAGAGGTAAACTCTTCTGGAGCAACAGCTGCTGCAGGCAACAGTAAGAGCAACCCTCAACCTTGGGTGCAGTTCTCTTCTCAGTGAGAGGTTCACACAGCCAGACTTCCTCTCATTGCTGCAATAAGCAGGATATAGAATAGTATTTCAGGGAAAATTACAAGGATGCAATCACTTTTATTAGCTATATAGCACCTTTACATAGCACCAGATAACATTATACACAGCAGCTGGCAGCCTTCAGGACAGAAATACGTGAAGTTACAAGCAATATAGTGCCTTGCTGCTTTTAGTGTGAAAATTATCATACTGTGGGGACAGGATGACAACCACCTCCAGCATTCGGGTGGATTTGAAATGCATCCATCCCCTACCCAACAGCAACACGGAGCAGCTAATACACTGTACACTTCCTGCTAGGACTTGTTGAAAAAAAACCAAACAACAATGCTCTATAATACTTCGGAAAAACTAAACATTTCCAAACATGCCAGGTTTTCATCTTTTATCTTCTTTTTGTTAGCCTACTGTGAAGAACTTATACTTTGTGATATAATTCCACAAACTATGGAGAAGGATTCTAGGTTTGTAGATTAATTGCAGAGGTTGCATGTTGAAGGATAAAAACATAAGACAGCTGCTTTCCTATTAGGGTAAGAGAAGAAGGACAGGCTTAGGCAAAAATTTCCAGGGGTAGCTTTGAAGAAGCTGTTTGTCAAATTGAGTGGAGAAGGGTGTTTAATTCTCCTACCTAACATGATAGTGATCAGGAAGAAATACAGAGCCAATGCTTAATGGTTCAAATGGAGATGTTGGCAAGGAGCTGTTTTGGAAAGAGACAGATCTGCAGTGGTTTTGACTCAATTTTAGTCTACGTTGAACTGACAACCCAAAGTGCTGGAGAGTGAAAATGTACCAAATTTTCCTGACTGTTTCTTCATGCTAGTGTTTTTGCAGGATCCTGCACTCTTCCAGGGCTAAGGGCAGTCATCAGTCTTACCCTAAAAGAAATTTAAGATATCTGGTAAATAACACAGGCAGAGAGCAGAGGGGTAGGAGAAAGAGCTATTACTTCTCTCAGTCAGAAAGCAGATTATACAGCCTGCAGTGCATTTGCAATGAGACAGACTTCCTAGAGTACAACAAGTAAGTTAATCAATAGTTAGGAAGTGTCTGGATGTATAACAAGCTTCATCTTTTGAGAACTTATATCATCTAAGGGGGGGGATTAATGAACATCAGCAAAAAATAACGAATATTAGCACAAAACAGAACTATGGTTGCAAACCCCAAAAATGACAGGAAGAAGAAAATAAGACCAACTTGGAATCACTGCAGACTTACCCATGGAACGATGCTGAGACAGGCATAGTCCCTGTTGACTGAAACTAGAGATGAATTCAAGCCACACAAATTCCAGCTCAGTTTCAGACTTGCCATTATTTTTGCAACCCTGTTCAAATCAGCAATCTACTGTGACTGTACTGCCCTTGATGTCCTTCCTTTCCCCAGTGCAAACAGTGGAATGGTCTGTTCTGCCTAATGCACAGAATTACTGAGGAAGAAACCTGGGCTTCTTACCCCTTTCCATGACTTTACTGTAAAGCTTTTTCAATTAGCAAGAAAAAGCAAATGCATTTGACTTCCATCTTGCAGCAATGTATGGTTGCATAATCTTTCAGTCGGGTCAGCTTTCCCAGTTGCCTTTCATCTTCCCTGCCTAACATCTGTTTTTCAAAGAGAACAGATTCTCCACTGTTGTCTTGGGACAACACTGGGACATCTTCCCCAAGGAAAGCATTTTCTTGCTGTTTTGCCTTGTGTAAATTAGCAGCGATGTCTTCTGAGATTCTTGCTAAACCTTCGGGGCCAGTTTTCCTTTGTGTGGTGCCTGACTAAGGTGTCAACTGTGTTTTCGCACTGGGCAGCCAACACATAATACTTTGCTGGTGTTTTCATTATCCTGAACTATGTAAAAACCAAGAGACAGTGTGAAAGGCAGAGCATAACAATATTGTATTATTAACATGAGCATCTGAAATATTTTCCTGTTCGTTTGTCTCAGGATATGGATAGGATACCTTAGCTGGGGTGGCAACTGCTATTAGATGACTGTTTTCCATACCAACAGTACATGTGCAGCAAAAATACACAGCCCTATAGTGCAATTTTGTGGTCTGCTTCACGTTCCCCTCAGATGATAGTTCTCATTTATTTCTTGACATCATAGTAATGTAGAAGCTGGTGCAACCAGAACTTTACTAGAATGTAAAAATTGACTTGTTTTGGTTCTTCCTCCACTATGGAGAAATGTTCAATTAGAAGTCCCCAAGAGGGACTAAATCCTTAATGTTTGGTATCTTGGCACTTCTAGAAAATCAACCCATTTTGACTTCCCCCTTGTCTAGGACTGATGATCAAATTCGCTTATCAGTTTTGAAAATATTACTATATCTATCAATCTATGAAATTCCTTTAAAATCCATAATGCCATCCACACTTTTAATAAATCTGAGATGAGTCCAAGACTATATTGATCTTCAGACGTTGGCTGTGTATATTAATCTCCACTTCTTTTTTTTCAGAGTATATTTCACTCATTGACAAGGTAATTGAACAACTGGGTAAGTACAAGGCTGCAGCCAACGCTGCTTCCACAGAAAGCCCCTTTCTGATTACATTTAAAGTTACTTTTCCCCAAGTCTCCTTTGTCAATAAGTGTTGTCATTTGTGCAGCAATGGAGGATTATCTGAATGATGTAGAAAAGGAATATATGAAATTAGCAGGTGCTTGTGATGGCTGGCCAGAAAGGCTATAAAAGCAATAAGAACCTGAGTCAGGTAAAATGTTTGGATATGTATGCAATATGAGAATACTGCCAATCGTAAGTACTCTGCTCTAGTCAAATCTGCAATAAACATCACCATGCAGGCTGAGTTTGAACTTGTCAAGCTGATCAAAACCCAAGCTGTGCATGTGAACTGAAAAGTAAGAAGAAAAAAAAAATAAGCTCCATCAGGCAGTAATATGTAGTTCATCTTTCAAGTGAGGAAATAATGACTCTGCATGCATGCCTTTCTGCGGGATGACGACTGTCGGTTTTGTGGAAGACAAGCAAAGATAAGACCCTGGAAGTTAGATTTGCTTTCTTATCCCTTAAGTTGGCACATGACAACAGCTGTCCTAAGGATTACTGACAGGAAACAAAGGCTGAAAACTCTGCAAAGATTTCAAGGTACCACAGAAGCTAAAGTTGAAAGGACTGAATCAGTATTGGGTCAGTCAAAGCAGCATCCCTCTCACTGCAGGCACAGTGCTAGCCCAATTTCCTTCTCACTGAAAGTCAGGAATCTCCAGGCGGTGATGTTTGCCGTGCTTCAATAGGAAGATCATTTCATTGTACTGCTCAGGTCAAATTCTAAACTCGGATGTTTTAATATAGAGCTACTTCATCAACAGCAGAAGAGCTGCTTCGAATTATTATATAAAAATAAAATTACAATTTTTAATTGAACATAAGGAGACCATGATTTTTATTTATTTGAATGCTTACACATCTTTTAAAGAGGGCAAATATGGCCTTGAATTCAAGGAGACCTCAACATGCTTATATCCTGTAAAAGAGAAACTCAGCCTGCCTACATCCTCTTCTGCTCTCCCATCAGATCCCTGCCTGATATCCCACCTCCTGATCTTTGCTCTCCAAACCCTTTCCCTCCCAACCCACTTTTAAGTGCTGAGTGAGATAGCAGGAGCTGCAGCCGCACTGAAATCCTCCAAGCCTACCTCACACAAGGGCAGGTTGGATGCTGAGCAGCCAGATCTTGCTGAATTCCTGCTGGCTGCCTTGCACAGCAGAAAGAAAGTGCAAACTGGCTGATTGACAGTGACTGGCTCCTGCTTCGTGCATAGATAAGACATTGCTCAAATGTAAGGCCAGATATATTGCAGAAAGATTACCTTGTAAAAAGGATTCTCTTATCACTCAGATTAATATGGTAGAATTGAGAACTCATGTATCCTTTTGGTTTGTATAAAACAAACAAACAAACAAATAAACAACTTTAATTTCCATTTTGGGGAAGCTCCATAAGGTAAATCCCCATTGTCCTCGTTCCACAGTCTAAAGCAATAAATTAACAGAAGCTTGATCAACTTCACAAGTTATTCAGAAATTGTATTGGGCAAAAAGAAGACATAGTTTCCATCTTTCTTCCTAGTTAGCTAGTTAAGTAACGAATTTTTCTCAAGGGACTCATTTTGCATTCTTCGACTACTCCTGTTGCTCTCATCCCTAAGAAATTTAATAAAGAATAGCTTCCTTAGACATGGTCGTTTAAATGGACCACCAAGAATAATGTACTTTTCATCTTTCCACGAGAGGAAGAGGGTAATCAATTTTATTTTAGCACAGATTTCACCCAAGCTATATTTCTTTAAAGTCAACATTCTTACTACTCTCCAAACAACTTCTTTTCAAAATGATCCTGTATTTGCCACACCTACGGATCATATCAAAGCTTTGAAGAGATTTAACAGCAGACAGCCACTAGCCCAAAGAAATAATTTGCAAACTTCAGAAGCTATAGAAATTAATTGCCTCTTTTAGCTGATTATATAGCTCAGCTTATACAAAACAAATTTAAATTATTGCTAAAGAGCAATAAGAGTGTAAATTCAAGCTGGGTCTCACCAGAAAAAAAAAAATCAAACAGTCCATAAATAGTATCTCAAAATAAAATGCACTAGCTACACTCTGTGCTAAAAATAAATGATCCAGCTATTATTCTAGTGAAACATTTTTAAAAATCTTCTAAAGTCTGATCCAAGGCCCACAGCCAATAAAGCTGGTTAGAGAGAGAGCAGATACAGCTCACAACTACATAGTTAACACAAAAATCTTCAGTTTCATTTGTGGAAAAGGACAAGCTAGTTATCTGTGCTGTGTAATAACATACCCTCTTCCCACTTCAATGGGAGCCAGACCACTGCCAGACATCCAAGATACAGGATTTCCAATTCAGGCAATAGGTTTGAACATATCAAAACGCTAATTAAATATTTCTTCCCAGCAAACGTAAACTGTGGAATTCATTGCTAGAAGACAGCAAATAGACCAAAAGCATGGAAAGGTTGAAAAATTTTAAGGCCATCAGCAGTTACAAAGTGTTATGATTTACATGTAATTGGGATAACAAAGAAATATACTGCCAAAGGTTGAAAACTGTATTAGTGGAAAAATTACTGTATAGGTCCTGTTAACAGTCTGTTCTTTGACCTCTGGGCTGGCCTGAGCCTGTGTCTAGGCATGGCCAAGAACTTCTGTCCACCACTCTCCAAGGCACCTGCATCAGGACATTATGGTTGAATTGACCTTGCTCTCTCCTGAAGCCCCAAGATGCTCAGATATATGCATTTCAAACTGCGAGCTAACTGACAGAGCAGTAAACATCTTGGAATTGACAGAAATATGGAATTTGTCGGTGACCTGCTAGCAAGGAAAGATCATTATCTGCCAAGGACCAAAATCCTGATCAGAATATATGGCCTGTTTTGCAAAGTTTTTTAGCCAAAATGTGGCCCATACAGAGTAACTATAGTCGATAATTAATATATGCTTTGTGTGTCATTTATATATGATTTTAATTGTGTGTTTTATTCAATTATTTTCCCTCAAATTTAAATTAAAAAACTAATTCTTTTCCTTCACGTGCCTCAAGCATGGACAGTTGTCTACCTCAATGAATATGATATTGCTCCAAAAACAAAGAGGTGGCAGATAACAGATGTACTGGAAAATGTTTACTTAATGTGACAGTGTTCCACGCGCATTGATAGTCTTCATACTTTGACAATGCCCACCAGGGGTTCTGATGGCATAATTAAAATTGAACCTAACAAAGACTTTACTATATTTCAGTTTTATCCAGAAAAAAATATCATGGGGACAAGCAGTTGTTTTGTTTGTTTTTAAAATATTAAATTCTACCATTAAAAAAAAAAAATCTCCTCAGATTTCAATCTATTTGTTACACGTGTTTGCAAGAGGGGTCATACATACACCAAATAATTATTGATGACTAATAAAACACCTCACTGGGAAAAGAGAAATATTTTCAGTTCAAGTGCTTGCTCAGATGAGAGCTATCAAGTCAGCTGGCAGCAGCAGCTTAAGTAAAACCTCAGAAAGCACTCAGGAACTTCTACCATTTTAGCTATTCCTAATTCCTAACTCTTCAGCCCATGGGTAGCTTGACAACTAATGGGCTATTACAGCCCTTATTGCTTGGGGCAGCATCTCCTGCTTCAAACCCTACAGGCAAGAGAAGCTTCCCAATGCAGACAAATGAATCATTTCACTTCCACCAGAAACAAAAACCTTTCTCAGGAGACCCTCACTCTCACATGCAACAATTACGCATTCTTTATCATTTTGTACCAGTAATTCAGCTCCTACTTGCAATTTTAACCTCCGTCACTACTCACCATGTACTAAGTTGTCCAAAATACGTGCTTTTCTCAGGCTGCCCCTCACATGAACTGCCTATGGGAGGACCTTCTCCATAAAAATCTGCAAGAACCATTGTTCTTCCCATCTTTCCTTAGAATTGCTGTGATGCCTCCAAAAATGTTGGTAGTTAAGGCTGGGAGAGCAGCAGTATCGAGCACCGCGAGTTTGCTCAGCTCCCGTCCCATGGCTCAGTCGCCTGTGACTTTCACCAGTGTCACTGGCTGAAAGAGGAAACTGGGTGAGACAGACCTTTGCTCGGCTTATCTTACATTCCCATGTCACCAGTTGCCTGTAACCTCCACCAAGACCATTGCGCAGCTTTTCTGCACTGTTCCATCTTTTTCTGTCTGCTTGCTGTCTCTCATGCTGACCCATAAGTTGGTTTTTGGCAAGGGTGGTCTTTTTTGCTCTTTTCCAGTTCAGAGGCAGCCTGGCAGGGGTTTGCTGTGTGCACTGGAGCCCCAGGCTCTGAATTTATGAAAACGAGACACAACAGCAGCTATAGGGTAATTTGTTAGCAGATAATCAGGCTATCTTTGAGGGAATATTTTGAGATACAGCACAACCTTCTTTGCAACCCTCAAACTTTTCAAGAGAACTGGGGAGTCCAAGCATGGGGAATGACACCTCATCAGCAAGCGAGGTGTTCCTGCCACTTCTCTGGCAGAAGCTTCCAGTCCCATCCAGGTCATTCGAACCAAACCCCCACACCCTTAGCTCTGCTCATTGAAGAACATCATAGGAAAATGTCTCAAGATGGAAAGAGAAGTCTGAAGTGCAAACTGGCAGATCCATACTACTTGCGTGAAGATGAAGGCTAGAAAAAAAAGCTAATCTATGTATTTGAAGAATTAAATTACAGAACAACATTTAACAAACTGGTTAAAATTGTTAGTGTGCCATGAAATTACTAAGAAACAGCAGGGAAAACTAAGGCTACTTCGCTAAACATTCCTTCAACAAATAAATATTCCGTTTTTCAATGTTTTCTGTGTTTAATACATATTCAGGCAGATAACTTGCTTTTTTTTAGGATGGTGAACTACTGTCAAAAAATATTTAGCCATGCCCTAAACTTCCTGTGGCATCACATCATGGCTCATCATCAAATTCTCAGGGCTATTGCCTTTATATGCTTATTTAGATGTGAAACTACAGTTGTGCTGGTGGCTGCTTTATGGAGCTCTCTCAGCTTGCTATTTATTTACAGCAAATAGAGCTCAAATGGAAAGTGCTGCTCCTTCTGTACCCTAAAATTAATCCTGATAGATGTCTATGGCTCATTGTAAGTACTTCAAAAAACCAAACCAAACAAACCCACAAGTACAGCACCTCCTGCTTACATGACTGATGGCAGGATGTCTGCATGGACAGGGAAAGGTGGCGCTTCAGCTGGAGTGCCATATTAATGGAGAATTAAAGTTTGCCATTTAAATCTGTAGCTGATTTCTACATCATCTGAAACATTACAAATTACATTTCTCATTATGAAGAAAAACAAAATCACTTGGGAAATTAGTTTTTCTTCTCACCTTCTTTGTGTTAAAAGCAGAACGTGAAAATCCAAAATGAAAAAAAGGAATAACTGACAGTCTATTTCCCCAGTGAGAGGTTATTATGGGAACATATAACACTGGACAAGTATTCTAAATTCATCCTATAAAAATAAAGCAAAAAACTTTTATTTTTGTTTTATGCAGGTATCAAATAAAAATCTTTCTCTCCTACGGATTACAGACTTGAAAAGCCACTCTAATATATTCTTTTAAAAACTCACTTATCCTCAGTCCTGAATTCAAATGAGTTTCAAGCATACTGAACTATTGCTTTGCAACATATCAGCCAAAATTATTTTAATTTTCATCCAGTGCTACTAAAAATGCAGCTCTCCTCCTTTGCCACATCTTTGTGTACATAATGAACTTTCTTACAGGCACGATCTATTGCTTTTGGTGTGACTTTCAGGTAGTTTTTCCCAAGTCATTTTTCAGTAAATGAGGAAAGCCCAAACACAACAACTTGCCTTATGAGATTTGTCATCTTATTTTATTACAAGACAGGATACTTGAGTTTTTAAAGATTAATGTAGTGAATAGGTCTTTGCAGAGCATATGCTTCAGAAACATCCACTCTCATGTCACCTCTAATATGTCCAACAGCATACTCTTTTGGAATTCAAAAACCAAAAAACCCCAACCATACCAACCAAACCAAAATCCTATGTAACTTCTCTAATTCATAGACCAAATTTGTGGAGGCTTCTGCAAGTCTGTTGGAAAAAGACTTTACTTGACCAGGTCAGATTTCATTTGACTCTGCACTTCAGCTTTCAAAGTGGGAGATCAAACATGTTGAGGAAAAAATATCCCAAATTCTGCAGGGGGATCCATGTGGGGAGCCCAGCTTCATTCCTACCTCGGGCAATTGTATCTATGGACATGGGTTTAACGCTGTCTCAGAACGGATATTAGTTTCAAAATATCAGGATGGTTAATGGCAAGTATTATCACATCATTCTGCTACAGGGGAAAATGTTACAGAAAAAAATAGGTGAGTAATACCTTCTGGTACATTTAGTGAGGTGGTAGGTAATAAGAAACATGAGTTCCAACCTCAGTAATGCTCCTCATCTAATTTCACTGTACATCACTTCTCCGAGGCTATAAAGGAAATGTTCCCCCATTGGAACACTGAGGAGACTGCCCATATTTGTAGTAGGCTACAGATCCTTTTATTAATGAATATGAAAATAATCATCAACCAAAGTGTGGGGGAGACTCACAATTCCTGCCTCTAAAGCCAGAGCTTCTTTCAACAGCCTGCATTGCCTCAAAGGGCACAAAAGCAATTTGCAAATAAAAACAGTGATGAAAACATATCTTCCACAACTACTACAATAATTTCTAAAAATTAACAAAAATATATTCAAAAAAGTGTTAAAGTAAGCAAAAGAAAACAGCAAAGGTATTTCCATGGGAGAGAGCTAGGTGCTGAGAGAAGAAGAGCTGAGGGATGAATTCCAGCTTTGTAGAGCTCTGCAAGTGGGTGGTTGTGTTAAATATACTTTATACCAGCATTTTTAAGCATTCCGAATACTTCCAACAAAATAGTTGGAAATAAGAACTATCCACAATTGACAGAACAAATGTAAGCAACAGCAACCATACAAGCAATTATGTAAAATGTGTCTAGGGAATTTCCTTCCATCAACTGAGAAAACAACACTGAACAAAGCCATATGGGGATGGAATATAACATGAAAATATTTTAACTGTTGCATCAATGTGAAGAGCGTGAGGATTTTTTGTGGGAGCATTCTCATTGATGCCTTTCCCTAGAGACTATGCATTTGTCTCCTTTACCAATTGCAGGAATACTGTTATTTTTATACCCATATCATTTAAGAGCAGATGAAAGGTGAATTTCCTAATCACATTCAAAAATATTCCAAACATTACTACTTATGCATTCTGGAAGTGATGCAGCAGAGTATTATCAAGGCAGCTTGTTAAAATGAATAGTGCTACTACCTCTCTCCCCACCTGTCCTAGAAAGTTAGTTTATGATCACGCAGTACTCCAGGAAAATTATTGCTATGTTACAATTTTATTTATAGACTTTATTTAATAAAACACTACCGAGATAAATAACATTTTTCTCCAAAATTTTAGGTTTAATTTTACCTGTAATGAAAGCATATCCTTTGTAGGATTTCATTTCGTGAGATTTTGAGTATTTTAAGGATTCATCAAAATATTCAATGGTGTTAATATCTACACTAAGTAATCATAGAAAGGCTTATTTTTATTTTTTTTTTCTCCTTGGGTTCATTTTGCTGTTACTACTGCACAGCACTCTCCCCTCTGATGCATAAAATCCAGTGGAGGCAAAGTGACTAGCCAAAAATCAGTTCATTTTTGGGTGTACACTCCCATTTACAGGTGCTGGTCTTTGAATTTTTCACGGTTTGCTGAGCACTTTATTTGGGTTGGCAGTTTCTGGTGGGTCATATGGTGGCAATTCTCATTTTCTGCAGCATCTGAAATGTCCACCCATTGCATCATTGACAGTTAAAATTAGATACTTGGCAAAGCAGCCCTAGGAACTAAGGGCTTGATTAAGTTGCCTAATTATAGCTGCCTAGCGCCATTTGAGATGCCCTAGAATATCCCCAATGACCACAGAGGTCTGGCAGGTACCACACAAAACCTACGGGAGACTCGTGGTCCTCCAGCACAGGAGCTGGAGGCAAGGAACGATAACCCCTGCGACATCTCAAATGGCACAGGGAACTTTTGTTTAGACCCATTTGGGAACTGAACACTACATGTTTGCCAGCAGGATATTGAAGAGATCAATTCTCCTGTCTTGGCTCGTTCTTGCATCGCATTCCCTCTCTCCGCAGGCGTGAACTCTCCGTGCTGCTCTGTGCCTGCTCTCCTGCCCACAGCCCGGGGAATAAAACATACGAAAATAGGCCAGAGTAAGCTTTAATTTGGGGGAGGTGAGAGGGGTGGTGGAGAACCTCTTCCAGGGAACAGAAGAGCAGGCTTGCATACTTTCTCCATATTAATCTCATCACTGTTCACTCACAGGGAAAAGATATCTGCTTAAGGAATTGTGCATGCTAGTTCCTATTGTATCATGGGTTTTCCTTGGAGATGTCCAAAGCAGAATCCAGTCTTGCTTAATTTGTGAAATTTGACGTGATTACAGACTGAGGTGGATAAGGTTTGTGTTTAGGGAGTCTTGATGGTATCTCTGATGATTGTAATTCTTCATCCGCCTCTCTTTCTTGACAAGATTGTATAAAAGTGAAATAAAAAATTGCTTTATTCTTCTTTTCCACATTAAGCAGAAAATGGCTTTCCTGAGAGTATGCATTTGCACTGGACTCAAGAAAACAGACCCCTGCAGAGCATGAAATGACACCGGGGAATATATTTTCCTTGACACACTAGGTATTTTTCATCTGTCTGAGGCAGCTCTGCGCCATCCCACTCCCTCCTTTTTTTAACAAAGTTACGCAGTACTTTATATCAGCACTCATCCTTATACTCTCCTTAAAAAGAAAATGAGCACCAACAGTACAGAGGCGCAAATAATGCTTATCATAATAAAAACAATATAGTCTCAAAGAACCAAGCACTACTTGGAGAATGGTATAAAAAATTACAATGCTCATATAGTTTCCTGATGCCCAAAATTTCACATTTACTCAAGAAGGTGTAAAATATTTCCTATAAACCGGCTGAAGTTACGTGAAATCTAATAGTCTGATGCCCAAGGCAGGGCTAATAAACTTTCCCTCCTTCAGCCCAACAATTCTACTGCCTGAATAAGCAATATTCAACAACTACCACAGCTAAAGAGCCTCCTGAATATCAAATCCTCATCTCCGACAAAATAACTCTCATTGAGGCAAATATTTATTCTGACTGGCATATATTTCTGTTCAGATCAGCAATTTGCTATTTTTCAAATCTGACTCGATGTGCAAGTGAATGGTTTTATATTTTTATGATAGGGAAACTGCTTCCAAAGCTCTCCACCTTCTGCATTAACCCGATCTGTTCAGCTGCACAATATATTGGTTAAGATGATTACGAGTGAAACAACTAAACTTATTCTGCCCACCATCGATATTAAATAGTGCATTCAGAGCAAGAGCTAGAAATAGCATGCTTCAGGAGTGGCTAAAATGGAACAAATGTTTAAAACTAGTATATAACTAATGAACAAGGATATTCATTGAAGTACTTCTCAGTCAGACACTGAGATAAAAAGCTTGCTGCTGAGCAAATGTCATTTAAGTTATTTTGGGAGCCCATGTAGATTGGTGGTGGCATGAGGGCCATGACAAGAGTCCCTGGTAGTCGGTGGCTTTCGTGGGGTGATGGAATGGACTGTATGACCGCAGCTAGAGGTCTTTGTTAAGAGTTGGTTTGGTCCCATCTTAGTACCTACAAATTTACACATCCTGGTTTGAATCATTTTATTTTCTTTTTAACCCTCAGCCAGGTTGTTATAAAAAGAGCATCCAAGAAAATGTCTTCAGCTTGATTAAGAAACACATCCCAAGTTTTTACCATCTTAATTTTGAAGTTTCAGGACACCTGAATTTGGTTCTGTATTAGTAAATGAAAATATAAAAATACCACTATATTGATACTCTATTTAAAAAGTATCCAACATTCAGCAGTCCCAAACGGTTTCAAGAAGTTTCAGATACTAGGGATGAGATTTGAAGAATTTTAAAATACAGGTTAGCCTATTAGACAAGATTTTAACAAATTACATCTGGGTTAAAAGATCATCTATTCATTTATTTATGCCTTATGCTTCAGCTTTGGTCTTAATTCTGTCATAATGCTAGAGAGAGGAAAAATATTTTAAGATGGACAGAGATAGGAGAGTAGGAGAGAAAATGAAGAAGTTTATGAACTGTTCTCCATTTCCCACCCTGTAGAAGAAATGCACGCTACTATTAAAACCCTGTGGCACCCTGATGTGACTATCACTTCAGCAGCATCTGGCAATCTCAGGTAGAGTTTCTTGAAGACTCAGATCTTTTGGCTTCTAAAATAGTAACAAATAACCTAAACCAACAGTTTCCTGAATCACCGTACCAGGCAGAAGCAATCCGTACAGGGAGGCAGATTTTTTGAGGGATTTTTGTATGCATGACACTGGAGAAATGCTGTGGCATTTGAATCACTAATACACATCTGGTGAAAAGGTTCCTTCATTTGCTGTGTGTGTTGTTTTAAAGTAAACACACAAAGAATTCGACAATTTAAATCTCCTGTTTATCTGAGAAACTGGACACCTATTCCTTATACTTAGAAAGAGATTTCCTGTCAGCGTTCAAGAATTTCTCTCTTGACCCTGAGCAGCGAGAGAAGCAGCCTGAGATATATTGCAAAGCCAAATGTTTAAAGTTTATATCAATATACACGTGGGACAAAGGTAATTTACTCAGTGAAGGAAGAACCCCCTGCTACATTTAATCATGCCCAAGTACATGGGAAAGTGCTGTTATGGCTGTTGTTTCTCCCTGGCTTTTTAACCCAGCTATTGAGAAGCCCTTTTCTTCTCATGAAACACCTTAAGCCCAAAGCCTAATTAAACTAGTAAAATGCCATTAAACCTGGTGAGCAGACTTCTTTCCAGCCACTACAGTTCACAGTTAGATTCTGGGTGAGGGTAGAGGAAATCAATGTTATGTTCACCCCTTAATGAGAACATAAACACTTCCACATTAAAAGATTATTTTCTTAAAATCCCCACAGGTAGGTGGGGGATTCACTTCACTTGTGAAAGAACAAAACATAGGAAAGAAAATAGTGGAAAACACAAAAAAATTTTGCCTCTTATGAAAAAAAAAGTATCTTCCCTTCGCCACAATCTCAAGCAAAGCCAGAAGGGGACAGAACAAAACAGCACATATATATATATATATGTGTGTGTGATTAAAGCAACATGGTCAGGGTAAAATTCAGAGAGCAGATTTGCTCTTTTTAGAACCACAGGAACCAGGCTCGTTTCAGTGTGTCCACGCAATAGGTAATACAGACTTGAAATCCATGACAAAGAGATCCACATCAGAGTCAAACACACACTTCAGCTACTTTTGCTCATCAGATCATCAGTGAATACAAACAGGAAGGTCATGGCAGAGGCCAGTGGAACTTTGTCACCTCTGGCCATGTGAGAGCCTTGCTGGTTGCATTCCCTATGCAGAAAGAGCAAGTGTGCACTTCAGGGGCTTTTTAGAGGGAAAAGCAAAAGTGAAGTATCTGTGGGAGACACTGCTCAGTGCTACACACCATGGGCTCTTCAGACTGGAAGCTGCCTTATAAATGTCTGATATATCAGCCAGGAGTCTCATACTTGGCTGTGTATCTGCTGATACCACAGTCACCGTTGGACATTATTGTAGTAAGCACTTTGTTGAAGAAACTTTCTCTTCCTCACAAAACTCAACTATCGTGTAAAGCAAGAAGGCGGCTGCTCCTTCCAGCCATGTAATTTGCACAGGATGACTCTCGACTTTCTCCTCAAGATCCCCCTTTGGACCAGCAACTCACCCTTTGTGACTGCAAGCCTTATTTACATCTGCTTTTGAATTATATCTAATTCACCTTAGTTCAAATTAGAATGAAATTATTTCCGTTTAGGTGTAGGAAACCAGACGTTTTCATTCCTCCAGACTTATGACTTTTAAAATGTATAAGGTCAGTGTAAAAGCATTCCTTAAGTGGCAATGACATCCCTGTTAGGTCTGGGTTGGGTTTGTTTGGGGTTTTTTGTGTTTTGGTGGGGTTGTTTTGTTTTGTTGTTTTGTTGTGTTGTTGTTGTTGTTTTGGTTTGGTTTTTTGTTGTGGTGTTGTTGTTTTCTTGGTTTTGTTTGTTTGTTTGTTTTAGGACTAACTTAAATATGGTGAAAACAAAATTTCTAAAGAATGTTACAGGTAACAATCTAAGTTCACTTTTCCTGAAAGAGATTATATGTATTTTTCCCCTCCTTCTTTGTATTTGCCATGTTGTTTATAGACAGTTTAACTGTTTTCCTCAAAACATAATTTAATTGGCACTGTTCCTCCTGTGTGGGTTTACCTCTCCTCCTTTTTTGTTGAAAAACAAAATCTTCCCCTCCCTTTTTTTATCTTAAATAAGGGAAAATATTTTTAATCATGCAAGTTACTCTATCCAGAGAGACCAGCAGCAATGCAAACACCCCTAATGATGTTAACAAGACCAGCAAAAGGGTTCGTTCATGTGGAACATCTTACAGTAAAATACCAAAATTAGATGTGGTCCTTCAAATCAAGTAATTTCTTTTTAGTCAGCTAACAAGATTTCAATGCTGGTTGCCCTTTAAAAAGCAGTTATTCACAAAGCTATGCAACTTAGCCTTCACAAAAGCACTAACGTGCTTGGCTTTCTTTCATTAATGTTACATGTTGTGGGTTTTTTTTCTACTTCACTAACATTTCAAGAGAAACAAAGTGATTGTCATGTGGTACACTCAGTCCTGGAACTGCAGCACAGCTGTTTATTCCCAGACTCTGAGCATTTTTTAGACCTACACAGCAGTCTGTATTTTCTCTTAAGGGAATTGTACATCTTACCGTAAGCAGATATAGTTTCCATATTCAGTTTGCCTATTGTATGATACTTGGCTGTAAGAAAACAAATATATGCTTTATCCTCTTTCTATTGCCCTTTTTACCTCAAATCAAACTCCTCTGGTTCAAGAAAAGAGGACAAAAAATAACATGGCAAAGAATCACAAAATTACTCCATTTTGCATTTCAGAAAAATCAAAATGACCAAACATCTGCTTCAGACACCCTCTACTGGAAAGCATCAAGTTTATCTCTCTGCTCCTGAATTAAGTGATCACGTTTAAGGGGGGGCAGGGGAGAGAATGGGAAGCAGGAACATTTAACTCTCCAAAAGGACTGGTATCTGTTCTATAAATCATTGTCTTGCATTTAGGGGGAGGAAAAGATTTGGTGATTAAATTACTTATTTCAACAAAGGTGGGAAACATGCATCTGACTTCTTTGATTATTAGGCAGCAGAAAGGACTCTAACTCATAATTCTGTGGCCACTTGAGTTTAGGATTAAGCCAGACCTAAAGGTTTCTTCCAGGAAGGTGTAAATGTAAAAATAGGGACTGCAATAAAAAGACTTAGCCATGATACACACAAAGAGTAACCTGACTCATTTTCCCCACAGGTGAAGAAAAGGTTCTTGAAACTAGACCAAAATAAATTAAATCTGTATATTTTGTGTAATTCTCACATAACAAGTATGCTGAGGGACGGCTACAAACTCTGTTAGTTTGCCCAGTGCAGGATTTTGTTCTGTAAAAAGATCTCTTCTGTCATTGAACTAGTAAATATCTACTGAATATATTCAATCTGGGCTGAAACCTCTGTGTAGTCAGATGGAGTCGCTTAACTCAGTGGTGGGCAGGGCTGCCCTTTAAGGAAAAGTTGAGAACTTCCTCTCTTCAGAAGCAAATTCTGTGCTACATTTTGGAAGTGTTGTCCCATGTTTTCATCATGGTAAAAGAAAAAAAATAAAGCTTAAATTATATAAATAACAGTGGATCTACTACCACTGCTTTAAAAACCTACATCCCATTAAACCTTTGGAGAAGCTTCACACATGTTTTTCGTCACATAGCAGTACCAAGACATTTTGTCCTTAAATGACTAAAAAGACAATTCTATCAAGCTTCAATCTATAATTAATTCTCTTCCTTTTCTACTCCCAAATAAAGTATTAAGATAAACAGCCTGATTTGGTACTAAGCATTGTTCATCATATGCTCTCCTTGACGATACTACAGCTTTCAGAATTCTGTTTGACGTGCATAATGTACTGTATGTGAAGCAGTGAATTACATTCCTATCTAAGAGAACATGCTGAATTACTATTTCTTTCCCAAGACTCAGAGGTGAATAATTGCACCTGTCCTCCTTAAGCAGACAAAAGACATTAAGTAGTGGCCAAATGGAAAGAAAGATTTAAAAAGAAAATCACTTTAGAGTTGGGCAGGAAAACAACTCAATCCAACCTTTCATCCAGCTCTATACAATATCAGGATTTCTAGTAGTACAGCTTCTGAAGAAAGGGAAGCTTTCAGTCAAAGAAAAACTACCCTGATAACAAAGCAAAAATTGAGGTGCTTGCTAAAAGTTTAACAGAGCCTACTTTTAAAATAAAACATTGCCAAAACAAAAAAATCGGCTGCACATCTAAGTGTTTGTGGCCAAACTTTCTCATTTACATGATACAAATGAAGAAATAAAGTAGGATAGGGAAACAAATAAGCTGTGTGGTTCTTCAAAGGTCACACAGAGACACAGTAGTAGAATCTAGTATAGAGCAGAAGTGAATATGCTGGAAAATACCACAACCTAGATGATGTGACAACCTTCACACTGTTTGTGACCCCGCTGAACATAAAAGCCAGGTTTTGCTCTTACGAACTGCAAGTGCTTAGCAGAGAGATCCGCAGTGGCTCTGGGTTCATCAGAGCTATGCTGGCAGACATCCAAGGAAAGGTCACCAGGACAGAAGGACAGAGCCGCAACAGAGCATTGCCTTTGGTGCCAGGAGATTCCTAGCACCTGACAATGCCAAAGGGCAAATGCTTAAAAAGAAGAGAAAAAAGTGCCCAAGGTGAAATTTCTGTAAAGAATCTCCATAAAGATCTTTGCAATATTTCCAGGCCCTTTCAAATTTTTTCTTCTTGCATCGAAGCTGCCTCTATACCCCAGGAAGATAGCTATTTGTACATGAATAGACCAAATGGAAAATATACCGCTCCTCATGGAATGTAAAGGTTCTATTTGGCAAAATCCAGGCAGTCCATCTTGCAGCTCTAATGAGGAACACCATGGAAAGCTATACTAAAATATTGACATCCCCCCAAATAAAATAAAAACAAAGAAACAGAGCTTTGGGAGGGAGGTGCCATTGCAGGAAGCAGGTCTCTCTTCACCAAAAGCACCGAAATCTGTATTTAGCATCCTCAATGAGAACCTGATATTGCACAGAAAAGAGACACTGATTAAAAACAAAGAACTTAACTAACCATACCTGTTTTCAGCTAGAAGTTTTGGTCTTCAAGAAACGCCTCCATCACCTTACAGTTACATGTTTTGGAACAAAATTAAACTGCCTAGCTATAAACCTGGAAAAATACAGAAAAACACCCTGGTTTGACAGATAAGGCACCAAGCTGAAATTAAAGAAACCCAAAGCCTACTGCCATTCTTTTCCTGCAACAGCTGCATGACCTTGGGTAGATCCCTTCTCTCGGTGCCCCAGCTTCCCTTCCTTCTTTCTAGTTACATGCTTTGGGACAGGGACCTGCTTTTACAGTATGCTGGTACAATTCTGAGGTCAACAGAGTCCTGTCCGGGAAAAAGCCAAGAGAGCACTGTCATGAGTTGTGCCATGAGTAGCAGAAAATAAAACCAAATCCACCCTGCATTCTTGCTGATTTGTTTTTTCTCTCAGAAACTCCAGCTCCCTCCTTCATGTGTCCTGCAGAAACCCATTCCACACAATGCTTCCAGTCTCCCCAACACAGAATAAGTTCTCCCACAGCAACCTTCATCTTGACACTCACCCAAAGTAGAGAAATGACTTGAAAAACAGGCCCAAGACAGACACACAGGTCACATTATGTCACAAGGTGCTTCTTCTAAAGGAAACCCAGCTAATAAAAGCAACAGCAAACACTTCAACGAAGGTGACAAAGATCAGAATTCAGATTGCTTAGCAGATTAATCATGGGCGTGCATGGAACTCTAGGATTTTGGCCATTTTTAGATCATTTGCTATCAACGAAGTGTCTAAATTGCTGGTGGAACATATGCTAGAAAATTGCAGGGGACAATCTTGCTGATCTTTGGTCAGCATTTGGGTTTCCAGTAAAGCAACAACATTTGAAATTTGTTAAGGGTAAAAACCTGAAATTTCATCATAAGAATATTTCAATGTTGACAAATCAAAACTTCCCACAGACATGCATTTCTTCCAGCTCCCTTTGTAAGCAGAAGCTGCTGTTGACAGTGCTGTTGTATATCATCTCATTTGCAAGACTGGTGTAAATAGGACCTCAAGGCAAGGAGGCGGGTCTAAGTGCAGAAGCAAAAATTTAATCCCCTATGCCTTCAATAAATGGTGTAGTTTCATATTAAATCGAAACCCACAATTAAAATAGAGAGAAGAAAGACTCCATCAGCAAAATTATCTGAAGCAGTGTTTGTTCAGACTAGTCCAAAACTCTTCACCCTTGGGGCTGTAATACAACAAGGAAGACTCTCGAGTGTGTTAATTATTTAAAATGAAAGCAACACAGCTGCTGGCCTTTTGAAATAATCAATCTCTCAAAAAGTGTCAGGTGTCTCCAAAACATGTGACAGGTTGGCAGCTTGTAGCATTTACTCTTGAGCCCTAATATGAGGATTTTCTCTGGAGCCTGGAGGAACTCATCACCTTTAGTAAAGACAACCTGCCTGGCCCACTGCAAATGAGCTAGAGAAGCTCAATGAATACCACTGACCTCCTATTTGCTGAATTAAACAGAAAACCAGGATCAAAATAAACATTAGAAGCATGTATATACATATATATAGACACACAAACACACATATATGAATGCAGACACAAATACATGTAGAGATATGTATAGACAGATATATATCTGTAGCTGTAAATTACAGACTTTTACTGAGATCTGTATTTACCGTCTCCTACAGGTCTATTTTACAGTCTAAATTTAGGGAATTTTCTCCTCTTCTTTAAAAAAAAAATGAAACAGGGAGCATCTGGTCTATTTTTCCAAGTCCATTCAAAAACCTTCATTCTGTGTGTATCTGCCAGTTCAGTACGCAATAAAAATGTACTATCAGCAAGAAAATTCCAATAGAGTCTGTTTGTAAACAAAAACTTCCCGTCTCCAAAACAGTTGATCTTATTAGCACTAGGAGGTGGTGAGAAACTTTTCAGCAGTATATATTTTACCAACACTGTAGAAATATAATTATACATATTTTTTGGTCTTTTCAAATATTTAAGTTATATTTTCCACCACTAAATCTTTATTATTGAAGCACAGCAGTTACATACAGAGGACTTTTTCCAAACTTGTACATTTTAATAGTTCAGAAAAATATATTTTGTCCTGTGGTTTTTGCTGAAAATTTGAATTTTTTAAAATACAAGCTAGAGAGAAATCTATAAAAGATGACAACAAATATCAACCCACAATATCCTTTAATTAATCTGTTGAAAAAAAATAACACTACATAATATATGTGATGTGTAGCAAATGAGTAGCGAATACAGGAAAAAATAACATTAAAACAACATTCACACATAAAAATCAGAATTCTGACACCAAACATCTCCAAACTTAAATTTTGGTGGAACTTTTCCATTTCCCCAGACTTTTTGAAAAAGATTTGTTGCAAGTCAGTTTAAACATTTTGTGTTATCAGTGCTCTGCACTCTGAGAGGTCCTGCCATTTCTGATCAAGGCAATCAACTTCAAACTGTAATTAGCATCCACCAAATGTCCTCCAAAAGGAAAACCTCACTTGATCAGCCTGTACCACCCACAGGCCTTTCACACAGTCCACGTTGGCCCTCCCAGGTCTGTCAGGCTGCACCCACAGAGCTGTACCTTGGCAGGACCCAAGCATAGCCATGGACAGCATTTAATACAATCATCGCAGCATCATACATATTTTTTAAAATAAAACTACTTTTTGAGGTAAAATACAGGAAGCTAATTTGGCTGAAGTCCTATAATACCAGTGACTTCTCCCTACAACTCTTTACTGAAGTTCAGTTTCAAAGGTTAATACACAAAACGAATACACTGGATACCTCAAAGGCTGAATGTAAAACACATTCATGGATTTTGTGATTTTTTTTTTTTTCTTTAAAAAAGGCCTGGCCAAGTTTTAATGGGCTGTCACACACGAATGATTATAAAAGCACTACAATGAACTGAGCTGATAAGCTGATCTGATCAGAACTAAATGCATGTGATTGCTGCTTTGAAAAGCTGGCCTAAAGAGGCAGCATTGAAAGCAATTGCACAACTCACTGGTACTGCTTGCCTCAGCTATAAGTAAGCACAGATGGCGAGAAAAGTTAATTAAGAGACATATTTGTTTGGGGGTTTGAAATTTCCCCCCTCTCTTCTCCAAAGAAGCCAGCCATGGTGAAAATGTGTTTTACGTTTGTGGCCTAATAAGTTCATGTTTTTGAGGCTCTGTTCCTGTAGATAGAGGTAATAGATAAACAGAATAAATAATTTATGTCAGCAGTTAGCATATGGATTTGCACTTGATCCCTAAGCTACTCAGTGCACCTGATAGCTACAACGTTGTGTCAATTAAAAATATTCCTTTCTCCACAATTCTTCATTTACTTTCCTCCTTCCCAGTACAGCTTTTCTCTTATACCACAACTGACTCCCAGCAATGGAGATGTCATCCTTTTCATTCTCACTTTAATGACTGCCTCTTGCATTTTCTCCCTCATTTCTTCTTGCAGTATTTCATAAGGAACATATCAGCAATTACAAAAAATAGCTTCTAGTGACAAACTCTTTTTCTCTCCTGGTTGGGAATTTTCTTTCCCACCTCTCTCCAGCCCACACTTGAGATTTCCCCAGATTAGCTAATGGGCTTCTGAAACTGGGACTATGACAGCGATCTGTAAAGTCATCACCATCTTTAGAGAATCAGCAGACATCCCTCATAGTTTATATACTGTGACCAAAGTGTCATGTATAATAGCAGACATGTTGTTCAGTGGTCCTTCAACAGTGTATGATTCTTTGGACCCGTTTCCATGTTTTTTACCAGAGGCTACTATAATGATATTTGCCTGTAGCATCAAAGAAGTACTGGCTGAAGAATGGTAGAGATCAATCTCACATGAAAGGCCCTTGCAAGTAAGAAAGGGTTAACACTAAGGACAGAGGAAAGCAAGATTTCAGAACTTCAAGTTAAATTGAGAGGTTCTTAGAGAGACATTTCCAATTCATGCCTACTGTACTATTTAGTTCCTTTCCCATCATTGCTGATTATAAGGATGTGCCTGTGTATTTGGAAGCTTCTTCATCTCTAATCAGACCAGCTCTGTTCTATGAATCCACAATCCACTGTTCGTGACGCTACAAAATGAATCAGGCAGGAGGCTCAAGCCAGATCAGAAAGTGACAGCTTCTGTTTAAACAGATATCTCAGAAATTAGTGATGACTGAGGACAGTATTATACTGCATATGCATTTAACTCTTAGCACTATCTCATTCTCTAAAAGGAGGTGCAACAAAATTACCCACTGGAAAGATCTTGGTATAAAAAAAAAAAAAGAAAAAAGAAATTGGATTGCTGATCTGTTCTCCTCATATATCCAGACAATTAAAGGCCTGTTTTGAACAGTACACCCATACTATACATATTGTACACTCCCTGGATTTAAGGAAATTTGCTTCATAAAACATTAACTTTGCATTATAGTGTATTGGTCACATAACTTACGGTCTATCTTAAGAATCTGGCAAGTGTCAGTATATTGCTTCTGTCAGTCTTATTTCTGTGCTATAGAACCAATTTTGAGTAGGATATTGCACTTCTTACAAGAATGTGTTCCCTAACTAGGTTTATATTTCAGATGACAGGATGACATTAAAAGGCTAGAGATCAACACCCAAGACCAGCCTTGCAGTGAGAACCTTCGTGTGTCATTCTGCAAGGATTTTAGCCAAAAACTTGATCTGTGTACAGAAACAGATATATACAAACTAATAATTTAGCCAGTAGATATGTACATATATATATACATATAGAAATAAATAATCATGTTTCACATTCCCAGGTGGTCCCTAAACATTGTATTATCTAATCATCTAAAAATGGCAGGTTTTCTTATTTTATAAATGTATACAAAAATTATTTGTTTAAAAAGTCAATCATAGAGAGCTCAGTACAGATGTTAATCTAATTTGTGTGGTAATGATCGAAACAGTCGGTTTACATAAAGCGTTACAGCTGTTCAGTACTGCAGTCCTGCAATTCTGTCACCAGCAATGAGGGTTACCTACCTGCCACTGGAAATTTTTGAGACGGACTCTGCATAGTCATGCTGACAGTCTATAGGACCTTCCATTAGTGCTGCCCACAGTGAACAGCCTTGCTCCCTTGCTGCTTTTCTGTCCAAGGATTGTCAATGGGAAAGCGTAAAGGGAGCTATAGCTCCTTCTACTGGGTTCCTAAGATTAAAGATTTGAGATCCTACTGGGGCTCAGAGAAGAGAGTGAAAGAAGACCAGTAGCGTCTCACAGAATTCTGCATAATTTTTTTTTCTTTTTTAATTCTGCTTTGTACATTCCATCTAACAGCATAATTTCAGATGCAATCATGCATTAAAAGAAGTTACCAAAAAGAAGTCTGGGGACAGACTGCTGGAATAAGGACAGAAGTACGGCTAAGCAAAGTGATTGTCTGATCCACATATGACATCTCAGATGTAACAGCTTGTAAACATTATCTGTAGAGCTCCAAATAATAACTTTAGAGATGTGACCAATCATGCTTTGAAGGCTGTCACTGATCTAGTGGAGCATGACCAAATCCCGTTAGAGTGCAGACTAGATTCTAGCGGAAAGTCTTACGTATGCTGAGCTGCATATCTAGACAAAGAGTGTAAAGGCATCACATATGCTACGGAGATGTATGCACATGAAGAAATTAATACATGCAACTAAATTCTTGGACCCATGGGCCTGCAACAAAGGTTTCAGTCCCTACAGGGTAACTCAATCTGTAGCAGTACTGTGTGCGTCATCAAAGAATATCGCATTGACAAATTCCTTCATAAGCAAGGACTGACTTCTGCCTAAGTGAGTGTGGCAGATATCCGTGACTGCTACGTGAATGTTCAAGAAAGACGTAAGAGACTCCCTTACGGTTTCAGCTGAAACAGTCAAAAGCAGATGAGGTGCCGCTGATGAATCTGTGTTTTGTTTGCCCACTTTACACATGTACTTCTTTAAAATTTCCACATAATCTAAGCAGTCATTTGTTAAAGTTAATTCACTGGACAAGATTTCTTAAGTTCTGCTGAAATTCTACCATCCTTCCAGTAAAATGTGGAGAAAGGGAAATGGAGTCTTTGAGACACTGGAAGACGCATGAGTAGGAAACCTGCACAGTTGTGAAAGTGCTCAAAGGACAGTTCCTATATTGCCCAGTGGGGACAATCAGAATTACTTCAACTATTTTTTAATCTTCCTTTTTATCTTCCTTGGATTAAGAAAGTTCAAGTTAGATGGCTAGGTGTCTCCCATTCTGGGCACTACATGCTGTAATTCTGTGGCTACAAGCTTCTGCATGTGAATGCTAGGGGAATTTCTAGCCCCCAATATCAAAAACAAGTCATCATATGCTTTGTAAGGGCCATTTACCACATTGTCACTCTTATTAGTGTACACAGACCCTATGGGGTATCCTCCCACCCAGCATAGCTATGAGAGGTTAACATCTTCTTGTTTGTTCAAAACCTGAATTGCACTGTTGACTGAGAATATATGTAGTCTTTCTTTTATTTTTTTCCTTCTCTTAGATAGCTCCAAGAGCTGAAAAATTACTCTGTCTAAACAAACTTCCTGTTCTTGTCTTTCCTAGGGTGGAAAGACTGCTTTTAATCAACGATTGCAGCACTATGGAAGAGAGATGCAGAGTGCAGAGAGATGCTCTCAGATGAAATAAAAATCCCACCTTTGGCTCAGACATATTTCTCAGGACCAACCAGAGTCATAAAGGTCTCTTAACACTGCACTTTGTATGATATTTTTTTCTTTCATTTATTAAAAAAATGAATTAGAGCTTTTTTTTTAGTTACATTTAGCCCAATTAACATGAATCATTTTTGTCTCCTACAGCTTTTCTCCACACAGGAGAAAAATCCAAAGCTTTTCTCTTGGCTCTCTCTCCAGGGACTAATATCTTTAAGTACTTCAAGGCCAGATCCAACTCCCTGACATTTGTTTGCCTTGAACTTGCAAAGTGCTCATAAGTTTGTTAGCCTCCAAAGCTTCAAGAAACTGCAATGATCTTTAGACATATTCCATGTGGGAGGTTTTGCAGAAACAGCTTCATACAGCAATAAAACCTACAGCTTGTTCTACTGAACCTGTGTCAGATGAGGGCAAATAAAATCCTCTGAAGTATTGTAGATATCAAGTTGAGCATGTTACACTGGGAGGATTCACGAATAAAGGAGCTCCTCTATATCCGGCTTTTATTGTTGTCATTTGCCATAAAAGTGTCAGTCTGAACCCAGCTTAAACAAATCTGAGTTAGAAACAGGAACCAGACTGATTCTAACTTTATCATAATACACTGCAACAAATATTCAGGCAGATACTAAGGCATCGTTTCCTCTTGGAAACTGGACCTTCATCTGATGCTGCAGGAGGAGCTGAGTTTGCTGGAGTGCCTTGCCCTGGTCCCACTCAGAGTCTCATCCTCAGAGCATGAAGAAGTAGGGAAGGTATGGGAAAAGTATGTGATTGCAGTGGTAGACGCTGCAATGGCAGCAAACCTGTTGCAGCTTCTTACCACCGGTCCAGGGATCTGCTGAGTAGCACCACAGCAAAGCTCCTCATAGGAGCAGGAGCCAAAAAAATGTGCCAGTTTTTCTAAACAGTTGAACCCAGGGACACTGAGGGCAGGACTAACTGAACATTTTATTTATCTTATCAACTTGGTTTTGGCATTTCTCATCTGCACAAAGGTTTATGCAACTCTGGTTATTCTGAAATCTCTACTTCCCAGCAATCAGCAAAATCAACTTCCAGATTAAAGTATAATTTCCAATGACAACATATTAATGGGCTCGATGGAAACAAATATTGTCCAGGTAAAGCAATTCTAGTTGAGGTACCATCAACTTCAGTCTAAACAAAGAAAAGAGGCACTGTGGAATTAGCCTAAAAAAGAATCTCGTGCCTTGACTGACATTTTAATTCATATGGATACAAAGATGTCTCCATTTTTAAACCATATTACAGGCAGTACACATTCTTCTTGTACACTCTGTTGCTATGTAGAGTCAAAGCTTGACTCACAGAGAGGGTAGTGTTTATTCTAAATGATCAAAGCTAAGGAGCAGTTAGTACTTGAATACCCACAGTTTAAGCTAAATTAAGCTGTGTAGGGACTCTTTTTGAGCCATCGTTCTAAACACGGAAAATATCTGTGCCCTTCTGATGCCAAATACTGTTTTTTCCCTCAACAGTTTTTACCATTTTCAATGACACCATAATGGAATTGAGCAAACAGCAGAATCCATAGAGATGTTTAATTTGCTCCGAGATCTCACCACCTCAGAAAAGAGATAAGATTTTACAAATTTATTCTCCTCCTTTATTTCAATTACCATGTTAGTGCTTCAGACAATTCCTAACCCAAACTTCTGGCCAAAAGTCTGTTGGCAGGTAAGATGGCAGATCTAAATCAAATCGCAAAGATCTTGTAATAAAGATTGCATAGCACAATTTCCCTTCTGTAGTAAGAGCTGCTAATTTGCTACTGGAATTCACTATAGGATGACGAAACTTCATTACATACACTTGACAGGATGTTAAAATAGTATGTTCTTTAAGAAGTTCTAACAATATCCAAAGCTAAGTTCAAATCCAAACATTAAAACAACAAAGTGTAGAGTGGGGAAAAAAGGAAAATTGCTCACACTAACAAGGTCTTACTCAGTTAACTCTCTCAGAGTCTTTCAAAATCAGAAACTAAAACAAGGAAAAAGTTCTTCTATAAGCACGCTGCTACACCAATATGACAAAAACCACCATGGGACTTCAGTTGTGACTCTTTCATGGTTGTCAAATTAAAACACACAACAACAGTAAGGCCCCCCTCCCCATTCTTTCTGGCCACCAGTTCATGGAAATTACAGAGGACCAGTAGTCTTTGCCTAGCAACAAGATTGCATGTTTGCTACTGATCACAGCAATGATGAAGTGGTGAATATTAACAAATTTAATGATGGGAAGAGATGCCTTCCTTCACTGACTCATCCATACAATTTAAAATCTCTGAAACAGAATAACTCATTCATCTAACAAACTCACTAGAAACAGAAAAAAAAAAGCCATCAATAATACTGCTTTCCAGCCCGCATCCCTGACACTGACACTGAAACTCAGGCACACTACAGTAATTTCATGCAAGGAGAAGGATTGCTAAATGTACAAAAATATATGTATTTCTACTGAGCCATGAAACTTTCATATCTGCTCACATCTTAGACTCATTTTCTAGAGTTACGGTTAGTACACATGAGCTGTTCTGACTGCCGTGGGACACAAAGAGCTCTGGTGAAGTGTGCTGAACTGTCAGCCCCTGGGCACCTCCATCTCCCAGGGAATCATACAGCTCATTCAGGTAACTGCAGAAAAGGTTATAATTACTTACAGCAGGATGTCCAGTACAGTAGGTGTAGCTAGCATGGGACTGGTAGTGCAAGCTTGCTCTTGGAAAGGTGTATGTATTCCAGGCAGGTTGGCTGCTATTCCACTGGGAGCTAAAGCCAGGGCTCATGGTCACTCTCGATTTACTGCTTTGGTATGTTCTCACTGTGGAGCTGGACTATCAAAAAAGAAAGAAATGCAATGTGAAAATAGCTTTTAGGGTAGAATACAAACAACGCAGCTACACATCATCATTATGCATATACATACTGCCACACGGTCTGGAATAAACTTGACTGTTTCCTGTAAGGAACTAAGAAAAGCAAAAAATTGATTCCTTCGAAGATACCAGTGAAATAGTTACACTGCTGTAATGCCCAAAAAAGACTGATGACTGTTAGACTTCAGGCTGGGATGTAAATCAAATGGGCAACAGGTAGGTAATAGAGATAAGGAGATGTTCTGAAACAATCTTACAAGATTAATAGTTGAAACATCTATGTTAATTTAGTATCATGAACTAAACATTGGCATTTATTGAGCTCCTGATCAGCTATGTCCATTTTACAGTAAATGGCAATTTGGGGCCAGTGTTTCGATAGATTTCTTGAAGTCTTAAAATCCCATCTAGTGGCTAGGTAAGGTCAAGCCTTTATAAAGCTACCTCTGCAATGCAACTATATAACCTTCCAAATAGACTATGAAATTTCATCACATTTTAAAATTTCTTAAAATGTGAAACAAAAAAACCCCAAAATTTAATTCAATAAGTTCATCTGAAAGTAACCCAGACTATGGATATGTAGCTCATCACTTCCATTCTTTCTCCCTCTCATTTTGTTTTATTTTAAATGCAGTTTTCTGCTTCTAGTTCTCTTTTTATAAAAAATATTCCTAACAAATGCTTGCACTGATAGGGGTAGTTTATTAGGAAAAAAGCTGATTCCTAAAACGAGTAGAAAATGCATTAGAAGTGGATGCATTTTTAGCAGATATTTAGATTGGTCTTCAAAGACATGCAAATGTACTCTTCCTTCCATATTCTGTTCTGCATTTGAGTTTTGCTTGCTTTCTTTTTATTGGCAACAGTGTTTTCAATATCCCATGCAAATTTACACCAGCTAACTCTAATCAATACAAACCCAAAACTGTTACTTTTGAAGCATTACATTCATGAGGACCTTAGTAATACTACAATGAAAACTTGAGAAATATGAAGACAAATAATATTTCTTAGAAATGCTTATAAATGTCCCTGTTATTAAGTTGATGCTATCAATTTCAAAAGCTATATTCAAGAATGATGCTTCATTTATTTTTCCCTCCTTTCAGAGACAACTTTTATACATGGTATATGTAGCATTAACCAAATATCAATATGGGCCACCATCGAACAAAGTATTTCACACAGTCCAAGACCATCCTTACCCTGAAGTACTTGCAAGATAAATGAGGAGGTCAGGAAAAGGATGAAAGAGCAGATTCTGATGCAGAAGCAGAGAAAAGAGCTTTGTAAACATGACTTTTAAGTTTCATTTCAATGCTTCAGCTCAGTTTCATTGGGAGAGGATTAGTGAAATGGAAGGAAAAGGGGACAGGGAGAAGACATACAAAAAAGAGTTTTCAGGGACACATTCTAGCTACAAAAATATATACCCTGTATAATCTTTCCCATTTTTAATACCATATTTAGATGAGCTCCTTGTAGAAACTACAGGCCATACTGGCATTGGCTGAACATGCCCTCTTTATCTCATTTAATTTCAAAAGTTTAAGTACACAGAGTTTGCCTCGGTTATCAATTGCTGCATAAACTTTAAGTTCAAGAAAAGGCCAGATGACTTCCTGCATGTGTTTATTTCCTGCGCCGCCGATTAGGAAGCCTGAAAAGAGCAGTTTCCGCTCACCAGTTCTCAATATCTCGACGGATTCGCCTCCCGCCCCCACCCCTAAGCGAAGGATTCCTGCGGTGTGATTTCTAAAGATTTAACTTACGACTAGCTGAACACAAAGCATATGAATGAACACTAAAACCCACACTAAACTCTCATTAGTCACCGTGTGTGACAAGCGGTTACTTTGTTCTTACAAAAGGCTTAAAGGGAAAAAAAAAAAAAAATCTGCCCCTACAGTTAAAGAGCTTTATTTGAAATAAATCTTTTTATATGAATTTAAATCATGACAAATCAAAGAGGAGAAGCTATGGCTACAGCTAGGAAAAAAAAAAAAAACAAAAAACAAAAAACAGTTTTAATGTTTTGTGTTTGTTTTGTTTTGTTTCTTTCCTTTTTTTTTTTTTCCTTTGCCTTTTACCTTCTTTCCCCAAGGAGCAGAAACTGCATATTTTTCCTTTGACATATTACTTATCTTTCAGATCGCTCCTCAAAGACAAATCTCTCTTTCTAGGCCCTCACAGACTTGCTTCTACATGAGAGATGAAGACTAGGTTTTGTTTCGGACAGATCAAGTAGGTTTTCAGCCACAATGTACTCCTCTGTGTACATTTCTCCCCTTTATAAACATCAGGTATTCAAGTGTAGCTGCTTATTAACTCCTCTTGAGGAGTTCATCCCCGGCTGAATATTCTGTGAGTATTGAGCTGCTGTATTCTAACAATAGCTTCACTCCTTCCTATTATTTCTGATGGGTCTGCATTGTATGGACCAGTGAAAAATACCTGTAGCTGATGGGATGTGAAGATGCATTGTCAGCTGTGATAATTGTTAACTGATTATCTGCACTGTGGCGGTGAACTCTACTACGGTAAGGAGAGACGTCCTGTTAGCACTATACAGACGTGCACAATACCCATTCCTGTATTAGAGAATAGGAGCAAAAATAAGCCTGTTTTTTAAAGTGCTTGTCTCAGATGCTGAACAACCTTCTGCCTGTTGACCGAGTTTTGTTTTGTGCTTGTGTGCTACAGAAAACACCTTCCTGTATCTACTAATGTGCTGGCAGCACAGTTCAGCCCCAGAAGTAAATACAGGCACAAAGATGAGCCGCTTTGCCCCCTTTCTGCTCCTCCACCCAGCTCCCATCCCATGGTGGATGCATTAGAGAATGGTGGGCCATTCAGACCGTCAAGGATGTGCTGGGTGTCTGTCAAGGTCTTTTTAACAAAATCAGGACATTATCCTACCTGTGCAGGTCACTTGGGATGCAGAGGTGGGAAGCAAGACCCCATGTACCCCACTCCCTCTTGGGGTGACTGGGAGGTCCCTGTGAGGACAGCCCTCTGCTCTGAGTAGCTTTGTAGAGGGGCTACTATTTCTGACCCACTAAAAGCTTGTCTTTCTGTGGCTTACCTCTAGAAAAAAAAAAAACAGCAACAAACCAACCAAACAAACAAAACCCCCAAAACACCACCACCACAAGTCAATACATGACAATATGCCCAGGATAAATGGCTTTGAAATCTTGAAGCTACCTGTGTTGTCAGCCAGAGATGAGAGACATCTGTACTGTCAGCCACCAAGCCCTGGGACAGCCTGGTCACCCTGCGGCACTAACCTCGGGTGCTGGGGGAGCTAAGACATGAGATCATGGACCTCAAAAGTCAACGTGTTGAATTCAAGGTGTCTTCTGAACAACAAAACTGTATCTCTGCAGTCTTGCCAGCTCAGCACAGAGGTGCCCATGGGAAAGCCACTGGGCCAGCTGGTGGAGCTGGGAGGGGAAAAGGGTGCAGTGGGTACAGGTGCCCAGGTGCTGGCAGCATGGGGTGCAGGGTGGCCTCTGTGAGGAAAGGCCAGGGCTACCCCACGCCAGACACAGTTCTAACCAACTCCAACCAACCCATCGCAGGGCACAGCTGAGCCCCTCAGCCGAGACAGTGGTGCTCTGGGAAAATGTATTTAAGAAAGGGCAAAACACTGCCTGGGGGTGAGGGAAAAAGTCAGAAACATCCCAGCGAGCACCCAGAGGAGAACAGGAGGGTGATGAGGTTCCCCTGCAGCCCCTAGAGAGCCTGCCTGGAGCAGGTACTCCAGGACAAGGTCTGTGGAGGATCCCATGCTGAAGGAGGTGGATATGTCCTGAAGGAACTCTGGCCCATGCTGGAACAGGGGGAAAGGGTGAGAAGCAGAAGAGAGGAGCTGTTATTCCCCATTTCCCTGTGCCACTAGGGCTGGGGAGCGGGCACAGGGTCAGGAACAGAGAAGTAGAGTTGAGCCTGGGAAAAGGTGGTAAAGGGGGAGTTGCTGTCTTAATTCATCCTTGCTTCTCACTATCCAAACTTCTTTTCACTGGCAATAAGTTCTTTTCTCCCAAGTTAAGTCTGGTTTTGCCTGTGACAGTAATTGCTAAGTGATCTCCCTGTCTTTATCTTGATCCACGAGCATTCCCATCTTATTTTCTACCCTGTTTTGTTGAAGAGGGAGAGTGAAAGAGTGGCTGGGTGGGGTGTCTGGCAGCCAGCAAGAGGTCAACTCACCAAAAACTGGTAGGTCTTGTGGTACACAAGCTTTTATTCAGGATTGCAAAGTGCCTCTATTTCCCCCTAAGTCTATGGGTTACTCCAAGAAAAGGTAACACCTATCCCCATAATCCTCTTATTTTTATCTTAGGCTGTCGATGGTAGACCACCACTGCCACTCCTGAGACAACCTGATTGGTTTTCTAAGAAAACTTCTGCAGAAAGTTATCAGACTACAACAAAAAAGAATTGTTGCCCTCCTTGCTATGTTCTGCCAGAATTAAGAAATATTACAAAACTAGGGGAGAATTTTCTTTTCCTTGAATAAATCTCACCAGTATTCTGATGCAATCTAAATTTGAGATCAGTAATATGCAAATGTCTAAGCAAATTTTAAAATATTACCCTCTTTTTCCTGTGCCTTGATTTCTCTGACATACAAGTATGGACAATCTTATTTTAAAACTTCTAGGCTAACCTTTTCCTCATGTTTGTAAAAGTTTTGAACACTTTTGGACAGAAGAATGACTGAAGTGCAAAGTATTATTATTATTATTATTATTATTATTATTATTATTATTACTATTTCTTGAGCTTAAATCCTTTCAGTTCTTAATTCTTTTAATAGGTGATATGTGAAGTCTAACAGTGGAAAAAAGTAGAACATAGTATTTATGGAGCACTTTTTATCTTCAAAGCACTGTGCAAATGCAAAACAGTGGCAAAATTTATGACTGGTGCAACTTTTCCAACTTTTAAAGCATTTTATACTAGATGTAAGAACAAGCAGACACTCCTGATTTGATGTGAATACAGGAAACCCTTTGACTAGAACATTAAGCAACATAAATAGTTTTGACATAGTCTTATGTCATCACACCAGTGACTCTCCACATTTTGCAATAGAGTCATCATGAAGTAAACTAACAGGAAAAACATGTGCTAATTCTGAAATTCTGCATCATGTCAAATGCAAGACTGACTACCTCTATCAGACACTCTTCTGCCAGCTATTCCAAAATGTTGTGATTATTATTGGCTTTGTCATTCAAAAGGAGAGGCTCGATATTCTGCTCTACCTCACCCCTCTACCTGAACTGACTTTAAAACGACAAGTGGGATTAAAGAGGTGTAAATAACATCTGAATTCAACCTCCCACTACCTCATCTTTTAAAAACAACTTCCCAGAGCTATGATGTCATTTTCTTAGCCCACACAATTTGAGCTACCTCCAGTCCCTTGGATTTTGATTACAGAATGGTTCTGTCTTCGGCTCTATCTGGGGTTTTATTTCTGAAAGGAATTGTTTTTGAAAGGGTGTCCACCCTTTTCCCCCTCTCCCTCCAAGGGATTTGATATCCCTTATTTTGGATGCCAAAATTATTGTGAGAGTTGGGAAAGGCCAAGTACAGAAACTGCCATTCTGAAGATATGGTTTGCAGGAACTCTGTATGCCTGTACTTGGATCACACCATGATGCAAAGCACAGTCCTATGCTCTTAAAACTTTGGATGCTTTACAAAATACTACTGTTCTCATAGAAATCAAAGTTTCCTATAACCTGGGAAAGTCAGAAATGAAAATAGCTGCCCTGGAACATTATTGCATGAGCTAAAATGATGTATTTGTTTTCTTGCTCAGAGAAAATATGAAACTGGCAACCCAAATCTGAAGTTAGTTCATCACAAAATCCACCTGAGAGACCTTAAAGATTGTGGTAATTGTAAAATTGAAGAGGGAGGGGTATTTTGGGGTTGTTTTGAAAACTAAACATGGAAGATATTGCAGATTTTTTTTTAATAGCAGGAAAGATGAATTTTGCGCTGCTACTTTTCTCAACATAATCTTTCACTATAGCTTGCAAATCTTTTACAGCCTAGGACCAGATTCCGTCTGTTCCAGTAAGAAATGAGCTCTTAATACTTGGCCACTGCAGATTTTGAGTTTATCAGGTTTGTCTCACAACGTTTATGAAAAGAAAAAAAAAAAAAATCAGAGACATGATCGAATTTAAGAGAAACATTGTTTTTCCAGGCATAGGATTGAAACTCAATACCCTATACCTGGAAAAACAGGGTCAACTGAGAGAAATGGCATTCCAGTGAAACCGCAGAGAAATGATGAGGCTATATTTCATATCTCAGCATACATGGAAGGCTATAGCTCATCCAGAGGATCCAAGAGCACTGAGCATTAGCCCACATCAGGCCAAAACCCAGGATGTGCAGCCCATCTGCCTCCTGCCGGTAGGTGGGAGAAGAATGTTCTCCTTGGGCTGGCTGTGCTCAAACAGGGCAAAGGGGACTCAGCCCTGCACGACACAACCAGCACAGCTGAATTACTTAAAGCTGGGACCCAATCAGAACGCTAAGTTGAGAAACTTTTTAGGATAGATCCCAAATTAAGTAACTCTTGAGGAATGTATTCTAGAAAAAAAAAAAAAGTCTGCCACTCATTGTTATTTTTCCTCAGAGTTATGCCTTGAAAACAAAATATATATGGTTTTCACACTCTTCTGGTTAGAACTCCTGTCATTTCCAGTGACTCAACACAGTAATTCATGTTGTACTTTTAACTGTTACTTGAATCCTAAGAGCATTTTTTTCCTGGGCAAAGTATGAAACATTGCTCTTGTAGTTACAGAGAGTAACTGCAAAAATGACGGCCGTCAGGTTTTGAGGAAGAGGCCACAAAGAAAGAGCCTGGTTTTCTGCCATCTTATCATCCACATCAGTGCCAAGGGGCAAAGAATCAGTAACAAGAGACAGGCCAGTGACAGTTCAATTTAAAGCCTCTTAGACACCTGTGTGGAAGACCTGGGTGTAATCAGAAGTTGCTGTTACCTGATGGTTCTCTAGGCAAAAATTGAAAAAGCAACAACAACCACCAAACAAAAAACCACAAACAAACCCAAAAACTATGGTAAGTGCATTTCCTAGTATTGCATTCCCAGGTACAGATGGCTCCTGTATTACTTTTGCTGTAAGTCAACAAACCACTTTTACCTTCATATTATGGTTTTTATGTGAGCCTATGTACCACTGACTGAAACACGAGTTCAGGAGCTTTACTGATTAATGACTGATTTTAGCATTTACTTATCTGCTAAATTGGGACTTTATACAGACAACTATATTTTGTGAAACTCATTATTTTTTGACAGTTTGGGGAGAAAAATATTTATTTCATTAACACCTGAATTTGTTCCTTTTTACAGTACCCAGAGGTATGTTTCACTGTGTTCTGCAGTATCTTAATATTTTTTCTGATGTATCTGTTTACTACATGTATATTGAATCACTCCCTGAACAATAAATCAACCACTGTCTTGGATACAAAATGATTTTCCTCACACTAGATCTGCAATATACAACTTTTTTTAGATAATCCCAAGAGTAACAGCTGGCTGACAATTTAAACAAGTCTGCAACATTAACCAGTGAGTGCAATCCAGACTCACGTACTGGAGAAGAGGGATGCTTATGAACAACCAAAAAATATCTGTGGCACAACATCACTTCTACAATTCTCCCAAGTGAGAAAAAGTCAGATTTTTTTCCTCAGCTGCATTAGGCAAAGCATTAACTCCAGCATCACATGTATATTACAAGTCTTCACATCCACAAAATGCTTACTTTACTGAATGCAACGCAGTTACAAAATGTATTTGGTCACTGGGAAGAATTCTATAAATCCTGCAAAGGTACCCAATGTACGGCTCCCCAGCTAACTCCTGTGGATGGGTCTGCACGCTTTTGTAAACCTCACTGTGGGATTAGGACATTTATCAAAGCTATGATTTCTTTGCCACAATGTTATATCTATTGTATACCAGGAGTTCTGCAGGTGCATGATTTATCCATCCTGTCATTAGCTACAATACCCTGCAAACAGTTTTTATTTTCTGCTGGAGAAACAAATACTCCTCCCATAAATCGTTTTACTGCTGATTGGGGAACAGGCTCCTGCTCCCTTGACAATAAACCAGCTTGCTTTCTCGGACCATGGAGTTATAATTTTCAGCATAACAATCTGAAGCTCAACACCATTTCTTCTGGAATTAAGTAATATAGGGAAAATTATAGCTTACTTATTTTCAATATCACGCCTGAACTCTCATTATCTGTTAAGTGCCAACATGTTTGATAGCTTGAGGAACATTACAGACAACACAGCCCCTAAAGATCCAACCAAGGAAACACAGAAGGAGGAAGCAAACCTCAGGTAAATTGAACAGATAAAACTATCTTTTAAAATGAAAATAAATTCTCAATATGAATTTTGTTCCTGGGATCAGGATTTGCTAAAGGTTTCAATTTCTCTGATAATGTTCATGGAACATTTTTAAAAAGCAAGAAAGCAAACTAGATGTCCAGAAAATCCAGAAATGAAAAGCACTTTCTTAGTCTGTGAAATCATAGTCAGACAGGCCTCTCACTCAAATTAAATATTCATAGAACCACATATATTGTATATGACACATTTGAATGTGAAAAGGCTAATATCCTCTGGCTTTCCCAGTACTCAACTAATCTATTAGAAATGTAATAGTCAGTCTAACCATTCTGTGACTTCAGTAGGACATATGAAAAATAAAAGAGAAAGCAGAATGATCTACAAAGAGAAGAAGAAAATAAGAAGCAAGACATATCCAAGACCAGCTCTCAGGGTACTCAAAATCAATTTCAACTGCCCCAGATATCTGTTGAGTATCAAATACAGAACAGAGGAACATGCATACAGAGCTACGTGGTTACCTAGACAAGCTGTTTTTTCCTCCTTTAAGCTTTGGGCTCTCATGCTGGAGAAGAGAGATCATTCATTTATTAAAAGGGATGAGCAAATTATAACTGGGATGTTGACTATAAGCTCCTTGATTTCAGTGTAGCAAAGACTGGTTTTCCAGGCTACATCAACACAAGGTTACAGATTTCTTAAAGAAAAAAAAAAAAAAAAAAAGAAAAAAGAAAATATCAGTGAAAAATAACATTAAAATTCCCAGTATAAAAGACAACAGAAATAACTAAGAGACAGTGTGTTAAGGCACAAGAGCTTATGGGATTTTTCTTTCTTTTGGGTTTATTCCCCTGGGGAAAATCAAAAGCAATGAAAGGCTATTAAAATCCAAATACTTCTGCAGATTACTGACAATTCTGTAGTTTAAACTGGTGGAAAGGAGACATGGGCATCAACAAACAAAAATACTATTAAGTCAATGAAAAACTTTGTGAATAACTTAAATGAAGGAATAAAGTAGCAAGAGGCTGAAGGTTTGACCATACGAAGCTTCTCTGGCCTGGGTCAGCGCAGCATTTAAAATAATGGGACTACTCATGTCCTTAAAGTAAGCCATGAGTACAAGCTAACAGATCCCTGACAAAGCTGTGTAGAAACTACTCTTTGAGTTAAATACAGTTGTCTCCTGCATAATCGCCTGTTGCACATAAAGCGCTATCATGTGGCCAGATCATAAAAGAAAACTTCTCTCTAGATAATATCACTCAAATGTTTCTAAATATATAAAAACACTTTTACTTGCAAGTATCAATGTGAATGCAAATAAGCCACCTTCCCCCCATAGTACCATTCCTTCACAATATAAACCACTCCTTTTATTCCTAGCAGCTAACGAACAAGAGTTTTATGGGCTGACTTGCATTTCCAACCTGCCACAAGTGTTTCATGTTGGCATCTTATACTATATGAACTGGTAAACAAACCAAAACAACAGCAACAACAAAATTCCAATAACTTAGATTTTAGCAAGGTTACTGCAGTAAGGAAAGAAAGATCACACAGGTCTGCAAATAGCTTCAGCTTTCATGAAATTACACTGCTGAGAAAAAATAACCCAAACACATTACACAATGAGGGGCTCCAAAAGCAAAGCAGAGATCTTTTGAATCCTGTTGGAGGGTGCTCAAATAAGACAAGTCATCAACCCTTGAGAGAGGAAATCCAGAGAGGCTCCTCAGAGCCTCCTGGCATGTGGAGCTGCACTTCTTCGCTTGGGAAACACTGACAGCTAGGGGAAAAACTCCATGCGGCTCAGCCTACGGGATTTTTCTGCCCCAGTGCCCAATGGCATGAAGAGGATTCAGATCCTTCCTGTTGAAGTTCAACATCATAAACTTGACAGGCAAAAGGAAGCGAAAAAAAATAAAGAAAAGCTCTGATTTTGTGTTTCTCCCTGCTGTAACCAGAGCCCACTTTCCTATCCCCAAATGTTTGTTAAGATGTTAAAATCTAGATTTTAAAATGTAAGTACAGCAGTTGTGTCCAGGCTGCAAGAACTAGATGAGAGATGAGGAACAGAGACTGAGGACAAGAGAGAAGACAACCAGAAACCACAGCAGGAGGCTCTGAGGATAAACAGATGCTACCCTGTCTTATCTGTGTTTTCTGTTTTGTGTTTTTGAGCCTACTTCTCAGAAGACTGGATATGGAATGAATGCAGATGGAGATTTCTGTCACATTGTTCCCAGTTGGTTTAAAACCTCAGCTTCCCGAGTCAAATCTTTTCTAGAGCTGTTGACTGTCTTTCCAAAGCCTGAGGATGGACAGAATTTCTTACCACTCTATAAGGACACTGGTCAAAAAAGGCTACAGGATTAACAGCAAATTAAACTAATATGGTTACCATAGAAATTCTTTAAAAAATATATATTTTGAATTTAATATTTCTTTGTCAGTAGATAGTCTCTGCAGCTCCATGCTTAGAATATATATTTCAGGAAAATTTGCCATATAGCATATTCAGTTGTACATTGTAGTTCCTGACACATGTGGGTATCATAACCTTCCAGCAGAAACAGGAAAAACCAATAATATTTACAAGATTTCTACAGAAGCTTACAATATTAGTTACCCTATTATCTAAGAAAACAGTTCAAAATGACCGGTGGGAATATCTTTGAAGATTTCTAGAAGATATTTTTAGAGATACGTTATTTATTCAGTTCCAAATACTCCAAGAATCACCTATACATAGCTTCAGTATTATTTAAGTGCAACTTTTAGTATCTAGTGAACTGTTATGTAGATACTAATATGAAGTTAATGGGTATAGTTGTAAAAGAAACTCACCTACTGTACCTGGAAAGAAAGGATAGTCTTTCACCTAAAAACTATGATTTAGAAGATCAAAAATCACCATTAGCTCTGAAATAGGCTTCTTACATGAGTCTAACTTCCCACAACTCTTTCCCAGCCTCTGTAATGGGGATTTTACTACTTCTTTTGCATCCTTTGTGAGAGGGTGTGACACCTTTTGTCCATTAACATAGAACAGCAATGTCCTAAATCACCAAATCAATCAGCAATGACCTGGTCACCAAATCAAGTTTTTTGTCAATTTTCAGTTATATAATGAGTATAAAAGCTACTATAATTAAGAAAAAACAGAACAAAAGATAGAGAGAGGCTTTCGGTAATTCATATACACATACACAAGCATAATTGAGTGAAATAAAGAACACAGGCAGAATACAGAGGATATTTCCAATTATGTTTAAATCTATTGGCAGACTAATTTCTTAAGGAAGTTAATAGCAGAACCATGAATTAGATAGATTTAGGAAAACTAAAGCACATAACAAAAGCAAAGATGGGAGAAAGTAAATTCGGGGAGCTGAATCACAATAATGGAGTTTTGCTCTGTCTCATTTATATATATTTACACGGGGGAGAAAAATGTTGTGAAGACATTCTTTCATCCATAGACATAACAATCAGAAATTGTTACAACTTTTTGCATATTCTTTCTAAATTTTGCATTTTAAAAGAAATATCTAGAAACACTGATTCCAGGGGAAAAGGTAGTGGATTTTTTTATCTGTCTGCTGCTAAGATTTTATATAATGAGGATGAAGAAGGGCACAGGGGAAAAAAATATGCTGTTCTACAGCTTAAATATAGAAGAAAAATTTTATCTTGTATTGTAAAACCAAAATATATTTATGCACCTAACCCCTCTAAATTTTAGAAATATCTGCTGTAGACTGTCATTATACCCAAACTGTTTGCAGATGCTGCTGCACAATTGAAGAGTCAAACTGTGTAAATATTTTGTCATTGTCAACTTGTTAACAAAAATAAAAAATATTAAATGGACACTAAAGAGATGCTAATAACACCAAGATCTGAGGTTATCAATTGTTTTTACAGATCTCTCTTTTCATTTTACAGCTCCCTCTTTCACACCGAAAAATGGTTTTTTTCTAACTGGACACACCTAATAAGAGTTGTTAACATGAATAGATAAATCGAATTGATAGAACATGCATGGATTTTTTGCCACTCCCTAAAAATCTGATTTGAAACAGAACCATTTCAATTCATTACATACTCTAGAGAAATTATTATTTCACGCAAACCAATTTAATAAGTTTAGACAAAATATTTCTTATTTTTAAAACTTAATTTTAAGAAGTAGAACATTTTAGTCTCAAAAATAAACACTATAACCTCAAATTTAAAAAGAAATACAGGGGAATATAGCTGCTATAAATACAGTAGAATTCAATTTTGTTAAGACAAATTATCAGTAAACATTTGATCTCAAGAAACAAATCGAGCTGATCAAAAGAGAGCAAACTTGGTAGATAAAGCAGCAGATACACTGTTTATTTGGTTCTTTAACATCAGAATCATACGGCTTGACAGGATTCTAATAAACATTCATCTGCAAACATTCAATAACTTTAGGAAATGTCATTCGGGTGCTGGATATCAATTTTGTTCTAGATGCTAAGGTCCCAGTGCATCAAGATCCTTACGCATATGCACAACTGTTAGCACTGGAAGAAATCTACTGAAGCCCAGAGGATTCATTATAGTACCAGAATCATACACCGACTTTCATTTGAAAGGCTTAAAATATCTAAAGGAACTGATCTTGTGCTGGAGACAGAAATGCTATTTCTTTGCAAGAACAAAAAGATGGAGACTTAGATAGGAAAGTGGGGATTTTGTTGTTTGTTTTAAAAGGATATAAATCTCCATGATGCAGGCTATAAAAGAAGGCTAGGAAGATTAATACTCTCTGGGCAGCATATTCCACTCTTATTATCTACCGGATATCTTGCACCTTGTTCTGAGGCATTTAGCAATGGTTCATGGAACAAGAGATGTTTAAGGGCCTGATACGGCCTTGCTGCATCGATCACTGTGATCCAGGGATCAAAACCAGAGGGTGCATATGGCCCTTTTTGATCTTTACAGGAGAATTCCAGTATGCTAATCGCTACAACATACCATCAGATTATTCATTTCTCCCCCTTGTGTATTTTCTTACTTAAAAATCAATCAATCAATCAATACAGCCATCAAGCAAAATTTCTGAACTTGAGCGAAGTCAATAGTGTCTGTAAGTGCTTGGCCTCTGTGCGTATCAGGGTTGGAAACTGTGAGGAGCCCTATTGACCCTTTTCTTTTAATAATCTCATTTTTGGAAAAAACACACACATTCATCATGTCTCCTACTTCCTGGAGGAAATATTGGTGCAGCTGATGTCTAGAGACAGAGGACTCACCAACAGGAACAAACAACTGAGATATTTCACTGTCTTGCTTTTTGCTTCAGTAATCTCCTAGACAAGTATTCTTCTTACCTCTACTTACTTTCTATTAGGGCTAAACTGCTCAAAATATGAGTCATCCATTGTATCTTTTAAAAAAAATCCACATTTTTCCATTAAAAAGAATGACCGAACAGAAAATAAAAGGCTGTGTAATTTGTACCTGAACACTTACATTTGCCTTTAAAATTTCAAGAATTTGCAGAAAAAGTAGGTGTAAGTTGGCAACTTGCATCTAGATTTGAACTTATGACCAGTTTCAGGCTATTCCTTAAAATCTTGAGTATGTATTTCAGCATACACATCTCTTCCATTCCTCCCTTCAGTTCTTTGCACACACTTCTTCTGAAGCTTTTTAGATTTTGTTAACAATTTAAAGTTAGGTCAATATATAAAGAATTTCCACCTGAAAATTTGTACCCTTATAATCTGTCTCACAGGAAACAGACAACGATTTAAAGTGCAAGATAAGATTGTGTACTAAAAGAGTTTAAGGTTTATAATGGCCAACAAAGCTTCAGTACCAAATGCCTGATGCGAAGGAATCAGTTTTTATTAATTGCCTTCAATAAGGACTTCTCCACTGACTTTAAGAGCTGATATAAACTGAGGTGGCGTTGTTGGGGTTTTTGTTTGTTTGTTTGGGGTTGTTTGGTTGGTTGGTTAGGTTTTTTACACTTCAGGATTGCCTGAGTTATACTGAGATAGACAACCATAAATTTATAACATTCTTGAGAAGACAGATTGTGGACCTTTTTTTTACTACTAAAGTTTGAATGTATAGGTTGCAGAGTAGTTTCCCTAAGGTTCATTTTGCATTTTAATTTAATAATAATAAGTGAATTGAACCTTAGGGAACCTTAGTAGCAGCAGCAGTGGAGTAAAAAGTGTTGCAAAGAAAAAGCCTTCTGCAACGCACTGTTACATGCTTCATTGTCACTACAAAACCCAGACATGCTGCTACTTACTCTCAAACAGGTTCTTGTAAGCACACTGTATTAGCATCAGTATCTCCTTAGAAAAAGACCTCAGAAACACCCTGGGGTAGCCCTCCTTCCACTTAATAATTGACAGCTTTCCTGATCAATGCACAATCTAGGGTTTTCCTTCTTCCTAGTACAATTTAAAGTCTACAAAGAGCAACACGTGTTTGTCACCAGTTTTTCAAGTATCAGTGAGGAAAAAGGGGATAAGCTGAAAAAAATCCACAGATGATGAACCCTGGGTGAAATTTTGAAAATGGCAAAAAAAGAGCTGGGAACACTTCCAGACAGACTTTGTTATGCAAAGATTATGCAAAGAGAGAAACTCTATTCTTGCTTAACGATATCTACAAATAACATTAAGTAACATTGAGAGCTATATAATCATGGGAAACTCCACCTAACATTAACTATTCAACAGTTAAAAACCACTATAGGGCACGGTGAAAATCAGTAAGTTTCTTCTACTGAATGTTCCCTAAAGGTCATTAAATGTCCAATTCACTCTGGGTGCGTTATCAACAATACACAAGTTTCTACCTTTTAATGTTACCCTGAACTAGGAAGAAACAGGAGCTAAGTAGATCTAATTCTTACTTTCGCGAAGGGGTGTGATTAAGCATTGGTCTGGCCTGCGCAGATGCTAAATTGCTTCTTTTCGCCTGTTGTATCTGAGAGAGAAGGTTGTAGCTGGAGAACACAGTTCAGTTGCTAAATTAATATTCACATTGTAGTTCCACATTTCTACCCCAGAATGAAAAAGGTCAGATCATGTGGAGACAGATCTGAGGGGGGACACCAACCACTGAAAGGAGAGCGAGAAGAGCTATAGCCATGTTGTGCAGTGCAGAGTGGAAAGACCACACAATAAAGCACTTTGACTTCTTGCCAGGTATACCCTGTGAAATGAATTTCAAAATAAAGTTTTAAATTACAGACAGCTTTTCCAAACCTTCGCTGGCATGAGCACTACTGTGAAAAAGCTATGACACTAGCAATTAGGGATAGCAGAGTCTGGGATATTAAGGGAAACTTGTCGAGCAGAACTTAACATATCTAAATATTTCTCCTAAATATTTGCCAAAAGAAGAAATAGAAATTGCTTTGGCTGTGCTTGCCTTTAAGTTTGCACCTTCTGGATTTTTTGGGAAAATATTCACAGACATTAGTTCAGAACTTCTATAAACATAATACTAATTCATGTCTAAAAGTATCAGGAACAGGGAGGCTAAAGATAGAATATTTTTAAAAAATATAGCATGTGGTGTGCCAGCAACACAGTCCTACGAATTTTATGTTTGTCCTATCTGTTCAAGCAAAACACATTGTGAGCATCTAACCAAAGCTCCTTGAATCCCCCGCTTAATGTTTTCAAGGAATACAGATGAAGTAGTATTTGCTGAAAGAATTAAGTTAATGAAAATAAAGCATACGCATTTAATGAGTGACAAATAAGGCAAAGTACCTCAGTCCTGTCTTAAATGACCCTTATCCCATGTCAGTACTAAACATTCATGGAAAAAAATCCAAACTAATAATTAACATTTTAAAACATCAATGTAAGGTCTGCACAAATGCTAGCATCACCATCAGAAGTGACCACTGCAATGTAAAGTGTCATCTAATATTTCCAGAAAACCTTGGAAACTTATAAAGAAAAGATGTATTGAATAAACAAGTTCCTGGTAGTTAATAGAAAATTATGTTTGTCCTAAATATGTGTAAAGTACCAGCTAATGAGCCTGTTTTAAAGTAGGGCAGAAACAAGTTCTACTGGACTGTAGTGACAAAAATTATTTGGTACCCTTTAACTCCCAACAGAAGATGACAACGGTATGAAACGTAAATGCAAACAACTGGGCTGGTTCCTGCTTTCATGAGGTCAATGTCAAATTACCATTGGCACAGTTTCAGGAATGATTTGTTTTTAAAAAAATCACCTTGATGTATAGTACCCCTCTACTGGCTCCACCAAGCTGCTTGTTACTGTACCCATCTCCTTATTCAGGTCTTCTAGGATAAAGAAGTATAAGAAAAGATGTCCAAGCCATGTGCTGGTGAACATAAGGTTAATTTCACACAGTTCCAGTTTGCTGAAGGAATTATTTCAGTTCTTAGTAAGTCTCACAGCACACAGACTTTGCCTTTTACTTCTCCTGCTGGGGCTAGCTAAGGATTGAGCCCCATTGCTGAATTTTGAGTATCCTTAAAGTTTGTGGATCACAAACTATAACAGATGTCCCTGCTGTGCAGGGAGTTTTGTTTAAAGGTCCATCTGCCTGCAGATTGAAATCTGGGATACTTTGTTCGCATCCTGCAAAAACAGATCTTTCAGACAAGTCACTGTAAAAATGCAGGGATTTTTTCTGAGGGATAAGGAAGATCAGTATGTTGCATACATTCCTGCCTCATCAAGAAGTAGCTGAGACCATATCTCAGGGTTTGACAGGACACAATCTTATTTGTGTTAATGTTTCTTCGGTTGCCTGCTGTGGGAAGGAGATGAATATATGCACCTATGGCTTTTTTCTTTAAACCCTGAGACTTCTGTGTTCATCACTTCTGGGGGTGTGGAGAGTCACCTCTGCATGGCTATGTGTGGTACATGGGCCAGGTAGTGGAACACAGGGTTCAGACTATGGTTATTTAGAGAAGAAAGGCAGAGAGATTAGAACACCAGCATGTTTAGCAAAATGATTTACATATATTTCCAAAATCAGAGCAAAAGAAGACAGGACAATGAAATGACAGATGAAATCAAAATGGAAGAGAAGTGAGAGACTATGAAGGAATGAAAATCAGGAATAGGAAGAGAAAATAACAGAAAGGGGACAAGTGAAAGGAGAAGGAAGAAGTATTTACTATGCAATTAGATTTCATGCGAGGAGACACTCAATTCCTTCCTCTGTACAGCTTACAATACCACTTTTCAGAAGAAATTCTCTACACTCCCCTTGGCATATGAAGGGGGAGGGCAGGTGGGGGAAGGGCATCTTCATCCCCCCTCAGATTCCTCTGCTCTTTTTCAGGTTCCTCCATTAGATCACTACATTTAGGGTTTTGGAGGAGAAACTTGGAGGAGTGAAGGGGATTCTTGTACTTGAGCTGAGCCGACCCCAACCCTAGGGGCTTTCCATGCAGGCACCCATGATACCCTTGGGAGAAGAGGCTCCAGTTTCCTTCCTTGGTTTCCTCAGCTGCCTTTCAGCCCAGCAGCTCCATATTTCATTACTGAAGTAGCACCTCACTGCCTCTACATTACCCAGTCATTACCACCTTCCAGTAGACCACCTTCTCTTCTGCTCGTCTTCCAATAGCATGAGGACATCTGCCCAAAGACTGAGTTATCCTGTTCACAGTTCATGTCCTTGGCAGCCGGCAGGCAGGCTCACAAACTTGAGAAGGGGCTCTCCAGCCAGCCAAGAATTTTTTTTTTCATTTTCTAAACAGTCTCAAGTGTTGTCTACGCTTAGGTCAGACCTTCCTAAAAAGTCCTTTTTGCCCTTCCTTTGACTTCTCTAACAAATCATGCATAACCTGTGCTTTGTAGCCAGCTTCCTTCCTCCTGGATCAGGTCCTGCATACGCAATCATGTCCAACACAAGCATGCCTCTCTGTTTCTCTCTCCTGTCCAAGCTGAGGAAGGACAAACCTCTGGATTTGAAACCTTGAATGATACAGTAATTTCATAAAATTAACCAGAATTCACAGGTTATGACAATGTCTCCTTACTTGAAACTGCTTGCTGTCCTTGTGTCTTCAGTTCTTTACTGTCTTAGAATGGTGTATTTTAACTCCACTTAACAGCCAAAGAGCATATCTTCCAGCAATTTCAGAACACATTCAGCAACAGGAAATATATTTTTTCAGGCTATTATGGTAAATGTTTGCCATTGTTTTATAATCTGGTGTCATGTTCACCAGTTTAGAGGTAATCTATTAGAGAAATTGGAAAATAATCAGTATTACACACCTGGAAAGGTGGGCAATGTTATTCATGAGCAGAGGTTTCTTTTTCAGATGTATTTATATCTTGACAACTAAGAATGAATTATTTTTATATTTAAATCCTTGTAGAAGCAGAAGATACTGGCCATAATAAACACAATGTGGCCGCCACGGCTAGTATTTTTCTGTAGAGGTATTGCAGGTGCACTATTTTCTGCATAAAGTATTACTTTATTTTTATGGAATGCCTTTATATTTTATCAGAAATCAGATCTGCGTGTTCTTTGATTACTGGCAGAATTAGAAAGAGGAATGGCTCAATACTTCAGCATGGCATTCATAGTTTTTCATGTCTCAGTGAAATGTTCTATACCTCCTTTGCAGGTTTATTCTGTCATGTTGTCAGTCATCTATACTGTCCTTCTCTTTTTCACATTTGAAAGGAATAGATGTTCTTTACATTCTTGATTTTTCCCCACTTTTTTTGTATTAGACAATTCAATCATAACTCTTGACATTAGATTCATGTGTATAGTGGTCAAAATTTGATACAAGACTTCTTACAAGGCCCTGTGAGTGGCAGACTTACTCTCCATTCTTCTACTTCAAGCATGTAGACAATCTATCTGCTTTTAACTACTGCTGTTTGCCCAGCAAGATCTTTTACTGCCTATCCATGACTGTACCTCCTAAACTAACAGTCCCATGGGGCTTGGAGAATTTTTAATGGGCATTCAATCTTACTGATAGCTAGACAGCAGTTCAGTCCTCTTTCCAAGAAAAGACTCCTCAGGCCCAGTGCAATCTTTAATTCTTTCCACGGTCTTTCAATGTGTCCAAGATCCGGACACTGCCATACAACTCCATTTCCCATCTATACTAGTGAGTGATGGGCATGCTGAAAAAGGGTCAGTTTTTAAAATAAGATTTTTTTTTTTTTTTTTTATAATTTTACCACAAAACAGAAGATACACACAAAAGCAGATGAAGAAAAGGCACACCAAAACCAAAAATGAATTAGCTCCACTCCACTAAAAGAAACCAACAAATGCTTTTACGACAACAGTGAAAAGCTGACTAGGGCCTGAACTTGCTCTCACTAATGTCAGTAACACTTTGATTCAATGGGAGCAAAGTAAATCCCATTAGAGCCTTTTATAGAAAAATCCTAATAAAAGCAGACACTACAAAGTAAAGGCCCCATTCAGCCTTTGCTTAACACCATAGCCATTGTAAAGTCACACCATTGTGGCTGGTGTCCGCAGTCAGACCTGGAGCATTTCAGTCCTACTCACCACATCACAGAAAGCCGAAAAGAGATGCTATACCAAAAAGAAAACTGCAAGTCTCTCCTGGCTATGGATTTAATACACTATTGTTAGGTTTACATAAGATCTGGCTGGGTCCCAAACGTGCATTCCCAGACACTCATACTGCCTGATTTATGCTGTCTTATTTGGCTGGTAAAAGAATCAAATTGGTGACTGGTTTTGAATGAAGGCAATTAGGGTGGTTGATTGGTTTTGTAATTTGGAGAACACCACTCTAGAGTATAAGTCAATTGTGTAGAACTATCCAGGTCTTTAATCACTGGTTTCCCTGTGCAAAGAGCTGATGCTTTACATCACCTGAAATTTATACCAGTTATAATCAATTCCATTCTCCCCATTACCCCCCACCCCGTTGCTTCCTCTCCTGCCCCGCACCTGGCAAAAACATGACATTTTACTGGAGAAAAAGTTAACTATAGTGTGTCCAATTTTATTTCAAAGGTGTATCCAAATTTAATTTGCAGGGTCAACCAAGTATGTGGAGGTAATTATCTTTACAGAGCATCTGACAGCTGTTGTGATATAGTGGTCCAACAGTTCCCACTAGAAATCTGTCAGGAAGCACTTGTTTAAATTTGAGTAAGGTTAAACAACAGATTTCTGTCTGCAAATCCTGGAAAACAGTGTCACCAACAAAGACACCGAATTTACCTAAGTCTCTTGGGTCTCCCCTGAAAGACTGGAAATTCTCAATGCAAAGAGTTTTCTTTCTGAATGGATCCTAAAATAGGAAGATATGCAGGTATAACACACAAAAATTAAGCCAAGCGCAGCACAGGAAATCATACATAATTTGCCTGTGTATAGTAACTATATACCTTTACGAAACATAGTTTCTTATTTAAACATACAGGCTCCAGGAATCCCAAAGTTGAGTAATAACATTTCACTCAAGAGTTGCCTCAAGCAACTTTTTATTCTCAAAAGTGGACAGGAATTGAAGTGTACATTCTTGGGATTAATATGTAAAAAACCAAAATTCTGAAGAGTTACATGATATTTAATTGGCTTCTAGGCAACATCTTCTGTTCCCTCACTGCAGCCACATTTTTGATGTTCATGAACAGGCTATGTTTTGCACATTGTCTTTCAGATCACTAAGTCCCAAACTTTTGGACCAACTGCCTGTTGATGGTGTTCACCACTGATCACTGATCACCATGAAGTTATATCAAACATTCAACTGAAATGTCGGTACACCTATACAGTGCTATAAGCAGATGTGAATTCCACTTTTCAGTAAGGGCATATAATAAGCTGTGCTTCACTGAAGGCTGCCATGAAACTTCTGGTTGTCTCAGAAAAAGTGATGCAACTTCAGGGCTTTCCTTAATGTGCTGTATCTTCACACTCCTCCTAGAAAGTCCTCTCTATAGCTGAACCTTGAAGATCTGTGTGAAGTGACCACCACTGACAAATAGTTTGGAGATCCAAAAGTTACATTAATAGTTAATTAAGTAACTAATTAAGTTATATTAGTAGTTAATAACATGTAAAGTTATGTATCTTTGTACAAATTCCCTGTATACACACTTAATTTAATATGGTCCTGGTAGTTCTCAGATTTTAATAAAGTCTGCGAAATAGAAGGAAATTTTAGTTCCCACACTCAAGTAAGTAGCAAATCTTACTGATTAGGAGGCAGTAATAAAACCACCTCAAAAGGTTTGTACAGCATCAAGTAGATGAGGTAATTGTTAACTGCCTTCAAGGCTACTTACAGGTAGCGAATTCCATAACAGTTGAAATTATTCTATTATTTGAAACAAAATACAGAGAAAAGAAGAAAAGTTTTTAACTCCAGTTTTGTTTCACCACTTTTAAGCAACACGGAATACCTGAGAATTCACTATCATGCTGGAAATATTGGTCCTCTGGTACTGTAAACACCTGCGACATTGCTAAGCAATTTAAATACCAAGTCTTCTCATTTCACCTCACCAGACACTGTACATTGTATGTTTGAGAAAACTGCTCAATCTGACTTACTTTAAAGTAGCTGCTTAGCTAATAACATTCACATGCAACATTACACCTAGAAGGGCTTATTTAGACAAAAATTGCTTTTACCACTGCAACCATTCTGAAATTGCACATACTTTTAATAATTCCTAGGAGCATTTTGGGTAAAAAAACCCACAGACTGGCTGGATGCTTTGATGGAGTTTCTCCCCCTAGGTGCCTGGGCCCAGTGGAGAAAGGGTGAGGAGTCACAGCTCTGCCAGGCCCCCAGATCACCGTTCATGCCTGTGTGACATTACAGGGCACTGCATGGAGTCAGTAAAACCAGCATTTCAAGCACATAACAGATTAATTTGTATCTAAAGAAATATCCCCAAACTGACTTGAGCACTTTGTAGTGGTGATTGCATCGAACTTAAAGAAAAATGCTTACAGCCCCAAGCTGGGCTTCCTAGGGCCTACAGTCAAGGACAGAATCAGCTGTGATCGCGCCTCAGAGTCCTGTTTGCAACATATTAACCCTCTGTTAGGAAACCCTGAGTTATTTCTCCTCTTGCATTCATGATATGAGCCTGAAGGGACACATGGCGTATTGGTGACAGAAGTTGCATGTCTACACCACAACTGTGCTTTGCTGCCTTCGTATAGCTAGAGAATAAAGTCAGAAACTCATATCCCAGCTAGGAAAAGGAAGTGGGAACAAACATGAAAAATACTGCCCTGGGGCCAGGGATTCACATCTTCAACAACCTATAGATGATGAAGCTAAACCAGGGTCCAATGGTGAAGCAGAGAAAGGTAGAGGACCTTCCAGTGATACCTCATTTTGCAACGTGTGGTTTAGATGTCTGCGGAAACAAAGGAAGATCTGGGAGATCTGGATGCAGACACACTGGTGCCAGGCTACTGGCCGCATCACTTGCCTTGCTGAGGTTATGGAATCAGGGCAGGACAGGGCTGTCTCCAAAACTGCCTCCAGAGACAAGGAAATGAAGGAACAGCTCCAAATCAGAGGCTCTGAGGATACCAGCCAGAAGCACAACCCAGGGCAAACCAAGGAGCACCATGCAACAGCGAGCAGGCCGGGGAAATTCTTCCTTGTGGTTAGTGGCACTTCCAGCAGTGTATCTGAGGGGGATGGTGGCAGAATAGCTTCACATCCCTCACTTAGCACCCAGGAGGTTGGCTCCAAATGAGTCAGGAGATTAAGAGATCCAATCCTTTTGTGGAACAAAGGAGGAAACAATTTTCCAGAGGCCTCTTGGGCTAAAATCCTACAAGCTCCTGTTCAGGGCAACAGCAATTCAAAAATATTAGGAGTACAAAAGGATGCTGGAGAGAAGAGCGGGAAGGTAAGAGAAAGTGCAAGTTCTCCTCCTAAGAGCACTGGCCTTCCCCAGGACCGCAGGCTGAGCTGCATACAGAGCTCTAGGCTACTAAGCTAAAAAGTTTGAATAACATCTCAATAAAGGTATAATTATCAGACTTGTTCTTTTAAAGCACATGACATTGTGACTCACAAAAGGTAACAAATGGGTATTTCACCCTAGCACCGCCCACTTCTTATTGAGAAATGAGACCCCCAAGAGCTGGGAGATTTAGAAAAGAGCAATCCAACACACTTGAAGCTGACTTTCAAACTATCCTCTGAGGCTCTGAACAAGGCACAGAAGAGAGAAGACATTAGCTTTTCAGTCCGCAGTTACGCTCACAAACACACTCCATGCCCCCGCTGCTCAAATTTAGTTTTACCTTCAGGCAAAAGAGCCATCTCATTTCTTAATAATAGGAAGAATTTTCTTGACTGCTCTTCTAGCTGCTCCCTGCAATCCCTAAGAACCACACATTTCTTCACAGAGCACTGGGATGCAGGGGGAGGAGGCTAAAAACTGCTGCTGACTGATGCTAATAAGAGAAATGCTCATTTAAAAAAAAAAGAAAAAATAGAAAAAGTATCAATTAAAAATGCCATAGCTGGGCCAGACATGAGAATTTTCAGATCTTTTCCCCAAACCCCACATCTTTAGCACCAGGATTTTGCCTCCTTATCTAAGAGCAAGGCTGGATGCATGTCATCAACTCCAAAGCCCCCACTAGAGAAATTTCCCACTTGATCCCCAAAAAGCCTCCTAACAAGTGAACTTCATGCAACGCTGCAAGATGCCAAAACCATGCAAGGACTTTACAGGAGATGGCTAAACAGGTCCTCTTGAAATAGGAGCATAATGACTCCCCTAAAAGACACAGGAGAAAGTTGACTTGTAAATGTTTAAGAAACTTGTCAATGCACAACTGAGCAATTCTGAATGATTTTACGAAAGCGGTCTGTACTGCTGAGCGGGTATTTACAAAAGCAGAGTTTAATCTAGTGAGACTGTGTTCCCACCAGAGCCAATGAATAGACATAGGTTTGCCCTGGGCAATGTAGAGAATGAAGTCATGCTAAAGACTGTCTCTGTGAAATGTTCCACTGTTTCCCACCACCCACTGAACAACCATTTGCTGACATGGACCATTTCATGTATCATGCACCCTTTTTGGAAGCAGTTATATGATAATCTCAAGAACAATTAACAAAGAATGATTCCAACTAATTAGAAAAATGAATAAAGGTCAACTGAAAAAGATTCTCATTTCTCCACCAGCTAACTTGCAGAAAACAAACAAGGAGTGAGTACTGGAGACTAGTGTTAAAGGTGTTTAATGAGCAGAAAAGACCTGTAAGCCTCCTGAGCCAGACAGATTAATGGGGGGTACTGGAGGTACAAAGAAAAAAAAAATCCAAACATTGATCAGAAAGAAAACAAGCTTTGAGGATCCTGGGGAAAAACTAATCAAGACTATCATCAAATAAGGCCAGAAAAGTTAGTTTGGATACATTTTGAATCATGTAAGATAGGTGACTGTACTCATAAGCGTGGAAAAAGAGACTCCCTTAGTGGCTCTTACTACAATAAATCCACTCATTTTAGACATTCTAGTTATTCTACAGATCACTGAAAAAGTTACAATTTCAAATAAAAGCATAAAAATGCTGTTAATAACATCATAATGGCACATGCCCTGTATTGGTCAGTTTTAAGAAAAATATTATCTTCTCAAGTGCATTGATCATTGAAATAAGGGAAATTGCCTAATTCCTTTTGAAAAACAATACAAATATACTTCTAAGAAAGAAAATAAGTAAAAAGTCTGTCAATCATACAGACTAATATTATTCTAGATAATCAAATATTGGCAGAAGTCTTGGCAAACTGACTCTTATCATTGCCACCACATCACTTAGGCTAACTCGGCTTAATTCCACAGGCAGACGCAATTCCAAATATTTGGTGAGCACTACACATTCTTCTTCACTTAAAAATTATTAATATAATCTTTAGCTGATATTAGATGTATAGAAACTGGTCCAGAAGTATTCCTCCTAGACATTTTTATTTTTAACACAGGAGAAATTCAATTTCAGTTAGTCTTACAATCTCTCTCAAGGAAGCCTACAATTCTTATTGTGCCATCCTCAATTGAAACAGCTCTTGATTAGAGATCCTACCCTAAAAAAGCAGTATAAAGCAAGCATATCTTTGGTCACTTCATCTGTTCATTCCACACATTCAGCTCTCTTCAGTAAATGTCTTTGAGTCTCATGGGTTTCAGAGCACAACTATCCATGCTCACATAAAGAAAAGATAAATCATTTCATATTAATATCCTTCTTCCTTATAATCATGTGCAAGCCTCTGTTCAGTGCCTTGAAAACAAAAAAAACCCAGAGTCCACTGTACCTGGTTTTCACATAAATGTGGACAGTCAGGGTTCTTGTTCATAAGCAGCCAGATTTGGTAATTTTCTCTGCTGCATTTCCTATCCAAGAGCCTAAACAGCAGAACTAGCCTGTCCTCGTTGTTTGATCTCTTATATTAAGATTGGCTGACTGAATATAAATTGAAAGGACCTTCTCTGTATGACTCCTCTCCAATAAATAATCACAGGTCTTCTTACCTGCTTGATCCAGAGCAGAATTCGTGCACAGTTATTACAGGAAAAGATCTGCTTTGCTTGCCCAAGTCCCGAGACAGAAAACCACCCATAACAAGGAACTGATACTCCTGCAGTAGACAAGCCAGCAAAAGAAAACATGTACTTACTTACACCTTGATTATTTGTCATCACAGTCTGATATCCCAGCTAAAACTGCTGAAATGGGGTTTCCCTGAAGCAAGCTTTACCAAGGTGGCTAAAACCGCTGGCCTCTGTGCCATTCTGCTGACTGTGCTCTGGCAAATCCTAATGCTGCACGTTTGGATGTTACTACTTAGACTCTTCAAAGTTTGCCATAGGGTTTGTCAGAATTTCCCTGCCAGGTATAGCTACTGAGCAAGAAGCTCCATGATTCAGGAAAAAATAGGTAACAGAAACATTTTTTGGAGTAAATCAAATATGCTCATATTTTTGCGGCCTCCTCCTTCAGGTACAGATGCTTGTGAGCGACCATTGCAAGTTCATTTAAGGGAAACATACTGGAGGGAAGTTACTTGTGAGACCAGTTCCTTGCCATGGGGTCATGTCAGGGTGCAGAAGACACCCACTGTGCACAGAGAGTTTCCCTCAAGCCTGCAGACATCACCGAGGACAACCAGAGAACTGCAGCCAGTGATACACCTGAAAATCAGATGTATTTATCATTACTGAAATAAAGCCTGTGTGAACTAAGGGATTCATATATAAATATCTGAATAAATAAACAAGCAGATAACTTCTCAGATTTCCAAAGCTACCAAATCAACACCAACACCAACTATCTGGCCAAAATACTATTTGGAGCAGGAGGAACATTGAAGAAAAGATTATTATTTTAATAAATATTATCAATATGCAAGAACACAGACAAAACTAAGCACTCATTAACAGCAAGCAATGCTTCAGAACGTGCTTTTTTTTTTTTTTCTTGGCAAATGCAGAATTCTTTAGCTCTCCTTTTCCTTTATCCTGAATGCAATGCAAATAAAAATGAATATTTATCAATAAAATTGCTTGAAGGCCTTTCCTCCTTCAACCCTGTTACACGCATTCTTTCTTATTCCTCGGCCAGCTCAACTCATCTCATGTTTTAGCTAGCAATTATCAAATAAATTACAATGCGTAAATCAGAATTAAAAAAAAAAAAAGGGAAAAGAAGAAATTTAGTTGGAGGAAACAGCAAGATGAACAGAATAAAAAGAGTTTGGACTGCAAGAATGGGAAACAGGAAAAAAAATGTTTACACTTCTGAATTAGATAGCTCATCCCCTTTCTTGCTATTTCCTTTAGTCAAGCATTTTCATAGATAATCTACTTCGCCTTGAATTGTTTTTCAGGGCAATACACCTCAAAGTCTTTTTTTAATGCAGAAAATTGGACTAAAACGGACTTGCCTTACTAGCATTATTTGTCCAAGTTAGTTTATTTATGCTCAGATGAATTCCAAGGTCATATTTTAGAGATCACCACGTAAGGCTAGAGAGGAGAACAAGACCCGATGACTTTTCCTGATGCCTGCACTGACTCATCCTGTGATTTCCAGGCAGCAAGTGGCTGGAGCACAATGTGATAATATTACGTAAAGATCTCACTGGGCAACGAGAAAAGTTGTTTTTAAAACCCATTGATATCATTAAGGATTTTACTAGGGATTATGATACTGCAGCAAAAATTCTGCTAAAAAAAATTACTGCTCAATTCTTCCATCTTTCCTGTTTTCATCAGTTCCCCTGTCCTGTGAACTCTAGTTGCAAAAGGAGCATCTATAATCCTGAAGGGGAGGAACAAACACAGACTGCACTGGCTTGGACCCTTCCCAAATTGAGATGTAGTGACTTTGCTAATCTTTCTGGGTTAGTCCTATTTCCTTCAGTGCCTGAGACACGAGGAAAGGAGAGATAGCAAAGGATCATTTTATGCAAAAGTCATATGATTTTGAAAAAGCATAACAGTCTAATCAGCAGCTGGTGTAAAAACAACTGTATACCATTAACTACATCAATATTAGATCAATGTGAGAAATTTTAATGAGGACAATCATATCTTGGGCTGCATCAAGAGGAGTGTGGCCAGCAGGCTGAGGGAGGTGATTCTGCCCCTCTGCTCTGCTCTGGTGAGACCCCACCTGGAGTCCTGCGTCCAGCTCTGGAGTCCTCAGTGCAGGAAAGACACGGGCCTGTTGGAAAGGGGCCAGAGGAAGCCACAAAAATGATCAGAAGGCTGGAACACTGGAACACCTCTGCCATGAGGACAGATTGAGAGTTGGTTGTTCAGCCTGGAGAAGAGAAGGCTCCGGGGAGACTTTATTGCGGCCTTTCAGTACTCAAAGGGCCTATAAGAAAGACGGGGACAAACTTTTAGCAGGGCCTGTTGCGACAGGACAAGGGGTAATTGTTTTAAACTAAAGGAGGGGAGATTCAGGCTACACATGAGGAAGAAATTTTTTACAATGAGGGTGGTGAAATACTGGCCCAGGTTGCCCAGAGAGGTGGTGGATGCCCCATCCCTGGAAACATTCAAGGCCAGCCTTGCTCAGGGCTCTGAGCAACCTAAGGTAGTTGAAGATGTCCCTGCTCATGGCAAGGGGGTGGACTAGATGAGCTCTGAAGGTCCCTTCCAACCCAAACTATTCTATTATTCTAAAAATGGATTTTTGCAGGAATTGTTGATAAAGAAAAAAATAACTTCTTAAGTATTTATGATGATATTTATATTTTCAGAATTTTAAATAATAATAACAACACTATCAAGAGAGTCCTTGGACTGAAAAACCGGAAGAAATGTGCAAAATAGGAAAAAAAAACAAACCGGCTGCAAACTATAAAATACAAATAATTGTAATATTTACCAAAACGATATTTTTACATTAATTTACATTAAATAATCTGATTTGAGATGTGGACACAGATAATGTGAATTTATTATCTCTGCTTCATAAACTGCATAGTAACCATAGTCTTGCTGAAAACTCTGGGTCACAGACACTGAATTCATGAGGCTAGTCCTCAACTCCTCTTGTTGCCAGCTGCAGCAACAGTCCCTTAGAAGCAGAAAAACTCCTTGCTCGCAGTTCGCTTTGTTCCATGAACACAATGATGAGACTAAGCACTAGATATATCAATATCTAACGATGTGACCTACATTACCTACCAATTATTATTAATTAATAACAAGTATACTAATCATCTAACAAAAGTCTTTGCAATTCACTAGTGCAATATATTCCTATGGGTTTGACTTACAAAGATTTAAAAGCACTCGTGACCCTACTTGTGCTCTTCCTCAGCTGGAAACAGCCCCATTCAATAGTGGAGGGGCTTGGGGAATTTTGATTGTTGTTTTTTTGTGTTTTGGTTAGGTTTTTTTTTAGCTACTTACAAGACTTAAGAGATGGGACCTTGTTATTGCTATTTCATTTATGTGCACAACATAATATACCCTTTCAGGGAATTTAATGAACCATGAGAAAAGAAGAAAAGAATATATCAAAGGAGTTAGTGACCCTTGCCCCAAACTAAATTGTAAAGTTTTTCTAGTACTTTTGCTGAAGCATCTTTCTATATTTCTACTGTATTTATGCTGGAAGTTGAGTTGTTACGAGAAAAACAAATTGATGTACAACTTGAGAAAGCTCATTGAGGTGTCAAATGTCCACAGGTTTAGAGAACGATGTAATCAATACAAGAGGCACAGGGCACACAGTTTGTACTGGCATAGCTTGAGTCCTCTGGTGCTTTCTTGTTTATTTACAGCAGATTGGAAAGTTCCTCTGCATTTGAACCGACAGCCGACCCACTGAAGTTCCCATGTGAAGGTCAGATGCCACTTGCAAGAGAACTTCAGAGGATTCCATCATCCTTCTCCTCCTTTTGCAGGAAACAGCTTCAACATGCTTTCAACAGAAACAAAACTACTCACCATTCCAAACCAGAGCTCTGGAGCCAAAATACTGGAGTTTAGGAGAAGTCTAGATTTAGATTTTGCCAGTCCTTCTCCAGTTTGTCATTCTTCACTGCAAGCAGGAATAAATTGGACATCAACTATTTGGCTAATTTTAGTTTTCAAGTACTTAAGTTCCATTGTTGAATTAAAAAGGTAGCTGTTTTTCTTAGGACAATCTCCATAATAACCCAGTAGCCAGTGTGTGCAAACAGCACATTTCTGCTGATTTAGATAGAACAGTTTTAAGTGAAAATAGATCACATAACTTCAGCCCAGCAGTTTTGATTTACTCAAACTGAGAATTTGAATTTAAACAGTAATTTAGAGGTTAGTTTTCTTCATTTTTGTTACGTCTACTTATTTCCCTGCCATTATTTGTGGAACAACTTACCAATATTAAAATGTTTTATTTTCAAATTAATTTCTAGGGTTTCCTTCAACAAAATTGCCTATACGTACTGCTGATTTGGGAGAGAGAAGAAATGTTTCACATTTAGTAATCATTTTATACAATGAAAGCACTCCTTCAGAGTTGTGCTTTATCAAGAGACCAAATGCAACAACAGAAGCAAATTGCAGGAAAAAACTTTCATTACGGACAGAAAAATAGCCTGAAATGATAATTAGTCAAATCCAAACTTCATAGAACCATAAGAGGACTCTTCGGGTAACAAAAACATTGTCTTAATGTATGTTAATGTGCCAAAAAATGCAGAGACATGCTGAAGAACCCAACAAATTTGGCATTCTCATTTCACTCTGACTGACACAATGATTTGGATAAGTGGAGCTGTTATCTCTCCATAGAAAATCAGATACTTTGTTGGTAAGAGGAAGAACATAAAAAAGGCAGGACACAGCCATGCCCCTTATACCTTGGTAGTCAGGGTCACCCATGTTTAAACCAAACAAAACAGAAAAAAACCCCAAACCTATAAGCAAAGCCTATTTTTCTGTTCAAAATGTGACATTTTTATGTGGCACTAAATGGGAATTATTTCCCTTCTTATATATCATCATAAGCCAGGTGCTATTGACAAGTGTCTGGTTTGGGGGTAGAAATAAAGAAATCAGTATCAGCACTTTTCAGAAAGGCTGAGATTATCACCAGGGTTATTAGAGTAAGAGATACATAGAAAAGTGAGGAACGTGAGATTGCAAATCTACAGTTTTTAATGAGCTCCACTAGAGGAAAGTGGGTGGTTATTTCATGCCAAACCAGAATTCTGTCACTGATAAATATTGGCACCATGGGACCATCCTTGTGGAGCTCAGTGGCACAGGAGTCCCCAGAGTGGAGGGGCTGAGCCCTGGGCTAGAAAAAGAGATTCCTCCAGAGCAACAGAACATTACAAATTCTTTCAGAAAGGATATTAAACAAAAAGAAAAGGCCCTGTTATGTTCTGCTGTGACTGCAGCTGAACTAGTGCTTGTCTGTCTGAACACCTTATCTCATGATAAGCATGAACAAGAACTAGAGAAGTTACAGGAAGTGGCAAAAAAGCGATCAGAGGTGTGAAGCAGCTTCCATCTTGGGAAAGAGACAACACCTGAAGAATGGTGCAATAAAGATCTATTAAATAAAACACGAGCAATGTGGAGAAGTGGCAAGGAATACAAGGATGAGGTCTTGCCCACAGAAGCTACTCAGTGGACTCAAAGCCAATAGAAGAAAGAGCTTTTTCAGGAAAAATGGCCAGTGTAGCTGTGCAGCTCACAGTCACCAGATGCTTTGGTAGCCAAAAGTATAAACAGCTTCAAAATAGATCATAGAGGACAGATCAGTGAAGGCTAATAGCCTGGATGCAACCTTGATCTCAGAACCACCAAGCCCTTTATTGCCAGGAACCAGGAAAATAAGCAGCACAGCAGGGCTGCTCTCAACTAGTGCTTTTCGTGTTCAATACATATTCAAGTTTATACACGCAATAGTGCTGCATTTCCATGAGAAATTCTATCTGGCTCTTTCCCAGCAAAATTTCATCACAAAAGGTATGTTCCCATAAACACTTCAGTTTTGAAAAACAGGCTCTTCCCACCTTGGGAAAACAAATAAATAAGAAAACCTGACCAGTTTTTACACTCCATGTAAAAGAACCCAGTGGTAATTTTCTTCTGAGCTGTGTCAAACTTGGAAATGTTCCAGTCAAACCAATGAAGATACTGCAGAGTTCATAAAAGAAGCCGCCCACTGAGTCGTTGTGTGTACGGGAGCTGTGTATAAGGTGAGCACTCAATTATGTCTGCTGCTTACCAAAATGCATTGCATTTGGAGTTGATAATTTGAAATAATGAGAAGGAATGTGCACTCTTCATTTAAACAGATTTTTAAAAGAAAACAAATCTAAATTACTAAAAAATGGAAGGAATCCTCATTCCTTGCCTTACGTTTTCCCTCTGACACAATGGAAAAATGAACACAAGAGAAAGAAAATATACCATATATGAATTCTCTATCATCATTTTACACAAAGTAGTTTAAGTACTGTTTCCAGTGCTATTGCAGCCATCACAGGGATGACCTGCTTGATTAGAAATAAATACTGACTAAAGGAAAAGGGTTCGAAAAATATTAACTATATTTACCAAAACAAAACGGGTCCTTAAACTGCTGGTACTTACACATAATGATATTCCAGCAAACAGTTCTATGTATGTTTAAGTCACTATGCCTAAACTTGAACATGTACTTGTTTGACCCATTAGGGAATAACAGCAGTAATAAAAAGTTGACTTTTAGAAAAAGTTCTTTACAAAGGGAAAACAGCAAAAAGTCTCCTTTAAAAATTACAGATGCTGCAGGGGAAAAAAACCTTCTCTCTCCACTTGGAACAATTCTAAAATCAGATGAGAAGGAATGAAGGAGATAGAATGAGGGAAGTTCACCTGAGAGCACAAATCAAGAAATCACTTCTTTGGAGTACAGTTATTTTTGAAGTTACCATATTTTTGTTAGTATTATAGGGCTCTTGAGATCAAAATGTAAGTTTTTAAAAGCTTTTAAATCTTCTTTTTTAAAAGTCTTGTTTTTTAAAATGACTCATCGCCTCTCTGAACTGAAATTCAGTTCTGTGATAAAGATCAAAGAGACATGGCAACTTGCAGTTTATTGCGGTACCACCTTACAGAAGTTAGCATGAGGGATTTTTGCAAAACTATTAGCAGTTCCTCCCTCAGTGTGCATCACAGTATGATCAGTAAGAACGTGTCAATGTCAGAGGACACTCTCAACTGAATACCAAGTCCTCTTAATACTTTTCTTTCTTTGAACGTAATTCTTCTATTTTTAAGGCATTAAAAACAAGACCAGAAAGCAATATTGAAGGCAAAATACCTTGCCTTTCTCTTGGAAATATCCCTGCATTTATACAAGGAAAATGACACAAAAAAATAGAGAACTGTAGGAAAAAATATCCCATATTTTTCAGAGAAAAATGCTAATTTCCATTCCCAGTTGTGTTGAGGCAGTGCCAATGATTGGCTCCATATGTTTCAGCAATTGGAGCCATATTAACATTCTTACAGTTCTTTGCTTTCACATACTTTGTCTTGGTTACATTATGCAAACCTGAGAAATCTAGCATTTCTTAACACCCTCCCCCCGCAAATAAAGACTGATTCAGTTTCCTGGCTACAGCGGTTTCTCTGTCCCACTCACAACAATGGTGATTTCTCCAGACAATGCAAGGAGGTAGAAGAAAACCCATACTTGGCTTCCAAAATATGTTCATTTTTGAGGAAATTATGGTTGACTGCATAGCAACGTGCAAAGATCACTTTTGAAAGGAAAAGCATCCTTGCTTCTTGTTACAGTAAAATGTTAATAGATTCTGCTTGTATTTTTCCTTGGAAAAAAAAAAAAATAGACAACCAGAAGTATTCATCCTGATCCAGTGACAAAGTAGGAGCAAAATACTAGTTGGGCTGAGATAAAGCAGACTAACTTAATAGCTGTAATTTTCATCAGTACTGGAATATGAATGGTAGGATGGAAAAATCACTTTCCAATGCATAACCCTGGCAAAAGTATATTTCTTCTGAAAAAGTATTTTTCCAAGACAACCTGTTTTTCTAATGCCGTTGACCACAAAGCCGATCAAATGCATGTTTTTTCTTCAGAGGAACGTAGAGCTGCTTAAGATGAGCAACAGTACCACAACATGGGTTTTACTCCGATGGTTCAAAAAAATTGATTCTTCATCATAAAAAAGTATGGGACAACCCCAGCTGCGAGAGAATTCAATACTTCTCTTTCAAACAATATTACTGAAAGTCAGTGAGTCAAACCATAAACCTTTTGCCCCATTAAAACTCCTATTGAAGTTAGTGCTGGGAGCAGAGATGGAAGTAAAAGCAGAGCATTGAAGAAAGGAAATACTGATTTCTTGGATTTGACTGCCTAGCTGCTTGTATGATGGCAGATGATATCCCCAGTCCTAACTAAAAGAAAAACCATCATCATAAACCAGGCTGGCATGAAACAAGTGCTTGTGGTCTTGCTGGTGTGCGGGTTTTTAATTTTAAAATCTGACAAAAAACAAATCTGATTCTGACTGCCATTAACATAAAATGAAAATTCTCGTGTGACTTCCAACCAGCAGTTGCACAAACCAGAGCTTTGAAGTGCCACCTAACTGACAATAAAGGGGGTGTCTATGGTACAGAAACACAGGGGAATTCAGAAAATTCCTTTCAAGGACAGTGGAATTTTTAGGACTGTGCTCCATTTAGAAATACCAAGCATTTTCAAAGAAGTAAAAAGAAGAAAGTAAAATTAAAAAAATCCCCTCAAACTGAAAGCAAAAACCTTCTCTTAGCCCAACCACAGACTACGGATAGGCTTTCTCACATGCATTTTATGGTATTTAAAGAACTTAACTAATGAATCTCTCAAGCTGTCAGTGACTGAGCTCTTGCTGCAGCAAAGCCTTTAAAGCACCTACTTAGATTTAAGTCAACTGGAGCGAATGAGTCTTCAGCATGCATCGAAGATTACTCAGGTTATAAAGTCATGAGGATATGCCAAAGGAACAAAGTAAAGCAAATGACAATTAATCAGATGGTATTTATGAAACACACACTTTCAAGTCTAAAGTAATATCTTCACAAAACAATGCAGAGCATAGCCAGAAAAAAGGAGGGAAACTACCCTAAAATTACGAAGGAAAATAAGTGAAAACTGCAGGCAGCTCTATCAACTGAGGAAGAAATCAAACAATCACTCTTATATTCAACAGATCTTCTTTCCCCCCACCTCCAAAATGTGATGATGGGAACTCAGCAGACACAACAGATTTGAATTTTATTGCCGCATTTGTCAAATGCCATTGTGAAATCTTACAGAACTATACAAGTTCTGTTGGATGTACACAGTGCCATGCACACTCTTCTCAACAAAAGTCACCTGGGTTAAAACAAAAATCGAGATCGTGCAGAAGCATTAAACAACGCTGGCAAACTGAATGAACTGTCTAGGCAAAACACATCATCCCCTACAAACCTGTTTTGCAGACAAATATCCTTCACTGTCAGGGTATTGTATTGAATCAGGTAGGAAATCTCCACTACCTCTAATTTCTAAAATCCCATATTCTATGATTTGCAATAGAGATTTCATTTGAGAGTTGTGTGCAAATCCTTTTTCATGTAGAGCTCCTACCTATTTGAAAAGACTTTGAAAAGAATTATGAAGTATTGAATACGCATTAAGGAAACCCATAATGTGAATACAAGTGGAAATATTCACCTGCAGAAAAAAATACTTCATAGTTTTAGAAGATCTGATGAGCATGAGCTATATTTTGTCTGACCATCCTCATTTTACAGTGTGGAAACAGGGGCAGTGCAAGTTTAAGCAACCTGTAATGGAGCTGCCTGACCCTGAGGGAGAATAGGACCTAATCCTCAACCCTGAAGTTAGGGCTTGGACTGCAGCGTAAGCTTGTACTACAGCACTTCTCAGTGCCTTGCTCTTTAGGTGATGCAGTTGGCATGAAGACAAACACACAAACCAGGCAAGCTTTGGCCACTTACATATAGGATGCAGTGGTGTTACCATGTGCCTCTTAGATCTTTGGAGATTTTTATTGAATCTCCTGATGTCTCACTTACAGTAGACAAATAAGTTAATAGAGGTCCTGCTCTATACCAGTATCTTCTCAGCAGATCCCTCAATTACTCTGGAAGCGATGGAGGAGAATGGTGTCACATGCTGCTATTTTAACCAGAAAGTTCTACACCATGGAGAAATTGAATCAGTTTTCTTCCTTTTTTTTTTTTTTTCCTACTAATTTGCCTGCAGAGGGGCTGCTGAGTATCCTTGATCGGGCCCAGGACACTAAGGCTACCCTTGAAGTATAAAGAAACAGAAAGTAGCACCATCTCCCATAGTAGTAGAAGCATCAGCCGCAGGAAAGCATAAATTGAAGTTGGATTAGCAGTGTTCAGCAGCAGTCACCAACTGGCTCTTCTCTCAGGGATGACATCCCAACAGGGGGTACCTGTTTTTCTCTTGTGTCCAGTGGCATATTTATAAGCTGCAGAACAAGGACAAGTGACCATTATGCACAAGGATTCACACAACAACCTTAAAAAAGGTGACAAGGAGATTTTTCCACACGATCACACCCACAGACATTACTTGGCAAAATAGATAATGAAGTAAAGCAACTTGGTGACAGTAAATAACTGCTAAGGTGAACTCGGACTCCTTTTATTTTGGAAACAGTACTGCATGCCATTAATTATGGGCAAGGGGAAACAAGAGTGCACCTCCAGGGGAGATACTTAGCGAAGCAGAACATGATGGCGCCAGAACTCTTCTCTCCAGCAAAAGGAGGATGCACAGGAGGGAGTTACAAAATGCTCAGACTGGAACCTTAATACTGCTTGAAACACTTAGCTCATCAATAGATTCGTCTCCCTAACATGTGTGTACACCTGATTAAAAGCAAATATCCTCAGAAAAAGAGGGATTTACTACTTTCAGCACAGATGTAAAAATATGTCTGTGTATTTCTGTATGAAACAAGTGAACGAACAATAAAATTCCTGCTCTGTGTTTGTAAGAGGCCAATTGTCTTTAATGTGAAGGAGAATAGCACGGGTTTTAGCTTTTGCAGAGTTTTTTATTTATTTTCTCATCACCATTGTTGATAGCAGTATCAGTTTTGTTTATATTTCTAAATTAACAAATAATCACCCAGTTTCAGAAATCTGCAAGAAAGGAACTCCTACCCGGAGCATGGGGAGACAGCTGTGTTTACAACAATGTCATCAGTACTTTTCTGTCAGTAACTAATAGATCTCTTCAAGACTCAGCAGTCTGGTGGTCCGGACACGCTACAGCGAGAACTAACCCATGAAAGGCCGAGCCCAGAGATGTTATTCATCTGCCTGCGCTTCACAGAGACCTGGCAGAACAGAGCCACACTGCATTTCCAGGGTACAGCTCAAGGGGAAGGGCTCCTGTAGAAGACAAATTAAGCTGTCACAGCAGGGGACCAGAGTGACGGCAGGAGCAGGTCCAGCTTTTTGCTATCGAATGAACGTGACTTCCCTAACAGACAACATGGAGAACGGAGAGATTCCCCCCGCCATGACTCCCTTCTGCGTGGTTTAACCCAAACAGAAGTAACCTGGTCAGAGTAGCCATGAAAAAGCCCATTCAAAAAGCAAATGCTATATTCTGTTCTGCACGTGTCTCTGACCGCCAGTTGCCTCTTAACCCCAGTGTAAGAGCAGCACACAATGTTGTTGTCAGGCTGATACAACACACAGCTTCGATTTCCAAGCTGGGGATGCTGAGCAAATGAACAGTTCCATATACTCCCAGAGGAAGCTAAATTATTCGTTCAAAACACCTTATTTTTATGTATTTTTGCATTCAAATTCTGTTTTCACCTGTCTGCATGAGTGCCAAAATGAAAGCCTCCACTTGCTCTGTTTTCTATTGATACATTAAATTTTTCCACCCAGTAGAATGTACCTCTCTGCTGCTTCCACAAAAATCTTGTCAACAACCCACAATTAATGATACCATGTATTATTTCACTGAGATGAAGTAATACCATACGCCTCCCTAACATTTTAAATAAATGCCCACCACGCAGCACAAGGAGGAAATGTGTGTAAGGCCAGCATCTGCTAAACCACCAGATTTATTATAACATCCCTATTGGAAATACTTCCCCATTCTGAAGAGGTTTGGCAGAAGGCATCCCAAGGAAAAAAAAAGAGGACAGAGTTGTCAGAAAGGCTCCTTAATTCCATACAGGAGTTTGCACATGTTCCCATTTTTCAGGGTCACTTCAAAGGCTTTGCTTCCTACCTTGTTGGAAAGAAGGCATAAGAGAGAGACCACTTCACTGCCTCTTCTTCTCATTTCATTAACAGCTGCCATGAAGGGCACTCGGGATGATGAGTGGAATTATTATACCCTATTATATGCCCTTTTGTCCAACGTCAGACACAGGCTGCTCAGGCTGAGCAAGGGTTATGGTACATGGCCAAGGACATGTAAGTTTCAAGTGTTGCCTTCTTTCCCGTATGACACTTCAAGAAAGTAGGACGAAAGGTACCTAGATCCCTCCACTCAGGAATTGTTTCCACAACAAAAGGCTCTTCAGACAATATAATTTTCAAACTAGCTATCTAATTCAATGACTTTGCTGGAGTTTCTGCGTAACTTCAGTTCATGTTGAGGGAGGAGGTAGGGGTAGCTGTTTGAAGAATTACATCCCTAAATGCAAAGAGGAAAATGTGCATCTTAAAGACATAGATTTCATGTGAAAAAATATGAGATGACAACCCTTGTTGTCTTCAGCAGCCTCCAAACTCCCAACAACTTCAAAAGAGGGGTTCATTTTTCATTTAAAAGGTCTCAGGACCCTACCACTCACCTTCCAGGTCTATCACATTCCGTGTGTGACACACAGGCCATTCCAGAATAGGATAATAACGTTTCCTAACATGCCTCTGTCTCATCTAATTAGACTGAGTGCTTCATGGAAGTCTCTCTTGAGGTTTGGGTAGAGAGCTTGGAACAACAGAGTTGTGATTACTACTGACACTTCTTGTGAAGAAAAGGTAATGCAAGAAATACACTTGCAAGAAATCTACAAGAATTTGTAGAGAAAAAAGTTGTAGTTTAAACATCTAGAGCATCTACTACTGCTTCCCACTACAACTGAGTATGTGGGGACTCAGTAGTTGTGGCGATATAGTAATGGTCCTAATGTAGTACCAAAAAAATAAACATCTGTTTTCAAGGACCCCAAATGGTGCCAATGTGACCCTTACTTAGACTGAAGTCCACTCTCAATCTTCAGAATCATTTAAGAGCATTAATAACCATTTGGTTTTGCCATGTTTAGGGCAAGAGAGGCAGAGGACGTAACATTGACTTTGCCCAAGGTTGCACAAGAGCTCAAACAGCCAAGGGAAGGACAGAACTCAGGTACTTCATCCCTAATAAACTGCCTGGCTCTCTAAATCATGTTTTATATTGCCATTTCCTATGTACACTGGGGCACAGCAAACCCTTTAATTTACTAACAACTGTTAGTAAACATTTCCCTGTAACATTTCCCCAGTTACCAGCTAATGTTTCATTTGAAAACTGAAGCTTTTATTGACAAAGCCATTTAAAACGGAAAATGAATCATGCAACCCTGCAAACAGGAGAAGAGTAATCCGCATAAGAATTACACAGGGGTGTTTCCAAACATGAGAGAGTAGGATTGAGGAGACGTTCCACAGCAAGGCTAGCAGGGAAGGAGAGATTTCACCCTTAACTGGAAGCAGCTGTTGTAACCTGCCTAACCCCATTGGAATGCATATGCCGGGGCTGCCTCTCACTAGGGCTCTGGCACCAGGACCATGGCAGCTTTCCTGTGGGCAGGCAGCTAACTCACAATTCCGGTATTTTATCCCAAAAGAAGTTACCATGGAGATTGGCATGAAAATGGCAATAGGCCAGCCAGATAGAGAGGGAAAAGTGCGGGAGGCAGAGAGTCCAGCGCTTTTAATAATCTGGCTGATATCCCCAGCTCCTCCGGACAGGCGCTGGGCTTTCCGTGGAGCTCAGCTCCATCTCTCCTGCAGCAGCAGCCTATCAAACAAGTTTTGATGGAGTTGGTAAATGCCAGCCATTAAAAGTAATCTATCACAGCTCATGAACACCCAGTTAACAGGCATCATATTGCTTAATACGTATCTACGTGTACAAAAGGTGTTAAAAGCAGTGTTAAAACGACACAGTAAAGGTAGATGTTTATTTCCCAGGACAAAGCATAGAATGCAAACAGCTTTCCAAGAGAGTGTCTTTCTTTTTTTTTTTGCTGTTTGTTTGTTTGTTTTTTAAACAAAATAACATTGATCAAATATTGTTCTACAATTCCCTACATGCAAGAGTGATCTAAATTTTTCAGGAAATTAGGAAAAAGCTCTGATGTATTATGGGTAGTAGTTTACATTTCTATTTATTCCTGTGCACTTTGGGAAGCGCTGGTGGGAGCAGCAGGTCTTCACCACAGCTCAGCTTTCCATGGGAAGGATCTGAATGAACAGTCTCTTCCAAAGACTTGTGAATAGTTTAAGCAAACCATAATATGCATGGTGGTGAGGAAGAGGAAGGGAGGAGATGCCATTCCCACCCAGAGGTACTGGGAGCCTGCAGAGTGCTGGGTGCAGGCTCTGGCATCTGGAATTCATTGAACCTGAGGGCTGAAACACTCTCCCCATCCCATCCTATCCAGACACCACTCTTCAGAAAACATTTATGTAACGCTCAAGGCTTTGCCCAGAATAACAATAAAACCTATCAGAAAAAAAAAAAAAGGAAAAAAAAAAGGGCTCAAGATGAGACGAACTTCCACGTTTTTTGTTTTGTTTTCTGTGCTTTTCCCTTTTTTTTTATTTTTCCTAGACGAAGGCAGAGCTGATGAACTGCAGGCTCCCTGCTGCTGAGTTTAGCCAACAAGCACTATAGGATTCCAACACACATTTCTGTTTTTCAGACCCATTGTGAACTTTATGGACCATGTTCTTCCTCCATCCACAGGGCAAATGTTCCAGGAGTGATTCACAAGCCCTGCCAGTCGGTACCAAAACATGCTCCCCTGAGCTGGTTAATTTAAGGCTGGAATTAGTCTCTTTGTGCTGACAACCTTTTCATGAAGGCAGCATAATCCCACAGAGCACTTACTGCAAGCATTTCAAATCCTGATGTTTTATAGTGTTACTTTTTACAACATATGTGTATATTTGAGAGGTTTCTTTGATACATTCCTTTACTGCAGTACAAAGCATAAAATACAAGCCACAGAGCTCCCAACTTATTGACATTGCTCCTTGCATTTGCGTACATAATGGCAACATCATTGAAATTGATTTGAAGTACAATTTACAGCATTAAATAAAATGTTGATTTTTAATACGTTTCCAATTTTACTTTTGTACCACAGTGTAACTGCTGGAGTCTGTCTAGACAAAAAGGTAGTTCAGTCCAGTCATCTTTCTATAAACCACTGAAATAATGCCATCTATTTCTGCATATGCGTCTCTGGAAAAAATAATAGAGTTTCTGACATTTCTGGAGATCCTAAAAAAGCCATAAGTGACATGCAAGTATTCTCCATAGAAAGTTCTGAGGTCAGATGAGGAAACCAAAGTATTTTAACAGACTGAATAGCTCCAGTTTGCATTTTATGACACTGAGTAACCATACATACCCTACAGTTTTACATCCCTACCTTAATTCCTCTTAAAACTCTCCTTGGAACCATAATAAAAGCTATATGTCTACAGTGGCAGGGCTGGTCCTGAGAGCCCTTGACAGAAACCCATCAGCCACGGTCCTCAGTGATGTGCCTCTTCTTTTTAGAGGGCAACTTCACAGACAACAGGGTCTGCACAGCAGAGCAAGCAGCAAGTCAGGAGTGGGAGGTACTGGAGCACGCAGGAGCTACTTCTGCTCCTTTTGCCCCCAAATAAAGTATGCTGAGACTACACCTCAATTTTATAAAGGCCTTGCTTCTGTTCTCTTCCTGTGTCTAAGATCTTCAACTTGATGTATCACAAAAGCTGCAATTTAAATTGTCCAGTAAACAAAACTAGATGGACAAGTCTTTTCTACATAGCAAAGGGCATCAAATAGTCAGGAAGCAAACTGCCAATCTGATAATTCATTACATCTGGCTTCCAGAGGGGAAAAAAGATAAAATGGGTAGGCGGAAGATAAATATCCCGTTCTTCAAGATAACAAATTGTTCTTTCCATCCTGAGTGGTCCAAATCAGGGTAAACTTTTATAAACTGAAGAAAACAAAAAAATGCAATTAAAAGTATGTTTATGAACTTGTGAAAAAAAAATTATATGCTTTTACTAGCACATTTCTCTATAGTAAGATGCATTTTATACATGACTTTCTGAAAAGGTCAAAATAAGATATGTTTGGAGCAGTCAGAAGGGGAGAAGGACACGCACAGCCATGCAATACATTCACTATGTGCTCCTTGAACACCCATACAACAGTGTTGTCCCCTTGATAGCCAGATTTAGTAGCAACTTTCTCCTGCGAAAATATCAAAGCTTTCCTGCTTCATCTGATCAACAACATCCTGCCAAGAACAGAAAGGAGGGAGGAAATAATAAAATCCCCTGAAACCACAGGTCCTGAAGCTCTTAGAATTAACAGCAAGTGCAATAATTGATCACAAACTACCCTGAGAGAGAAATGAGTGCTCATAACTTTTGTCTACAGTCTCCCCTACTGCGACACACCTTAGGGTCTTAAAACCTCCCTAAGCACCTGTCAAACGTATCACCATGGCTTTAGTTCACTGCTTTCAGAGTGTTAAAAATTTTGAAAGCTAGGGGTTATTATTACTCACTTTTGTTTGCATGTACATACATAAGTGCACCTTTTAATGCCCTCTTGTCTGGGACTTCTAGAGATCTTATTTGGGACCATTTAGGACCTCTTTAGTGCACCTTGCACATTAAGTCTCCGCTGAAAAGACAACTGGATGAAAAAGAAGTTGCTACCAAAACAGAAGGAGAATTATTATGTCCAAAGAACTCCTTCTACCTTTTTTATACCTCTCCCCAAATACATTTCAGGAACTGTTCCTATCCTCTGACTCTCAAGCACCAATCCATGTACTGCCATAGACAGAATACAATGCAGGCAAAAAAGTATCACCATGGCAGAAAAGCCTCTCCATGAAAAATACGAGGCAGACATAGTTTTGTTCATAAGACAAATTTGCATATTAAAGGTTGTATTTATCAATATTTGATTTAAACGTCTGTGCCTGCACATTTATTGAACAAAGCCAGATGGGTGCAGGCAGTTGCACATCTGTATTCATTAACAGAAAGGAAGAGAGACATTCACAGACAGCCACAGCAAGAAATAGAGGAATGAAAAGTATTTGCTTGGACTGTAAGCATTTTACCTCTGCTCATCAACAAAAATGGAGCCTTCCCAGGCCTATGTTCATTCTTAACTTTAAGGACCCTAGTGCTTCAGTTAGGAGAGTACCTGAAGCAATCAGCAGAGAAAGAGATGCTTGCAAAGGTGCTACAGCCCATTTAGGACATGATTAGGTAGACCACAGAGGGACACTACGATTCCTCAGCTGGATAAATTTCAGCCTCAATATTTAACTGCCGAGAGCAAATCTGTGTTTATAGTGAACTAAAATGATAAAACACCTTCTGTAGAGTGGACTTAGATTGTCACAAATGCAATTCAGTTTTCAAGGATATTTTTAACATTAAGGTTTGAAGCAAAAATTTCTACCTGCCCTTAAACACTGAAGTGCACTTTTTGACTGAAGCCTGGCTGCACTACTTACATAAGCATCACATGCAATGGAGGAAGATGTATAACCCAACTTCTCTTACATGCAGTCTCTACTGATGGAACCAAGATAAAACGTGTTCTATAGGAATTCATCAGTTTACAGGATGAGGCCAACCATTTAGGGTGACCTAGCTTTAGATGCCAAATAACATTTAGACATACAAAAGAGCCATCAGTCTCAGAGCTACCATCAACAGGAGCAGGTAACTGCTCACATCCATTTTTTCAGGAGCACATGAAGACTCTGGTCAACAAGGCTCACAGTTTTCAAGAAACTCAGTTTTGGAACAAAAATTAGCCATGAAACTCCTCCTAATTCCTAAGCACAGTGCACACTCAACTTTTAAAATCAAAGATGTTTTCTTGCTTAAATAAGGCTGAGTACTTCACAAAAATTAACAGTTTCATAAGTGCTGATCACCTGTACAGCTGAGGGCTAAGGAAGACAAGCAGATATCACCCATTAAAAGCAAAAATGAACAAATTAAATATTAGGAGAGAGGACTGAAACAGGCAGTGCACTTCAGTTCTGATAGAACACTCTAAAGGGGAGGACATGAGAACTGGGGGGAAGCGGCTACTCTGTTCTGCCAGCATATTGCAAACCAAAAATAAGTCTGGCATAAAACCAAAGGCATAGTGAGGAAAGCTCTTTTACGTTTGCATCTTCCTTACAGCACTTGCACATGCTTCCAAATTCAATGGGATAACAGGACCTCAGTGCAGGACTTACAGATAACAGGGCACCAGTAAGAGATATGACACCTGCCATTGCACTGAAAAACATGTCTTTTTGGATAAATGGATGAGATCATAGAGCCCAAACCATGCTTGATTTACTCTGAGAAGAAGGATCTATGCCTTTCAGCCTAGGTCACTCCCACCAATAGCTCTACTTCCTAGAAAGAGAATCATACACAAAAAAAAAGTAACTGGATACATTGCTGTGTGCAACAGAACTTAAAATTAAACACTGACATAATCGAGGAGTTTAGATCATAACAGTCTCCTGACAGTTTACAATATTATTCTTAAATCTGCCAGTAGAACGTGGAACAACATAAATATTGCATCAGTGCTTTGGAGCTTACAGCATGTTGCAACTTTGCTTCACAAGGAATATACTTCATGTACTCTCCAGTGGGAGCTGATAGTAATTCAGCAACCCACTGAAGTGCTTTGTGCTGAACAAAGGCAAATACCTTAATGCTAGAAGAAAGAAGTTACTTGTTACACACAGGTTATGGAATAAAATCATCCAACTTCCTATTTCTGATTTGCTAGGACAGTTGTACTGAAAATGGTGTCTCAGCTCCAGCACTGTGCAGCAGGGACCGAGCAGGCAGCGCTGCCATGGGAATTGCTGTGCCTTGCATCCAAGAACACTATTTCTGCAGAAAAGCCTTAGCTACTTATCTTGGTTGCTAATCACCACATCTGGGATCACAACAATGCGAGAGGAAAAGCTTCAGCTTTGTTCAAAAATCTTCAATACAAAATGGAAAAAAAAAAAAAAAAGCACCTCTAAAGATTTTTAAAACTCCCTCTTTACAATTATTTTCCTATGTCTTGTGAATAAAACACAAAGACAAAAACCCTGCTGATACCCCATGCTGCCTGAGAGCGCACATCTAATTTTGGAGGGAGGGGTGTTTCCATACACAGAATAAGTTATGCACAGAGTCACAACCTGCGTCAGCTTCCCAAAACCACCTAAGTAGGCTTCACATTGCAGCACCAAGGGCTGGGCAGGCTCCTCCTGCCTCCAGAAGCTCTGCTGGTCCCTCAGTGTCCCTCAGGTCCCAGAGGCTGCTCTGCCCACCAAGTCTATGTGTGTGCCTCACTCCTTCACATGCACTCTGCAGGAACCTGCTGAAAGCTTCACCCAGCTTGTGATTACACTGAAGCTTTAAATAGGCCGTCCTGACATCTCTGTTACACACATACACACACACACACACACACACACACACACACACACACACACACACACCTTGTCTCCTGATGAGGAAATTAAGAGCCAGATGAGGGGTGCCTGGGGTGGCATTTCTCAAACAAGTTCGCAAGAGCTGCGTGTGAGGTTCTCCCGTAAATTGTCAAACCTCCAGCAACAGTGAAAATATTATATTTGCAGTTCTTTGAAATTATATGTTTTCACGTGGTGACCACACATGAAGTCTCTCATGGTCACACATGGCCACCAAGGCAGTACTCGAGGATGCCTTGTTTACCAGCACAATTTTATGGGCCTTTTACTGCCAGGAAACTGGGATGAGGAGAACTGGGGAGAGCAGAGTGTTTACGTAAGGGAAGAACATCTCTGAGCCTGTCAGGAGGCCAAGCCCTTCATGCCCAGTGGTCTTGGCCCTCCTATGGTTTTTGTTTGTTTCCTCATGGCTCTATTGGAACCCAGTATCTGCCCTTTCAGCAAGAAAGCACTTGCTTCATAGGAGGAACCTGACAAAAACCCCAGGAAATACGGCTCCATTGCTGAGCAACTTCTTCAAGTCTTTTCCTAAGGGACGAGATTTGGTCTTGCTTTAGCTTAAGCCACAAGCATGTTTTTTACACAATGGTAAAGCCTGAGGAATACCATAAAGGTACCTTTTATTCTGTAGTAGATGTCATAGCAGCTTCACCAGTCATCTTCTGCATTATTTGCTCTAGTAGCCAGCACAGTCTGGGAAAGAGGAGATGTTTCAGTCTGTTTTCACGTACTTAACAACTGAAATGAAAATCACCCAGGCCCACTTTCCAACCGCTTTTAACAGGAGTGGCCCCTGGGCACCACCAAGCCATGTGGAGCCTTTTCAGGCTGCAGCCTGCACCACCACAGCACTTAGAGGCAGCCACAAAGAGGAGGCACCTGGCAAGTCTTCATCTCAGACAACCAAGGAAAATCAGATGGAGCAATGTCTTGTACTTACTGTGCACTGAAAGCAAAACCCTCACCTAGTGCCAGGCCTTAGATCAGAGTAAAGTTACAGCTCCTGATTTGGCTAAAAAGAGAAACTCTCATGCATTATAATAATTCAGCTCTCTACAGCATGTCATGGTAGATGAAATCACATATATTCCCTTTCCAGAGTGCTTTTAGTTGCTTGTAAATTTTGAGTGTTGATTAGACCAAAGTCAAGGCCTCAGTTCCCTGCACAGGAGAGGCAGACCATCACCAGACTGCGCCATAAAGCTGCCCCTGTCCCAACACCTTTTCTCCTCTATATTGCAGGACAGCCACATCTTGGCTAGAAGCACCTGGAGGTGGCAAGTGAGCATTGCTCAGCCAAGGCACTGCCCCTATCATGAAGTGACCTGACAGGCAACCGGTTGTCCACCATTGCTCTCAGAGAAGGTGGGGATCCCCTGAAGGTGCTTCAACAGTTCCTTATAGATTTGACACCACAAGACTGGCTGCTTTGACTGAAGGATCAAGACCAAAACACCAGGTTTGGCCAATTTTTAATTTCCTCAGCAGGGCTTCTCCAGCCCTTCCTGCTGTAACTAAAGCAAAACCTGTCTCCACTTCTTCAGTGGCTCCAGCTGCTGCAAAAGCTCTTTTCCTCTTTCTGTCACCATTCACAACTGCCTTGTCCTACACAGTCCATGAGTATACAGGTAATTAAATACAAAAAAATTTCCAAATTTAAAATGGGAAATTCTAAAGGAGTCTTTACTACCTATAATAGTAAAAAAACTAATCAGGTTTTCTTCTTTTAAGTAAATCACTCCACAGCAATCAAAGTGCTTATTTGGTTTTAAGCCAAGCACACAGATAACCTTTCTGCAATATCCTGTGAACACCTGAGATTTCACCTGTGAACACATTGATTTCAGCTCTTTTCTCCCCCCTTGCCTGCACTGGATATAGTCAAATACCTCTTGCTTCAGGCCTATCTCACACAGACCCGTAGTCTCACAAATAATTTTGCATGTAAGGAACAAAGAAACAATGATTCTGTGAACGACTTGTTCCCTCAAAATATCTATATACTTGAGTAGTACAACAAATCAGCTATCCTCAAATTAAGAGAAAAGTTACTTAATTTCATGCCAGTTAAGGAAGCTGTCCACATGAAACACTTTGCTGGTTTCCTGCACACACACATTCAGTGCCTCACCACTAGCAATTCACTACTAAGCTACTGAGGGCTCACAAACCCAAACTGCTCATCTCCACAGGACAAGACAAAAAAAAATATCCTGGGCTAAAATTCTCCCCCTTGGGTGGGGGGAGGTAATGGCATGAACGGCAGACCATGGCAAAGCCCTTTATATCAGAGGACAGATCCCACCACTCTCCTGCAAGCAAAACTCCCACATGGAGCTCAGCATGCACAGAGTCCAGGGTCAAGTTTTGTTCTGTTTTTTGTATAGAAATTGCTTAGAGCAAGGGTCACTTATCTGTGCTTTTGACAAATGTGATTTGCCATTAAACTATACCAAGGCTCGTGTGCTTCTCTCTGCTTCAACAACTTTTTAAGTCTTTATACCCTGGAAATAAGAAATGTACACAGTGTGTGTTGTAATCAACATCACGGGAAAATTCTGTTCCACTTTACGCACAGCTTAGCCAGTGTCATTATAAAAAGAGATATTTGACGTAGACAGGTAGACAGATAGCTGTAGATAATAGATCTATAATCTCTGTTTATGGATGCAGGAAACCTTAGATCTAGCTCCCTCTTTCATCTCAGGAAGAACAGCTGGGCAAATGCTTGGCAGTAGGGCATTTTGTAGTTTAAACAACATATACCATCCGTAAACACAATTCCTACCTGAGAAAATCCCATACTGTGCACTGACTGACACATCTCCTAAGGTCATTTTAAAAGCTACTTTTGTCCTATGGGTTTATTTTGTTGTAGAGTTGTTCTTTAATCTCCCAGTACCTATACATCAAGACCTTGTACCATCTGTCAGTTAGCTGATGGGCTGAGGCAGCGTGATGGAGAGTAGAAAGTGATGAGATTTCACTGCCTCTTGTCAGTCACTGGGAGGGGATGTGTGATTTTTCCCTGGTGGAGCATATAATGAAAGGTTGCCCACTGCCACGTACTTGAGGCAGGCAGCACAATGATGAGCTTCTCTGAATCTCCAACAATTTCAGCACACATTAAGGACTTTGGACATCAATGCAAGAATGTATCCAAGCTGCTAAAAATGTCATAGCTATCAACAGAACTCACTCAGGGATGAGGGAAGAAGCCATAGCTGAAGAAATGTCCAGAGCTAAGCCTGTGTAAACCTCATGAAGTCCAACGAGGCCAAGTGCAAAGTCCTGTACATGGATTAGGGCAATCCCAAGTACAAATACAGGCTGGGCAGAGAACGGATTGAGAGCAGCCCTGAGGAGAAGGACTTGGGGGTGCTGGTTGATAAGAAGCTCAATGTGGTCTGGCAATGTGAACTTGCAGCCCAGAAAGTCAACCATATCCTGGGCTGCATTAAAAGAAGCATGGCCAGTAGTTCGAAGGAGGTGATTCTGGCCCTCTACTCAGCCCTCATGAGACCCCACCTGGAGTACTGTGTTCAGCTCCAGGGCCCACAACATAAGGAAGACATGAACCTGTTGGAGAGGGTCCAAAGGAAGGCCATTAATACGATCAGAGGACTGGAACACCTCTCCTATGAAGACAGGCTGAGAGAGTTGGGGTTGTTCAGCCTGGAGAAGAGAAGGCTCTAGGGAGGCATTATAGCAGCCTTCCAGTTCCTAAATGGGTTCTGCAAGAAAGCTGGACAGGGACTTACTACGAGAGCATGCAGTGATAGGACAAGTAGTAATGGCTTTAAACTGAAAGAGGGTAGATTTAGATTAGATATAAGGAGGAAATTCTTCACCATTAAAATGGTGAGGCACTGGAACAGGCTGCCCAGAGAAGCTGTGGATGCCCCATCCATGGGAAGCGTTCAAGGGCAGGCTGGATGGCACTTTGAGCAACCTGGTGTGGTGGAAGGTGTCCCTGCCCACAGCAGGGAGGTTGGTACTGGGTGATCTTTAAGGTCTCTTCCAACCAAAACACTAAACTCATGACTCTAAGCAAGACTTTTGGAGAACTGGCCTAGTCTCTTCTGAAGCTATATGAGACCTTATTTCCCTTTTAATTGTCATTATTTGGTGTTAATAAGAGAGGAATTTAAAATAGTTCATTGCCAGATAAACACACAGAACAGTCTTCCGTTCCAAACTGCTGAGGTTTCAAGCCGCAGATGTTCTTCCCTGCTACAATTAATTCTAAAGAGCCTGATGGTGCCAGGACCCTTAGCGCTTGCTTGGCTTATCATTACTTCTATAGATTACATTCATGAAAACAGAGCAGGGCAGTCTAAACGAACTGCTTTCCTAGGAGCAAACACAAGCAGTGACGCTGCTTGCCACAAAAGGAAGAATTTTCAGTTATCTTTTTGGCATGTGATTTGTTTTTGCTTCTCAGACCTAAGCAACCTGAAGTTTCCTATGCTGAGGCAGTCTACATTTCCAGAGTCCACCAGCTGACATATAGGATTCCGTGGTTATAAAGACAGATTGAATAAAGTGTATTTGGAAATGCAGTACTCCAGCCAGAGCTCTGGGAAACATTTGAGCCCAATGCCTCAAAGCTACAAGGGCAGAAAAAAGGGGACAGGTGTAGAATTAAGTTGAACACAGAGTTCTCGGTTCTGCAGTTGCCGAAGTGAACGGAAGGAATGTAAAAAGGTAAGGGATTTATTTCAACCACGATCTCATTCCCTCTAAGTTCCTGCTAATGTGCACAAGAATTTTGCAGTTTTGCTTTTCCATGGCTGCTGTTTCCATGGGCACAGAGGTGGTACTGGTTTGCAGAAATGCAACTCCTCTGGCTGTCCACAAAAGGCAATGGATATTTCTATCAATCAACATTACTACACTAGTAGTCACTAGTGTCTCCATATAAAGCTACAGACCCTCCCCTCCAAAAAACATTTGAAAAGGCAGCATGCTAGTTCTGTCAGTAGTGGTAAATTCATTTAGACACAAGCACAGAAAGGACCAATTTGTGCTTTATTTTTGCATGGCTTTGAGTGCTTGCTTTCTAAGGCACCCACATAGACCACAACATATGGCATACAGCTTTTGCAAATATCACACTGGGTGGGGGACAACACATTGAGGGAGTTCACTGGTGATGTGGCTTTTCTGTAACATCTCCAGAAACCAAGATCAGTGGCCTTGTTCTTCTCGCTGTATAAGATGGTACAATGACATGTACTGCTTTTGTAGAAGAAACATCTGTGTCGCTTTTGTTTGCTAAGTGTATACAAGCAGCTTCATGTCATCATATGGGTGCACAGGCAATTAATCCTGGCATTTCCATTACCTCATGCAACAAAAGCGAGACCAGGCTGTTTCTGCAATGTTACACTTACAGGTCAAGCCAAACTTAACCTATCAGATCTGAAGTATGTTTGTACTTTATTTTGACTCATCCATTACCAGTGGTGAAAGCATCCTAGTTTCACAGCTAATTTGATTTTAAATTTGTCCTCATTCACATTCCCTTGCAGATCAAGACACTTCAATACACATCCTTTGACAGGACTTATTTCATAACTAAAGATTGCCAAACATTTAAATGCTCATGAGAAAATATGCCTTCTTTCAGATGATGCCCATTTTAGATAGTGATAACTTCTACCTACTTTTTACCATTTGATGGCTTTTCTTAAAACACCCTCATACTCCAGCACTATGCAATTGCAGGAAAAAAACCTTTCTTTTCAGTCAAAGCTAAAATTTAAGCCCTTATGAGTAGAAAACCAAATGACTCAAAGTCACAAGCAAATATAAGACCTTATCTGCCTTAAAACTGAAGAACTTTGTGAGATTTTGAGGGGAGGGAAATGTGCCTGGCTTTCCTCAGAAGGGAAAACTGTGTTTTCACCACCTGGGCCAAGTTGCACATGGCTGCAGCTTCGCTGCTGCAGCACCTGGGCTAAGAAGGTGAGGTAAACTGGAACCTCCTGCTGCTACTGCAGGGCAGGTGTCATCTAAGACTAAATTTAGAGACCAAACCCAGAGCATTCAAAACTAGATAGAGTTTTCTGGCAACATCAGTGATAATTACTCTAAAGCAGGCTTGCTTTTTTTCTTTTTTTTTTTTGGTAGCAATGTTCTTCAAATTGTTTATAAATGATGTTGAATTTATGCTCTAAGGTGGGGAAATTAAATACCCACTACCATTTCTCTGTACATATCAAGAGCACGCTTTCATACTTGCAGTAGTGGTTGTACAATAGATGGTGGGAGCTCTCTGCCTGTGATGTCGTCTTAATGAACTCAGCATAATTGCCTTTGTGAAACAATGGCAAAGAGCACAGCAGTACTTAAATACAGCTCCACTAAAGCAAGGGCTGCTCTGGTAGTGTGCCAGCTTCCCATCTCCAGGTCCTTCATAACCCTGTCTCTCCCTCTTTTCAACACACTCCCTTTTTTCTTCAAACTCCAAGGCCAGGATCGCAGCCAATGTAAAATGATGCAGCCTCGTGTGATATTTCCCAAGTCATCAGTCCAGAAAAGAAGAGACATAAGCATATCGCAGCCTTCTCCACGTTCCACACTCAGCTGTTGTGGCTGCCCAGCTCCCTCTGACACCCACCAGGCCCACGTAACAGGCGTGAGGTTCGTCGGGTTCAGTATTGGTCTGCTGGGACGGGAATGGAAATTCTGCAGCTCTTGCGGCAACTTTCCAAAGCAAAACACTTTCTCTAATTGAATATGAAAAATTGATTAGCACAGCACTTGATTAATCTCTATGCTTATTTGATTCCACAGTTCAAGTTTTCAGTATTTTGCAATATTACAGGTTAGCAACACACAGCTGTATTGCACAGACTAATAAACTGAGCACAAGCAATATTTTGGGGTAACCACTTACTCATGAACGCTTGGTGATTACAGTATTACAAAGTGAATGTGACAGGAAAGTTACAGTGAAATCATGCCTCTGTTGAAAGCTAAATTCATACCTGAAAACATCTCTCTGAAGCTATGCACAGCAGGGTAGACTTGTCATACCTAATTTGGCAGCGATGGGCTTGGTTGATTGTGATTTAGAATTCAAATGTTCACTTTGTTAAGGGAAAAAAGAAGGTGAACTCTTTTAAACCTGGCAACTGAATTTAGATCCTTGAGTCTCATCAAAATAAAAGTGCCCTGGAATATGCTGCTCCCTTCATCTTTAATGGATTTCAAAGTGATTTCAATAGACTCCCTTACGGAGAAAGCAATGCACAACAAGTCTCATATGACATCCAGTGAAACCAGTGACTGGTTTTGTGCAGATCTGATGAGTATCAAAGAGCTGGGCTGGAAATGGTGGGTACCTTCACACTGACTTTTAATCCAGCTCTGACACTGCTTGCACCAACTGAAAGTCTTCTGATGAAGCCGAGATAATCTGAGATATACCATTACATGATCAGAATGATTGTTTGTCTTTAGACTTCTCTCTAAATCACCTACGACCTTTGCATGCTATATAAATAAATTACAACCAGTATTTTAGCTTCTTTCCGACATGGCCATTATAAGAATGTCACTGACATTTTAGTCAGGATATTCTATTTAGTTTGAAATATGATAGGAGCTTAATGAGGTTTTAACCAAAGAAAGGCAAATGCTTAGAAGCCTGAATCCAAATATATCTAGGAAAATTAAAGGAAATACCAGTAAGGACTACAGAGAGCAAACTGATGGTACCTGATGTTGAGCACACCCTTATCTGGAGCTCTAACAAAAAGCAATAGCAGGAGGACTGCAGCAGTAAAGATTTTGCTCTGGCTGCAGTACATTTAGGGCAAGAATGAGTACTACAAGTAAGAACACAGTGACTGCAAACAATAAGTCCTTGGCTGCAGGACCAGGCTCTCATGGAGCAGGGTAAGACAACATATCCTGCGGTACATCTTCCTTCATCGGGCACCGGGTGATGCAAACCAGGGGATGAGCTGGATGTATCGCAGCACTAGCTGGGGCTTCCCGAGCACAGAGCCCTTGCCCTACCAGGGCAGAACTAAGCATGGATGAAAACATTCTGTCTTCCCAGTCGCCTTTACCTAACACAAGGCAGGGTGCAGCAACCTCCATGTCTTTCCACTGTTGTACTCTTTCATTTTTTATGGCTTACTACAGTCCGAATTGCATAGTTCACCTAACAACAAGCTACTGCTTTTGTTTCTGCTTGCAAAAGCTGAATACAGAAGTCCTTCATACCATTAAATATCCATCAGTAAAACAACAGTGTAGTTAGTGAAGGATTAACATATTCAAAATATGAATCTGTTCTAAAGTTAATTAATTTCTAAGTACAAGTCACTCATATGACCATTGGTTAGAACAATCTAAGAGCCATGCTTAAGCAGCATAAATCAAATTGAACTAAATTAAAAACCTATTCTGAAGCTGTGTTTTGAAGTGGTGCCCCCATAAACCTCTACAAATTATGAAAACTAGGAATTAGGAACAAAATTCTGACTTGACATTCTTTTCTTAATTTGAGTTTAACTGGATTACACATGAGTTACTAATTGCTGTTTCTAGTGACCCATGGTGATAATATGAGCTCTGTATTACAATGACCTGACATTTAATTAGTTCGTATGAGCAGATTATGCAAAATTTTATCATAAAGTGATTTAAACTCATATTGCCCTTGGTAATGCAACATAGCAATAGCAAAGTCTGCGCATTGGTACAAACATAAAATTTCAAAGAGAATCCATTAAAAGAAAAGTCAATTGATTAAATGTAAAATGAAAACAAGCTCTGCAAAGTATTAGGTACTCAATTCTATTCATCCAAGCTTCAAAGTTTGTAATCATCAACTTGAACTATGTAAAACAAGTATTAGTCACACTTCCACTACCAAATAACTCAGTTTGTATAGTGCTTGCAATTCAGAAAGATCCAGAGAGAGCCACAAGACATTTATATGTGAGTTACAAAACCAGCTAGTCTAGAAATGGTTTTGTGTGGGAAGCATTTGCCTGACTGGTCCTCCTATAGACTAACAGCAGCAATTTTGGCCACTTAAAACACCCCAAAAATGGGCAGAGGTATAAGCTGCATGGGCATCACACTGCAAGAGGGGAAAAAAGAAATCACTCCACGACAGAATATCTTCCCAACAGGCTGAGCATGTTCCTGAAGAGCTATTAGCAAGCTCAAACAACATAAAACAACTAGAAAAAGGCTCAGATGCCACTGAAAACCATGCACCACTTAATTTACTGCCATCCATCACTGTACTATCTGATACAAACCCATAACAAAAAAGTTAGCCCTTGTGTGGCACGTTCTGATAGAAGATGAAATTTTGTTTTGAGATTTTAATATTTTATATTTTTTAAAGTTCTTAAATTTTTATTAGAGGAGAGTATTGATTTGGAGAAATCCTAATCTTATATTGAAAGAACAATCTTTCCAGCGAAGAAGAATTTACATAGATAACAGAGTTCCTACAGGTTTCATCTTTACCTAATAACCTCTAAACTATGTTTCCTTGCTGAACCCTTTGATTGAGACTGTACAGGACTGCTTCTTCAAATTTTGGGCATCTCTACAGAGAAACAAGTCCAGGCTCCGGAGGAAATGCCTGCTTGTCTAGAACAGTATGGAGTAAGAAAGGGAGGCCAAATGCCAGTTTTGCAGCCAGCTATTAGGGACATGTTATGATGTTGCCAAATAACCGAGACAGTTGTTGAGCAATAACACAAGGCTTGTGATTGGAAAACAGATGCTGATCTTCGGTATGGAAAAGTGAGTGATCAGATGGGTCAGGCCGTGCTGAGGAACAATAACTTCATTTTTGTTTCTTCTGTGCCTGGAAGGATCATTTGATCTGCAGGCCCTTCCTGGCAAGGCTCACACAGCAACCCCCTCACAGGGGCCAATCTGATGTAACCTGAAACATTTGGCTTAGTAAATCTCCAAGGAAAAACTTCCACTTCACATTTGTATTTCTCAGGTATGTGTGTGCGTATCTTTCTAGTTTCAGATATCCATCAACGTTCACAAATTAACATACACTTCCAAAAATTATCATTCCTGATGACCCTATTGAACTTATATCTGTCAGAATCCATCAAAATACTCAGAATACAAGAGCAGCCAGTGTAATTTGAAAAGGACATGAGTACTTGGTAGTGTTCACTGGTTCCTCCAAAACACAGAAACCAATTGTCTGTAAATCCAGTGCATTGCTTACACCTAGGAAGCTTTTTCCAGGACAAAGCGTGGCACACCCTGCATTTGTTACCTGTAAGTTACTTACCGGCTGCTCTCATACCTCTGTGCCATTGTTGCCGGCTGAGCACAGAGCTGGGCTCCTGCCCCAGCAGACTGTTCCTTTCATCAATGCTTCGTATGAGTGCACTTCTGCAGTCTGGGCTGCAGGATTGCAGCTGCTGCCCCACAGGATGGTACATCTCTCCCAAACCAGCTCCGACACACCTTAGCAGCACCCCAGAGGCTATCTTGCCTCCAGCAGGGCTTACTCTGTTGGCCTTGGTGGCAGCCATCCCAGGCTAGAGCTGCCCTCTCTAAGTATTTTATCGCTTTTCAGCACTGTATCCACTCAGGCCCTTACTGCGTCTGATAAAGGAGAGCTGACCTTACACGAATGAAATACATTTTTGAGTTAGTCTCATCTACAGCCTCTGGAGAAGAGAAAACAAATAACCAAGAGCTTCCATGTCACAGATCACTGTGGCCATATAGTTTTCCATAGCCACCTGCCCCATACCAGGGGAATTTAACTTCGCCCAAGGAAAAAGCAATAAACAAAAAACCTGCAAGAACTCATGCACTTATTTGCCATTGCTCTTAGAAGTACAAGGGTGCTTTGTTCCTTTGCCCTTACTCTTGCAAAGATGTCTGTACTTCACTGAGTCAAGACTGGTAATTTCCAAACCATCTACTGGGAACACCATATCAAAGCCATCCATTTTGCATTAAATATTAAGTCTTTTAAACATATCACTGTCTTTGAAAACTATACCAAGTGTATATCTGGAAATTGTTTGTAATATTTGAAATCTACCCTACAGCCTGAGCTTGAAAATTGCAGATAGCCTAAGTCTACCTCTATTACTCACTGACTTCAATGAGACTATTCATGCAAAAGGTTCAAGGCAGTTATAGGGCTTTCACTAATATGTATGTACATTTATCTTTCTACTTTTAAAAATGAAGAGGGATTTTGGAATTAGCATGAAGCCCATAAAGTGCGTAAAGATTTTTTTTAAACTAGTACCAAAGCGCAATCATGCTGGAAGAAGCTGACAAATTTCAGCAGCTCTTTTTCATTAAAGTGCATTACTTTAAACAAAACCCCCCAGGCAAGCTCTGTAAGAAGTTTGCCATGATGGGAATATACTCATGTGAAAGAAATATAGTACAATCTAGCACATTCATAGAAACGTCACTTTTAAATATAAAGTCCATTATTCATTATTAAAAGGAATGGATACATATGTGAGAAAAACACCCATCTTGTGGCTACATGCCTGGCAGCAGCTTATATTCTTTGCAGAGTATTTTACATCCAACAATAAACGTGAAAGAGACATGTATATATCTAGCTTTTAGGATGTTTCTTCAGGTTTATAGTCATTGGGAAACAGTTGTTTCTGATTCAAGAAGAAAAAAAAGCCACATTTATCACATAAGTTAGAGCACCAGGAAATTCAAAGATGTGGGAGCACTGGACAAGTTGAAACACAAACAGCAGCGGCTGCATTAGGCTGTACGACACGTGGTACCCCCCGATAACAGAGGAGCATTGTCAAGAGTTTGGTGAAACGGATTTCATAAAGTGGCATAAGTCTGATTTCATTAGAGTTACAGCGGTTTATGACAAAGTGTTGCCTCAGCATTTTGTGAGGGATTAGTTTGGTCTCCAGTTTGAAAGCAGACAGAGACATAGATGGATATTAATAGCCCTGATGCACAAGCAAGTTATCAGAGTACATCTATGTTAATTGCTGTTGTATTTCTTAGCCCATAGCAGGACAGTGCAAACATTGAAAAAGTCCCTTGTGCCAGAGAATCTATGTTTAACCAATACATCAGGTTAAGACTCAGACTTTTCTTCTGCAGGATATTCCCACTGTTAAAATTTACAAATGACAGATGTTCTGAAGTTTTGCCTAGTAAAGGATTCCATTGATATTTTTAAGCCTTTTTTTCCCCCTGAAATTAGACGGGTGGCAGCTCCTTAAGCCCCAATAGTCTTTTCCAGCTGTGCAGTATGACATGGCTTGGAAACTGGTGGTAGTGGTTTTGGTTCCAGAAGTTTCTCAAAATGTGTTGCCTTGAAGTGTGGCAACTTCAACATGTCAGAGTTTTTTCTTTCCTCCCAACAACAAAAGGAAACTCATACCTGGGGAATGGAGAGAGAGTAGAAAGAGACAGAAGTCACTGTAGATTGTTTGCTCCCATCCCAGCTGGAAGGAAAACTTAAATGTAAATATTTTTTTGGTGCACCTGGCATGATGGAAGGCCTGATGATGATTAGGTTGATTCTGCAGCCATTATCTTCAGAGTTGAACTAGTTGGTTGAATTAAGAGCTGAACTGTGGTTGAACTACTTGAAGACCCACTTGCACAAGGTTTACATATGTGAAAACATACTGGAAGTGAATTGTATATTGCTTTGCACACAAGACAGTATAACAGGGCAAGACTAATCACCAGAAAACCCTGCTTCTGCAATACCATACAACAACAGGTTTTAGTCAGGGCCTCTGTTAAAGTTGGCAGCAGCTTTTGCTGGGGTAGGAGTACCAGACCAGGCTTAGCAGGTGATGCACAGAGGAATCAGGCTGGCTTCTGAGGACACATGAGGCACTAGACTCAAAAGGTCATTTTGAGCAGTTGCAGAGAGCCAGCAAAAGATCCATTTGATTCAGTAACATGAATTAGGTTCGAAATATCTAACCACCCAGCCACCTTACTCTGCTGCATTCAGGAAGTTGTTACTCAGCTTACAAAGGTGGCCTGTCCAACATCTCCAGTGCTTGGCTTTACAATGTCCCAGTGCAGCCTGCATTCAGCCACCTCTGTGATAATACAGACCATTGTGTAATATGTCACCAGACCTTATCTTTCAGAGTACATGGGCTGAATATGCGTGATGAAGTTTGGACATTCCTGTTTGGTATGGTTTTTCCCAAAGATGAGGAACAGTTGGACGAGCCATGTCCTCTCATCAACGTCTCAAGAAGCTCTAGCCCTGAGGTGATACATTGGAAGAGGCTGAGCAACAAGCTACTTGAAACCTGTATTGAGAGAGACAGTTTCTCTCCACTCCCTGGAAAGCAAGAAGCTGTTTATAACCACTTAGCTATAAGTAATCCATTGCCTTTCTGAGAGTCATAGTCCATCCTCTACTTTTGCATTTGTGGCACAAGCGAGAGCCTGGTTTTAAACTGTGTTGTGATTTTGGTGGGCTGCCAGTGGCTCTTAGAGCACACAAGGCAACAAAGTGAGGTGGCAAATTTTTGCATTTGATATCCTGAAAGAAGTTTGATGTCATTCTATGGAAGAACAGAGAGAAAAGACATTTAAAAAAAAAAAAAAAAAAGAAAAAAGAAAGGGGGCAGCTCTTTAGCCAAAGAGAATCTTTCACGCTGCATATCAATGATGCAGTGCAAACAAGAGAAAGACAGGAATTTCTTAAAGGAAAGACTGCAAAAATCTTTTGTAATGGAAAGCTTTAAGCAGCTTAAAAGTAGGCACTGCTAGCACCTCCCCCTATAAAGCATGAAAGATAAATCAGTGAATCTGGATAAAATGTAAAAACCCAACAAAGAAAGGAAAAGCTTCTGAACAAATCTATTAAAACTAAGAGCTGCTGATCTGGCACAGACACTGCTCCTGATTAGAACTGGAAAGCCGAGTTTGCTACAGCATTGTTGTTTTGCTCTTGTGATTTTGAGGCGGTGCAAAGGGCCGAGAAACGCATTTTAATAGGAATTACATCTAGACTCTGCTCATCAGTAAAGGCAGAATGTAATCACTTAGTACAACTAAGGACACTGGAGGAATGTGGTGAAAAAATTCTAGAAGTTAAAAAGTGTTGTCAAAGTGACAGCTATATTGCCGTGAGAACAAAGCTGCAGGAACTAATCTCTGCTATAGCTAGATCCTGACACATTAGGGACCCTGAAAAAAACAAGAGGTAGATTTAAAAGCTTCAGTCATTCCCATACATTTATAAAGTGCAAAACCAAGGCAGAATATGTATCACAGATTCACAAGCCTAAGCATAAACCTGCTTGCTCTAACTATGTACCATTTGTCATTTCAGTTAGACTTTAACAGAAGTTCTCTTGCCTAATGGTGGGGGAGAAGCCTATTATCCCAAAGCACTGAAAACCAAAATAATTCCCTGAGGCCTGAATGAACCAGGGCAAAGAGGCGGCAGAGATGGAGGCCAGCCAGCCAACCTAAATTTTGTAGCTAAATGACAAGTACCCTGAAGTTTGGGAGCACAAATCAAGTACACGTTGAGCACAGATCCTACTGCCAACAAGCATATCCATAGGAAAATGCGAGCAGGTAGGCAGACAAAAGCATATACATGTTCGGATAACCACATAAAGGAAACCTCGATAAAATGTGTTTCACTTTTTCAAATACCTTGAGGAGACTTACAGATTAATCAATGTAACTTCAAATCCCAGAATGACCTAGAACAAAATGAAATTATTTGCAAGCAGTAATTAAGCAGACAAGGAAAGTTATAAACAAACATAAATCACTCACATACATAACATACCCATCAAACCAATTTTATTCCATGAGGGGATGGGTCTTATGGAGAATGAAAAAGCAGTGGCCGTACTAGGTCTTGACTTTGGCAATGGTTTTGATACTGCTTCACAAAGTTCTCATAATTAAGGCTTAGGTGAAACAGTTCTATTCAGTTCATGACTATTTGAAAAAAAAAAAAAAAAAAAAAAAAAAATCACACACACCATGGCTCACCACCAAATAGAAAAGCCAAATTAAGTGCAAGAACCTGTTTTCATTCTCAGGCTTTTCAGTATTTTCATTAAGAAATTGGTATGGTGAAAGACAAAACACCAGGTCTGAAGAGACCTGTATCGAGCTAGGAAAGTACAACAGATCCTTCAGAGGAGAGATTTAGGGTTCAAAACAATTTTGAGAAAGAAGACAAAGTGTCTGAGAAAATGAGGATGCACTCAACAACTATGAAGTAGCAGACTATGAAATGTGCCAGCCGTATATACGTAAATCCATCTGTGCAGCTGACAAAAGACTTGAGACAAACAACTGGAGAGGCAGCGGATCTTCAGAAAGGGATTTGGGAATCATACCAGATCACAAACTGAATTCAGGTCAAGAATCTTTTGCTTTTGAAAGAAAACAAATATCAAAGGGGGACATATAAACAGGAGTGCTGCTCGTAATATAGCTGAGGTAAACCTTCTGCTTTGCTAAGAAGTGCTAAGGCTCCCACAGCTGGAACACTGCAGCCAGGTTGGGGCACAGTATGTCATGCGAGAACAACGCAGGCCAAGTGGAAGGAGTTCAGATGAAAAGAATTATCACCAGAGGTCTCAAAACCTATCCTTGGAGGAAAGTTGGGGAGAAGCAGAGTTGTTTAGTCTAAAAATAAAGATGTCTGAAGGGAGACACGATAACAATCTTCAAATACAGAAAAAGGCTGCTAGAAAGAGAAAGGAAATAAGCACTTTTCCATGTTCACTGAGGGCAGGACGTGTAGAAACAGGCTCAAATGGCAGCAAGGGAGATAGAGGCTAGACTTTAAGAAGCACTTTCTAATGGTAAGGATAGTTAAGCCCCGGAAGAGTTGGCCTGCAGAGATCCTGTGATCATAATTATTTAAGCCTTTTAAGAACCGCTATATAGATATTTGTCTGAAATATATCAGTTTTATCAGTACTGTCTTGAGGCAGGTGGATGGTCTGAATGACCTCTCCTTTACAGCCTTCTTTTCCTTCAACTTTCACTGTAACTATGAAAAATGAGTGTGATTGGCATATTAACATGTTTGAGTTTCTGGCAGACCAGCTCTCTCCTTGAAAATGTATGAGCACTGAGTAGACCAGTGCTTGGTGTCTTCACAGCATCACCTCTGAGCTTTGGTACACTGACCAAGGTAGCAGAGGGGAGTGCAGCAGAACTCACAGGCAGACCCAACTGTGGTTTGCAACAATATTTGTTTTCTATTCCGGAATTAAAGACGAGACAACTGGACAAGCTCAATCGCTACTCCTCCCCACAGAGCAGGTATGCAGTGCTTGCTCTCCACCATCCCAGCTCAGAGCCAGAGGGAGGGAGATTGCAGAAGAGGTGGGAGCTCACTTCAGTGCCACACTGCCCAATAAACATTTTCATCCTTCAGTTTAGCACAGTAGCTTTGAAAACAAGACTTCCTCCAACAGTAAATGTGCAAGCAGGAAGACTTGGTCCATTTTCTGCTAGGTATTTACCCAGAAGACCATAAAAGCTCTGCATACATTTTCGACTAGTATTTTCTTGTGGGAGTGCAGTAAAACACCAGCTGCTGTTAATGTACCTTGGTGAATAATCACACTCAGCTAATTTTCAGCTATGAATGATTAAGCACTTCATACAGTATGTGAGCATAAAGAGCCATTTCCTCACACTTAAAATATATTTGATTTGAGAACCCAGTGGAGCGAACCCACCCCATGCCAGTATAAGGACAAGTTGCAGAATTAAGCAATTACTCTTATGCATCCACGATCTAGTGTGACATACGAATTCTGCAGGAAAGCTGTGACATTCCTGCACAAACCAAAATTCCTGCAACGCCATTCAAAAACAGACTGCAGGCTCTGCATGCTGTTACCTTTGAGTTGCCATGCATCTATTACACTTTACAACTTCCAGAAATACCTCTAGAAAATTTGAGCACAGTTTACAAAGAGGAAACAGTCTGAGTTTGTCAGGTGACTTAAGATTGAATTTTGTAATCTTTACTTATTATTAGTAATTACTCCTGCAAACTGTTCTCCAGAAGTCAGTTTGACCAAAAAAAAAAAAAAGAAAAAGAAAAAGAAAGGCACATTCAGTGATCTGACACTGAAATTGCCAAGTCACACTATTAGCCTACATGAAGACAACTGCTGTTGCTTTAGCACAGACCTGGGTTTGGGTTTTGAGTCTTAACCAAAACCACATACTTACAAAGCTTTATTATGAAAAAGACATTTAACATTCTCGTGAAGCTAAGAAAGTCAAATGTCCCAACTGTCTAGAGAGCTCAGCTATGTACTCCCTCATTTGCTCTTGCTTCCTAAGTGAATACGTGTCATGAAACAGGAATGAGGATGGTGGGCTTGGCCACAAGAAGCGCGCTTCCACCGAGCATGGTTATGTATTGCTCTCCACTACAAAAAAGTGAGAAAGATGCTGTATTGTTCTACTGCCGATAGACATTTTGGAGGTCACACCCCCTAGAAGAACCCTTGTAGTTAGGTGTAGTAGGTGGTCATCCTCTCATGAGGGGTTTTTGTTATCCTCCATCCCCAAGAAGCCCCTTTGTATGACACAGGCAACACAGCTACGAGCAGCACAGGCACAGGAAATAGCCGTTCTGATTCTGCACTGCCAAACGGAGGTCTCTGCACATGGTAATAACAATTTACTTTTTATAGAATAATAATAGGCTTGGGTAATTCCTGTGCCAACAGATCAGTGGCTACTGTTTCCACTCAGAGGTTATGAAAGATTTTGCCCTCACCCCTTTCCAATGGCCTCTTGTTCCAGAACAGCTGAGCGTTATTTTTAAGCCATAAAATTGTAGGAGAGTGGCCGGGCAGCTATTATTAACAATCGTACAGAATTCTGCATAATGCGTATCTCATTCCACGTTATACTCTACCACTTAGACAGCAGAGAAAGCACAGACTGAAATAATTTACAGTCAAGTGACATTTTTGCATATATAAAAGATACATCTGTTTGAACAAGAAAGGTTCAAATCTGTGCTGTCTGCTCAAAGAAAACTTAAATATAAGCCAACGAGAACAATGTCTGTAAAAAAGGACCTGCCTGGCTGCCGTCACAGCCTAAGATCAAGTTTATTCTTCCAAAAATTCTTTAGTGTGCAGCTCAGGACTGGCTCTTTCATCTCCAGGTTCTCCATTCCCCTGATGGTTCAGCTGCAATTACTAGTCCAGCTGCCCTTTTCCTAAATATTAGGAGTTTTTCCTCCCTTTTTCTAGTTGATTTTCACCTGCACCCTGTTCACTTCCAACCTGTTTCCTGACAACAGCATCCTCCTTCCCTTGTCCATTTTTTTTTATGACACAGGACTTGAGAGCAAGTGAGGAGAGAAAATTCCAAAAGCGGAATAAACTGGCAAAGAGAAGAATTTAGGTCCTTTGGGGAGGAGCAACAGCAACTCCTATTCAGATTTTATAGGGATTTTTTTCTTTTTCAGATTTGAGAGAAGAAAACCAGAACTGAATCTTTTCCTCCCTCCATTCAGGTTCACCAGGAAATTAGCCAAAGAGCTAACTGCCCACCCTGCAACCCTCCCCCAGCACACCGGATTAATGTCTCCGGTTGCTACAGTTTGTTAATTGCCACACAGAAGTTATCACATTAATGCAACTTGGATGCCAAGAGTAGTTTAAACGAAGTTAAATGAGTAAAGCATGCCTAGTAGTTCCCATTGTTCAGCCTCATAGACAGGCAGCGAGTTGTATAATTGGGCATTCTGACACTTCCAACTCATTTGTTTCATTACACTGTGTCACTTGCACTCAAATAAACATCTGCAAAAATTGTGAACGAACAGATCTAGGAATTCTTCTTGGAGAAAAAGCTGCTATTTACTTGGATTCAGACTGATTATGCACCAGGAACTTGTAGGATTAGGGGATTATTTTGGTTTAGGAATGAGGCTTTTTTCCCTCCCAAATGAAGCATGTCACGCAAGAGCAACACAGACCATTGAAGTCAAAGCTTTGAGTATCATGCAATGGACATCTAATTAAAAGCAGGCTCCTATAAGATCCTGAATTTCTCCTAACATCACATCCCATTATTATTACGCAGCTGCCCTTCGCCCTACAGGGACAAGCAGCACTTTGCAGAGTCAGGTTCCCACAGCCAGATTATTGCAGTTTCTGGACTTCCACCACTCCCATGGGTGCCAAGAGGTATCCTGCACTTAGAGACAGGCATTCATCCCCTGCCAAATACAATACTCTTCAATGGATATAATTCACCACTGGCTTTTTCTAGCTTTTTACTGGTATAGCTCCCCTGACTTCCACAAATTTTCCCAGCACAGAACCACTCCGACAGCAATAGTTGCAGAATTGTCAAATTAGGCACCGCTTATTGTTGTGGCCCAACGTGAGGCTGGAACCCAACGATGACTCTCTCGGTGTCTTCACACTGGTGTTATAGGACGTGCCAAAACAGATCAAGTCCACTTGTACATCTAGTTCAGTAACCTGCCTCCAGCAGTACCTTCACGCTTCAGGGGGAGACAAACCTTTTGTACTGTGTATAATGAGAGGAGAATTTCCCCTCTCTAGCGAGTCACACAGCAATTTGTGGATACCCTGATGGATGAGAATTGATTAGCAAGACTTAAAAGGTCAGAGGTATGCATAAATCTCGTATGCAATATAAAGGACAGTTTATCCTTTATATCACAGGAAGCATATAGTGAAATTTTCATTGTTGCTGATATAATATATAACATATTGCAACAGCAGGGTGCATTCTAACTCAGCCTTTATCATTAAAAATCCTATTACAACTATGCTATTCTTTTAAGTAGACATTTTCAGCCTCCCCCACTTAGCTGGTTTTTTGAAGGCTAGTGAATTTCACTTTTATTTGCTAAAATAAATTCACAAAGCTTCACCTTCTAGAAAGGTGTCAACTACCTGGCTGACCAAACCTCCTCAAAATCTTAGCACTAAAGCTGATTAATTTTATTTCTACATAATTGTACTGAACTTTTCTCATCTTGCGAAATGCTATTTTCCAGAAACAAAAAGATCAAGGTTTTCTGTAGAAACACATTCTCCAAAATTTCATTAAGAAAAAGATGAAGAAGATACTGTATTAAATACTGAAAAATAATTGCTGTGCAGGAGCTGACAACCCAAAAAAGTGCAAGATGTTTCCAGTTTGGAATGAAATAGTCCAGGTGTTAACATTTCTACAGAAATGGCTTTCTATGTTTGAACTGTTTCTTTTCTAACATTATTAACTTGTGAATCTACAGTGGGCTGTTTTTGTGGGTTTTTTTTTTTTTTTTTTGGTTGTTTGGTTATTTATTTCCAGCAATTCTCACAGCATTTGATAGAAACACTATAGAATCAGGTTTAATTTTCTAGCCCTTCAGTTTGAAAAGAACCATGTAAAATCATGAACCCAAAGAAAGAAGAACATAGAAAAGTTGATGCTTTACAGTTTGCAGGAGCTTTGTTTCAATCTCATCTTTTACGAGCTGGAACCGCTTTCTTGAATGTGAACATGAGCAAAACGATGAGAAGGGAAATGAGGAAACAAGCAGACAGTGTGCCATAACACAAGTCTTGCACCATCTAAATATTTTCATACAACTACAGTTGCGCAGCACAGGATTTTTGTGATGAATGCAAAGAGCAATGGGGGGAGCTGGTGTAGCAAATACTTGCTCACCTAGGATTCAAAGTAGTTCTTGTTTGTTCTGTCTCTTATTTCATACATATACGCATATGCACATGAACACACTCTATATAGTAATTACAGTCAGTTTTTAATATTACTTGAACATTTCAGAATTGGGATATTAAGTACCAGGTGTTGGAAAGATTTCCATGAAGTTATACCAGTGCAGTCAGTGGGATTATACCAGCAATATAACACTGACAGAATCAGGCCCTAAGGTCATAACAACTGATCTCTCATAGCAAGTGACTTGAGCAGAATCCCTGGCAATGCTGTAAAAGTGGCAGATCATTACATATTTTTACACTTTTATTTAATAATGTTGTTAGTTATTTCATTCTTGCACCCTTTCTCCCATATTTCACAACTGTGACAAATATTCCATTAATATACTTTAAATGATTTAGTTTCTCAACTTGCAGCCCCTGCATGAATCATCATTTCCACAAGAAGGGAAGGAGCAGCTACAGTAAACTCAGGACAGTGAAGAACTCTTAGAAACCTCCATACATAATTCACACATGTTCCCATCATTTTTTTTTTTCTATAGCTGCATCCTTTTTATTTCCACACCCCCTGGCCAGGAAAAGTCAATAACTGCAACACAATGAAACCTCACAGCCTGTAACAGGGCCCATTATTTATTTATATGCAGAAGAAGAATGCTCATCATATGACTTTTCGCTGCTTTATTCAAGTCCATATTAGAGAATTTTCTGATACCTCCTGAGGTTTAGGTTTAGTTACATACACTGAATGCTACCCAAAGTGTGTAACTCAGATAACCAAGGTAGAAAACAGATTTTCATTTGGATTCAACCTCATTAGAATAGAGGCATCTCCTAATTTAAAAGGAAACCTATAGCTGATAACACAAACATGATGAAGTCAAGAACATAGTATGATTTGAATATGATCTGACCCCACGACAGGGAACCAGATCCCCTATGCTCTAACCATTGCTTCAACTCAGGACTTATTTTGTAGGTTTTGAAGAGCCACTACTCAAAGAGAAGAAATCAATTTAAGTTTCATATGTGCACATAACACAGACCTAGAAGAGGGGGGCAGGGCAATAGCCTCACTCAATAGTAATTTTAAAGCATTTCAGCAATATCTGGTTAAATCTGCATATCCCTTGCCCCCAGTCGTATCTTCATACGTTCCTGACCCTTAAAGTTCTCATTGGGTGGATGTTTTTCCTATCTCATCCTCACACATACAAGAAGTATTAGGGCGAGGTTCTTGAATATTTTGAACTGACCATGAGTAAAAATCACCTGAAATTATTTTGGTCATGGTCTTTTAATGTACTTAATTCAAAACTGACTAAACTGAAAAAGTGGTGTTAAAGTGACTAGAAGTTGGGGCACCCTGTTTACAATGTCATTAAAAAGCTCCTTTCCAAAGATCAAGATATCTTCCCCAAACTTAAAATTCTTAAAGCATCTTGCATTTGGCACCCAAATAAGGCCCCTCAGTTAAATTTCTGAAGGTTTAAACCAGCTAATATAGCGTACAAGCATGCTGGAAAGAAAATAAACAAACTGGGGGGGAAAGACCTGAAGCAAAGAAGCATATGTGGTAGGGTAGAAGAACAGAGGAAAGAAGTAGGTGGGGTGGGAAAAATGGATAATAAATCACAGCTCTGCTCAACCAGTAAAGATCAGTAGGTTTTAGCTAAACAACAACAAAAAAATAAAGTCAGGCTCAAAGCTGCATATGATTGAAACGAGATTCTGAGCACCAGAAAGTTTAATCAAAACTAGGCCAAAAATCAGAATTTATTTCTTTTTTAAACACATTATGCTGTTCTCGTTGATGACAATAAGAGCTTAGCCAGTAAAACCAAGCAAGGGCTCAGACACTGCCTTTGTTAATTCTTGGTTCCAGAGGTATGAAGTGTCTGAAGCAGCTTGGAGCCACCCAGTAAAGTACTGAGACTCTGGCCTGTGCCTCAGTTATGGGCTGCACTTCAGCCTGAGGACATGGGTTAGAGGGGGGCAGGGGGCAAAAAAAAACTTAAAAAGAGAGAGGGAAAGAGACAAAGAGACACTCATTGTCACCAAGTGTCATCAAGCAATATTACATTGTCATATGAATTTTACAACACACATATGCATGTACATACCATTATAGACATGCACAGACATATATACACTATTCAACTAGAAGCAGACTAGCATCAGCTAAAGAAAAATACACAGATTTCAAAGAAAAATCTCACAAGGTACAAAGTGCTTGCCTGCCTGTGGCATCAGTTTAAGAATAAATATGATAATAAAAATAATCATGAAATGGCATATGGTACATTTTTGTACACATATTATTCACTCATTTTTTATTGTATTTGACTTGACACTGACAATATATCTTACTCATTAGGGGAGCTTATATTTCAGTCTCAGCTGTATGTTAAAAATCTCCCACTGTTATGTGGCAAGAATACATAAAAAACAAATCGGCAAAAGCACGCTTGCCTGGAAAGACTTAATATTTTTCAAAATGTTCTGAAATGATTCTTCCCATTAAAAATCCAAAGTCAAAAGGGAAAAACACAATTGTTACCCTTGATTTTTCCCTGGTGTTTCATTTATTACATCAAGAGCTCCTTGATTGGATTCAAATGCAAAGTTGCTCCCATGGCTTCAAAGTCAGACTAAATTGAAAAATGCGCTTCAACAACATTGATACTGAAATAACATCCCAGAATACTGTCTTAATGGCTTTACCCTTATTAAACAAAAACATAACAAAACTTTGGGGGTCCTTTTAAATGAAATAACAGAACGATAATAAAAAGCAACATAAAGAATCATGTACCAAAGAGAACCTCGTCCCTTTTTTAAACACCCTCTGGAAATAATCCTGAGTTTAAGCTATCCTGTGACACTGAAGAAGCACACATGGTTGGATCCACCAGTGTGGACATCTACTCAGTGTCTGCACGGGCAATGCCAGATGCTGAAAGGAAGGAGTCTGCTGTGGGCAGCACTTCGAGCAAACAATTGAGTGTAAAACCAGAGCAGAGCTGGGGAATCCCAGGAAGCATCATGTCTCAGATGGAGCATTTAGACTCAATTCTCCCCAGATTTCTCTCCAGATATATCCAGATGCCTGCAGAAAAACAGGCTGGAAAGAAGGTCCACAAGTTGCTGCTGAACAAAAGCTCGAAGTTCTCATAAATCATTTAAATAATCTACACATACAGTTAGCCTACAGTATCTATTAGTATCTACTCTCTATTTTAAGTTATGGTCTGGAATTTCAGATAGCTGCCATTTCATGTCATTTCTGTAGATCAGAAGACATCAAATATTTTGGGGGAGGTGACGAAATGACCCAAAAGCTGCTGCTCTTTGTGCATAATATCAGATGATGCCATTGATTCGATTACAGTCTTTTGGGACTACATATAGGTCAAAATCACACTAATTCCCACACTCCCTTCCTCTTGGCAAAGCAGCAAAGTGGGGAAGGAGCAGTGACACCTCCACTGCTGGCAAAGTACACATTACCTTCCCATGGGGGGTCACCCCTTGTCCCCCTCCCAGGTGAGCTTCCGTCTGCCACAGATTTCTTCACAGCCAAGTCAAGGTTTGTCTTGTTCTTTTTTACTGGCCCAACTCAGGCAAAAACAGTGTGTTTGTGAAAAGTAAATGTGGGGGAAAAGCTATTATTCTCAACCAGATCCCACCTCTGGGCAAAGCAATTGCAGAGCACAGGAGGAGGTGCAGCCCAAGTACCAACATCACCCTGATCAGCCGTAATGTCTACACCATCCTCTTAATGACAGGGGATAAAGATGGTAAACAGTCACAAACATACCAAACTGGGATTGTGTTGCTGAAGTCAATCAGCTGGACAAAACCCTTTACAGCCACATGAACACATTGGGACAATGCAGAGGCTCAGGGCTCATCTGTACTGCTAATGCGCTGCCAGTGTCCCTCAGAGAGACTTTGCCACAGAGGGACAGATGCACAGAATGGTGTAGATGGAAATGTTCTACAAGAAGCATGTACTGCTCAGAGGAGATGCAGCCAGAACAGTCTATTTTACCAATATTCCTTGCTCAATAAGAAATGAATATTCTCCGACTACTTACCTTTGTTACAGAAAACATTTTTAGATGTTTTTCAAGGGTAAGGACAGGAAGTGGGCAAAGTTAAGCCAAGTCTAAGCTCTGTAGTTAAACTGTGGTATTTTCTACATCATATAACCACTGGAATTATGGTATTTTACAGAAGGTATATCACAGTCTCACCCAAACCACAGTGTGATTAAATAGGTTTTTTAGTTCTCATTTTTGCCCCTCCAGGACAACAGACCTAAACTATCTCTTGAGCTATTTCAACTTCAACAATACCGTGATGCAGCATTGCTGATTAGTTTCCATCCACAGAAATAATACTTTCAAAAGCGACAGAGAATCTTCTCCAGAAGGAGAACACTGGGTTAACAGACGTGGGGTTTAGGAGTGCATCCATCGTCACTCAGCTGGCCCAGCACAAAAGGATGCTGCAATCTCTGGCCACTGAGATGCATGAGGGCACCGCATCCTCAAGCCAGATATGACTTTCATTACATTTATGAATTATGCCTGACATTTAATATTTGAATGTAATATTTTTTGTTTTAATAAAGAATCACTGGATCATCAGAATAATGGATAGCACTGGTGCAAATATAATGAAAATGCCAAGCTTTAAATAGCTTGTTTAATTATTAAAAATGTTACCGGAAAAAACTAACTTTGCATTGCTGTCAAGATCAAATGAACATGAATTTCAATCAAAAGGGAGGCTATTGTACCATATATTAAAACATGAGGTTCTGCCTACAGTAATTATTGTGCACAGCGCACAAAGGGGAAAAAAGGCAACAATATCAATCACAGTCTGTCCACACACAGTCAATAAGAGCCCCTCCCCTGCTTTGTTGCACAGTTTTTCCTTTGTTAGCCATATTATACAATACATGGGGCTTTCAAGAGCTTGGCCTTGGTTGTGCATTAAGGAAGACTCTTGAGATCCTTCTTGAAAGAAATTCAATATCTTTTCTTGTTTGAGAAAATTGCAATAAACTATACAGCATCTTCTTTTTATTTATTGTTTTTTATTGCTAAGTTGTCAGTCATCTGCTACTTACCACATTATCCTCTCTATATGATCAGGGCCACATGCTACACAGAACACAACCTCCTCATGTTCATTCACATTACAGTGACAGTACAAGCAGCACTCATTCAGGCTGCTGAAGGAGTTATATCTCCATCCAGGAGAAACACAAGGATCAAGATTTCTCTTTCACACCACTATGGCAGGTTTGCTGGCCAAGTAGATATTCTTCATTTCCATGCTAAGCAACTGCTGAGAACAATACAGAAGATGCTGTCTTGCAAGAAACCCACCACTGCATCTGTGTATATTAAAACACTAAAACTGCATAAGCATATCAAGTCCAGCAGCTCCAGTATTTTTTTTTTTTGGTTTTCGGAAAAGCAGGAGGTAACACTACGCATGTATGAGCATTTAGTTGCATGTCCTTATGCGTTTTTCTGCTTCTATCTTCCAAAATTTCGCTAGTAGGCAATTCCCATGTCAACCAGGGTGTGTAGTGTACATCCTTGGCAGGATTCCACTGACACTTCAAAAATATTTCCTCTGCTGCATTTGAAATTCAAGTTCCTTCCACCCCCAAATTTTTTGTTTGTTTTTAATCTGCATTATTTTTAAAATATTCTGTAACAAAATTGGCTAAAAAGTTGAGGTTTTGTTTTTCTGTTTTTGCTAAAAGTTCATGTTAATGCAAAGGCTTTTGTGCTGTATTGCTCATTTGGATATCACTAAAGATAAGATCCATATTTTAAAAGGTGAGGTTCAACTTTTATTAAGCTGTAGTTTTATGATGACCTAAGTCATCATAATTCTGAGCTATATACAATGCATACACTGAAAACATTAAGATGCAGATACATGTTTTCTTCCACCTGGCTATAATATATCCTGCTTCTATACACCTCCCTGCATCTGTGGATCTAGTAGTAAAAGATTCCCTTTCAGAGGGGACTTTCTCTCAGGGAAAGCATCTATGGGACCAGTTCATGCTGAAGTTGGTGGGAATTTTGTCCTCAGGTTTCCCATCAAAGTTAGAGCAGCCATGAAAGTTCTAACACGACTGTGTTAAAAGTGTAGGACTTGCTGCCCATTTTACTGAAGACAGAGGTGTTTATTTACCCATGTCTGTGAAAATCTTTACATGCTCTGAAGTGAAGACTCACAGGGGTGCTTGAAATTAAACAGCAGAAACAAAATGTCCTCATGCACACGCTTGAGGGAACGGTCACAAATTCTGTAACCAGGTCTTTATCTCAAGAGAGCTATAAAGCCATAATAAAAGTCATTTTATTGCTATGCTGTCCCACGATGGGGCTGCTGTCCTCTCATGAATATTGGAGATGTCCTGCACTTAGCCATAAATGCCCCCAGCATCACAAACCACTAAGTGCTTGAGTCATTCCAGCAAAACACTTTAAAACCACACAACCTGAATCATGTTTCCAGCCCTATGTAGACTATTCCCAGTTTCATTTTCAAATCAGTGCAGGAGAAGGCTGTATGGCTTCACCCCATAACAGTGTTACAGACAAAGGGAACCCAAGCAGGGTAAGGACAAGGCCTTGATATCAGTGCAGTGGATAAAGCCCGTAAGTTGAAACCAAAGATGCAGACTGGCTGTATTTTTTTTCTCCTTAACTTATGGAACGAAGTTCATCTCCTCCAACTTGTAATGATTTTGCTGGGAAAAGAGTGGCTGTTCCTTCCTACCATGCTACCACCACACTACCTTATTTAGGTAGCCATGAAAATTACAGCCAAAATGTACAAGATGGATTAAAGAATGTGTTAAATGCAATTAATGAAAAGCTTGGAGTTGAAAGACTTGCATGAAAGCCTTAGTCGTCTTTCTCTTCCTGTTATTCATACCCCATGCCCACCACACAAAGCTGAAGAAAGCAGGATCGCTTGACAGAACCCTCACAGAAGAAGGAGGCAGATTTATAGCACAGCACCACATTTGTGCAGCTAAATTTCTTCCCCCCCACAACTGGCTTATTCAGTGGCTAGCAAGGGACCTCACAAGCTCAGCTTCACCTACTTAAAACAGCATAGACTTGTGCTTTTTTAAAGACCAGCATTGACTCTCTATCTGCTCAGTCCTGAGCATGGGTTTCCATTGTGAACCACAGTCATGTCAGGACTAACGGTACAGAAGATGCAGAAAAGTATAATAATTACAGTGCTCCATCAGCTCTGTGTAAGTCAAGGGGAAAGAACATGTTCAAAGCAAGCTGAGAAAGTGCCAGATATTAAACTAATAATTACTGAAAAAATGCCCCACATCCCTCCACCCCATAGCTTTTGTGGACACAACTTCTAAGGATCAAACAAGTGTAAGTGAAACACACAAACTTGGCCAAGACATCTAGTGAAGCATTAGGCTCTCTCTGCTTGAGTTACAACCTCTAGGAAATCTGTTCTGTAAATTTTTTTTTGAGCACTAGTTCTAAGTTTCACAGATCTTAATGCAAACATCTTAACTGATAATAGCATGGAGAAACTGAGGAAAGTCACTAGCTACTATAAGACTGTCTGCGTTGTCCCAAGTGAATTAGCTGAGAAGACAGGGCAGAATCTATTAAACACATTGGGCTAAAAGCAGTAATTGGCTTCACCCAATATTCTGCAAACCTGGTTGCATTATGCTGTATTAACTTTTCATGGCTTCACACAGTGTACGTTTTTTGACATTGCTTTCCCCTTGTCCCCTGTGAGAGCAGTCTGTCTATTCATTCATCTTTGTTTACATTCTTTCAATAAATTATACAGATAACTCTCTCATTTTGCCAGTTCTTCACTGCTGGCATTCTTAGTTTTGCATTTACATAAGACATTCTAAGTTTATGAATTGAATTGGAGGCGATAAAGTTAAAACTAACAAGGCTGTAAAAACAAATTTGCTTTGATACTGCAAACATGCTCATAGCAAAACATTAGTTGCAGGAAGCTTTTCCTCATTTTCTCCTGCTTCCCCTTCTCATACAATGTTTGCCTCAAGCCACATAGAAGGCACCTCACCCAAGCCCTTCATTAGCAGAGTCTATCACAGCACATAGAGGATCATCTCCATTTATAAATTTAGTTCTGGGGCAATCCACAGCCAGAAGAATCTGACCCAGCAGAATCACTGCCATTTAGTGTCACACAGTTTAGGGGTAAAGGAGCTTTCATCATGTGGAATACAACTGGAGATGCACTAAGCTGCTGCTGCTGCTCAGAAATTTCCCAGTAACATCCCTACAGCAGGTCAGGAGAGAAAGAGACTTATAAATGTATTTTGGAAAAAAATTAAACAAATTAAGATTTTGCAATTGAAGAAAGAAAAAGAAATATTTCTGCAAGACGAACTGCTAACACCCAAACCAAAACAAATAAAATGAAAAATAGATGGGGCTGCCAGGCTGCTCCACAATTCAATATTTACGGCATCCTTCTGGAAGGGTGGGTGCCAGTCAGTAACTGTATTATCATATAAACACCACAGACATCAGTTAAGCTTTTTAGAAAAGAAGAGACCTCTGCTGAAGAGCAAGTCTTGTGCTAAACCACCCAAAAAAAGAAAGGTGAGGTGCTGCTGAGCTCTGTTTAACTCAACACTACCTGCAGACACAGCCTGCACCACAGCTGCATGATACAGCCCCAGGGAGGAGCAGGAGACAAGGCAGAAGGTTTGCTTGCTCTTAAACCAGAGAATTTGGGTACAAAGATGTAACTTTATGCCAGCTGAGGAATTTCAGACACTTGCAAACCAATGGCTTTCAAGATTCTGGACCAGAGACATATATTTGAAACTGCAATGCATGCAGCTGACACCATACAATAGAAACTATTATGAAATAATCTATTAAAACACTACTTAAAAACATTCTAGCTGATGTTAAAATCTTGCTAAAATTCTAATGTCGTCTAAGAAACCAAATACAAGATGAGAAGAAATTCAGTGGGATTTAATCATGCATACAGGGGAAAAAATTGTGAAAATAATTTGACAAAAGAAATGAGAGCCTAATGGCAGATTTGATGATCTGATCATCAGAAAGGCTGCCTAACAGTTTCATGTCATTGACATGAAACCAGTTTCTAGCTTAAACAATCAAAGCTAATTTAAAATTTTAATATGAGTTATTAATTACAATTAGAAACACTTGTCATATTCTTGACAGAAGATTACGATTCTTTCCTTGCTTTACATGGTACATTATCTTGATAGTATCTAAACCCGCAGCATAAAACAAACAACAGCAAGAAAATATCATTCCCAAGAGCACAACAAAGCAACCTCTTAGACTTAGCTAAAAGGACATTTTTAGCCAAAAAAAAAAAGATTAGTTTTCTCCTGTGATTTGTATTTAAATTTTGGCTGGCAGAGCTTGCTAATCAGTAAAATTTCCAGATTATAAAAGACTTTTGTAACACAACTTGGGGAAGAAGTCCAACTATTTAAGGCAGGGAGAACCAGTTATAAGAGTTGTTGACAAATCCAAAAGAACATTTCCATGGGAAAGCTCTTCTTTGTTAAAAATGGTACTTAGAAAAACACAATTTCAATCAGGAAAAACAAAACATTCACATAAAGCCGAACAACTACGGCCTTTTCAGAATGCAATTTGTAGCTTGTGTTGTCTTATATGAAACAAAAAAAACCTAGACATTAGAAACCATATGGTTTACTTTTTTTCTGAAGGTGGGAGAAAAAGAAATAGATCTTTCAGATGAGATTTTGAAGTTTTGCTCTTTGTCTGCTTGGAAGAGGATTTTATCGGTTCCAAAAATTTTAATGAAATGGAAAAACCCGGCTCCAATGTTTCCATAACCTCCCCCAGTGCCAGAAGTAACAGGTGAGTGCATGCACAGCCATGGGAGCCGTAATCGGAAACTACAGCTGGGCACTTGCTGCTCACCTTTCAAAGGTAACAGGAAAGATCATGGTGGCTTACGGGGCAATTTAAGACTTGCATTGCTGCTGAAGGAGCACACTAGAAAAAAAGAGGAGGCTCAAAAGGTAGGTACTTCTCCCTAACTACTTTTTTTGGGATCAGAGACCCCAATATGGATGGGATAGGCGACACAGACACATGCCCATCTCCCACATAGATGGAGCCTGGTCTGTTCCTGGTCAGGGCTGGCAGAAAACAGCACACACTGCCACCCACAGAGGGGTGGCAGGCAGGGCTGCATATGGGGGAGTCCCATCACCCCATGTCACAGGGCCACCACCTGGCAATGCAGCAGGGCAGGATAAAGAGGACAGCCAGCCTGCCCAACAGGCAACCCAGAGACATGCAAGAGCAAGTCCTTGAGGAGGCAGTGGAATTACTTGGAGGGAAGAAGAGTGGAGGCTGGATGAGGATGTTGGTGGCTCCTCACTGCAAAGCCAGTCTCTGGCAGGGCCAAATTCAAAGTCCACCTGATGGAAGAAAACACTTTTTCAGCCTTTGAGGAACAGACATCAGCTCCTCAGGAGATGAGAAGAACCACTAAACCACCAACCCCAGTGGCAATACTGAGGGAATGCCTTCTGGAAGAGCACTGCAGGGCTCTCTGTCCTCATCCTCTGTAGAGCCAGGGGCAGCAACTGTAAAAAATGAGATGCATAAATGTTCCAGGGGTCCCAGGGCTTTGAGCATTCCCTGGTGTCCTACAGGGCACAGGAAGGATTTCTGCCTTCCTCTGTAGCACTGAGCACAGCTCCTTGCCAGTGCTCCTTTGGCCTATTTTGGCTAGGTGCCTGCTGCTCCTGCTCCACAAAGATGGCTCTTGTGTCCCGCATGCAAGGGAGAAGCTTTCTCTGTTCCAAAGGTGGCCCCTAGGGGTTGTTTCTTTTCCCGTGTAGCACTGAGCACAGCCCCTTGTCAGGGCTCCTCTGGTCCATTTTGGCTTGGTTCTTGACTGCTGCTCTTGCACCTGCAAGGCACCACTCATGCCCTGCTGCTCTCTTGGGCTTTCTTTCCTAGTGCAAGTTTGCAGCAGGAGCAAGCCCTGTTCTTCCCTGGGTTCCCCAGAGGTTCTCGCTTGTGCAAAACTGCCTGTGTGTGGAAGGGCTCCAGGCTTGCTGCACCATCAGAAACTGCCACTTTCGAGTTCTCCCTTTGTGCAATACAAGCACCAGGAAGGCACAAGAGTGCTTTCCATGCATCACTGGCCAAGAATCAGAGTGGTGGAGCAAGTTTCAGAACACAAAAAGTCTGTTTCCCATGACTACGTATCATGCTTTGGGAAACGCCCTGTGGTACCACACACCTCTCTTTTTCTTTTGTGTGTGGTCAGTCCTGATCCTCCTCCTTCACATTCTCACTCTTCAGAAAACAGGGAGTGCTTGGCCTGTGTTCCTCCTACTTTCCATATTTCTATCACTTGCCTTTGCCAGACTGCAAAGGATGTTTCTTCAAGCTAAACTAAAGAACGTACCAGCCTGCCCCTGGCTACACATGAGCATTGTGTTAATGCTTGTGAGCACTGGCTCCAAAACAGGTTCAGAAAAATAAAATCAAATCCTGTTTCCACTTCTAACCTTTGTAATATGTGTCCTTGAAAGTGTTTTTGAAGCTAAAACCCCCTGGCATTTCAGACAAATAACAGTCTTATTGCTACTCAATTCATGGGTAACACAGGGAATGGAACAGAATAGTTATCCTAGGTCATATGTCTGTGCCTTGAGTTCCGCATGACAAGATAAGACCTAGACCTGACGGCTCCATCCAGAAGAGCAGCTCTCTGCAGGGCAGGTCCCAGGCCCATCCAGGAGACCGGGTCAGAAATGGGCACACACACCTACAATGTGGCTCAGGCAGGCACTGAAGAGCCCAGGTTAAGACAAGACACATCTTCCGGGCCTTTGGCAGGAGATGATGTGGGTGGAAGTCCCAGCCATTGAGGCCTAGGAGCACCCCCACAAAAGTAGACTTGCACTAATCACATGCTCTCCTTAAACATTTACGGTGGCCATGTTGGAGACAGAGTATTGGGCTAGATGGGCATTTCCACTGACAGAGTACTGCTGTTCTCAGACTCTTTTGTTTTATCATGTTTTTCAAAGAGAAAACACTACTTGGCATTTCTAAATTTAAAAAAAATAATAAAAAAAGAAGTAGAAAAGTAGTCCATGGGGAAATGGACTGCTATTGCTCACATCAAAGACTGAGGGCTTGATCTTTGAGCCTCACGAGCATCAGAGCTGAGAGCTGCAGCGGTTTTGTCATCCTGTGGAAACCCAGCTAAACTGGATGAATATAGCATTTCAAAAGCTGCACTTCGCACATACTTTTTGCAAATTTGTTCAGGTGGTACCTAAAGACAATCCACAGCTCTCACCCTCCATGAGAAGGTACATACCTCCTTCCCACAAAGTGACAGAGCCAGTTCCTAGGCTGGGGTGTGATTAACCCATTTACTGCCTTCTGCTAGTACAGGGCTGGGAAGAAATGTCAGCGGTTTCCTCAGCATGCACTGCTAGGGAAATGAGGAGGCAGGCAGAAGAACAGAACAATTCAGCTGGAAGGGACCTACAACGATCATCTACTTCAAATACCTGACCCCAAGTTAAAGCATGGTATTAAGAACATTGTTTAAATGCCCCTTAAACACTGACAGGCTTGGGGCATCAACCACCTCTCTAGAAAGCCTGTTACAAGGTTTAACTCCCCTCTTGGTAAAGAAATGTTTCCTAATGTCAAGTCTGAACCTCCCCCAACAGATGCAGCTTTGAGCTATTCCCACACATCCTATCATTGGACACCAGTGCAATGAGCTCAGCACCTCCCTCTCCATGTCCCCTCCTCAGGAAGCTGTAGAGTGCTGAAGCCACCCCTCAGACTCCTTCTCTCCAAACTAGATAAACCCGAAGTCCTCAGAAGACATTCCTTCCAGCCCCGTCATGAGCTTGGTTGCCCTCCTCTGCAGGTGTTCAAATACCTTAGCATCCTTTTTCAATTGTGGGGCACAATTTACAGGATTACATTTCTGTACTGTGTTCCTTCACAGTATGGGAATGCAGTTAGTATGGCTGTAGCTAATTGTTTCAGGATGTGCTAGATTAGCAGCGTGTGGTCCTTTCCAGAGGGGCAAGCACAGTCTTAAAATGTACTGGCTATCAGTTGATTTTCAAATATAACTCAAAGCATAGGTTTTAGGTCATAAGTCCCATGTCATTTGAAAGCCTTGCTACTTAAAGACTTTCCTAAAAACTGTTTGAGTAGAGGGCACTCATGAAAAGGGAATTCATCTCTAGTATCACCCTCCCTTCTGATCTATCAGATCTATGTTTGGACACACTGAGCTTGCATCAAAATATTAAGATTCTTTTACTGAACAGACATAGCCTGGCAGCTTTCTGCACTCACTGCACCAGTTTTGCAAACTAATTAGTATGTGTGTGCAAAAAGATTTTTAATTAATAAAAGAAACTACGAAAAACAAAGTCCCTTTGTATCCGAGCATCACTGTTAATTTCACCACACTGACATTCTCAGGTGGTTTCAGGTGGGTGTATGAAATCTTCAGTCTTTCTCTGCAGCTATCTTACAGGTGCATAGAGACTCTTTGAGAGAGGCAGATGCTTCTTAGTGTCAGATAGCCACCTGGCTGGCCAACTCCTTACCCTCTTCACTAAATGCTTGCAGAATTCCTTTAAAAACTCAGTAACCTTTACACACTTTCCTGAAGAGTAAAGCATAATCCCAAAGGCAGTGGTGCCACTAACTGTATCACACTGACCCACCAGAATTTCATATCCTGTATTTTTTCCAGCATCTGGGCTGATTTGGCACTTTCTCCAATTAAACTTCAAAAATGGGAGCCCAGTTAATGACATCTGCGGTTATTTTCCTTCCTAGGAGGCAGACATCCATTTTGAAAGTGCCTAGACTGACACCACCAGCTTCATGTTCAGAGCCCACCCACACAGCCCATCCATAGCTCAGACAGCTGGTGGAAGGCTGGATGTACAGGTCATGATTGCATGGAGCTGGACTCCAGCAGGCTACAGATGGGTGAAAGCCTCATTAACATGTCTCTCAAGCTTCACCCTTCATGCTTTGATGTCAACAGATGTATGAAACAGTGAAGCGCATAGCCAGGTCTTTTAAATTGAGACTTCAGAAAAGCATAATTCAAGAAATGTAGGTTTCCTTGTCTATCATACTCAGGATTTCATGGCATCTCAATGAAGTAATACATTCCACTTGCCGCTCCTGATTAAACTGAGAAAAGCAGTGAGCAGAGAATATCAAAACCTCAAATGGAAGATCTCAGTCATAGACAATTAAGGCCAAAACAAAAAATTCAAAGTATGTCTTTATGTTAAAAAAAGCTTGTATTTTATTTGCCAGTGCATAAGCAGCTAGGACTGAAGTCACATGTCTACACATTGCCTACAAGACCACATACCACACTAAAGGTCTTGCAGTACCTACCTCTCTGTTTAAAGGTAGAAGCTGTGCAAATGTAGCTCAACTTAAAAATAACATCTTTATAGCCGTGTTTCCCATTACAGAAAAGTTCAGTAATTTCTTCATTGTTACTACTTCTATATCTCACATATAATATCCTACAGAACAGTAGTCTCTGTAGAAGTTTTTCAAACATTAATATTTGGGAGTAAAAACAATATAATCTTGTTTACAGCTCTAACTACAACATATTTCTTAGTTATGTTTAAAATCTTCTCTCATAGATTGAGGTTTCAATTTATTTATTTATATTTTTAAAAGACATTTTCCTAACCCAACCACATTACACTGGTGAGAGTAACTAAGCTAAATTCAACATGTTCTGAAGATCCAGAAAGATGTGAACAAAGAGCCACACTAAAGCCCAAATCTGTTGGCTTCTGCCCTCCACAAACAGATAAGCCAGGGCTCAGATTTAAGCACTCCCCTATACTTGCATGCAAAAACAATTTGCACCTCCAGTTCTCTGTGGCTGAACTGCATCATCACATGAACCCACCCCCTCTCCCAGAAGTAAATAGCTTTCTTCAGACAGTGAAAAGCACAAGCTACCAAGCCCCATCAACTACACTAAGCAAAAGCATAGACAAAGTGGGATTTTCTGCACCACCACCAAAGTAGCTGGCCAAAAACCTGCCAGGGGCAGGAGAGTCAGATGGAGTCTTCATGCTGGTTCTATCCATAGCCCATTGCACATCTCTGTAAGGCTCTTCCAAGCCTCCCACAGCAGTCATACAACCAAGAGCTTTCCCTCATACTTCTGATTCTCTAACACTAGTGTGGACTCTTGCTAAAGGGCTGGATCATCTGTAAAATAATCTAAATACACAGACCAAATAGGAAAACATAAACAGTGCCATTTATCTATCTGTCCTATAATGAACATTTTGCATATACATTTTTAGGCAGCAACTACCACTTTCACAACTGAAGAGCTTTAAAGGTGCAGTGGTGTGCTGTACCCTGTGTGGAACTGGCAGCCAGCTATGGAGCTACTCTTCAGTATTCCCACAGAACACAATTGCTGGGACACTGGGAACTCTTTTTGTCCCCCTTTCTGGCATGGCAAAGTAAGTCTCACAACTACACTTGCTTGGCCTCCAGTTCTGTTGTCAATCAAAGAAGGCTATTAGCGGCCTTACCTGTGGGACTTCATTGTTTTGGTTTTTATTCCCAAGCTACACGCATGACTCTGTGGTTCAGTTGTTTATACCCCTGTTAAGTGTCCAGCAAGTGTGCTTGAACACCTAATGTAGACAGCCAGGCTTATTTTGCCCTCAACAGGATCTAATCCATGTGCTCCAGAGTTACACTGTGCATCAAGCCAGTGCCCCATAAGCAGGGGGGTTAGCAGACTTTCTTCAGAGCTTCACTACCACTCTGAACAAATATACATCCTGCATTTCAGTTGGAACAAATCTTTTCCCAAGTAGAAGCATTTCAATTGGAAGACACACAGGATGATCATCCAGCCCATCCATAATCTAACCATAGCACTGAACCGTGTCCCTAAATGGTTTGAGAGGCTTTAACCAGGGCAGTAATCTGCCTTCTTTGCTTTTGCAGGAGGATGCAGGGTGTTTTTGTCACCTCTTAGCACCTCCCATTTTAATATTGTAGTTTAGTTCTGCTTGCAAAGCCTCAAACCAATTGAGCCCAGTCCATTCCTATTCGGGAACAGACCCTTCTAAGCCATTCAGCCAGGTGCTGCCATTGCCCCCTGTTACCTCAGGTTGCTGCATTTCCCATCCAGGCCCTCATGCCTGTTGAGCAGGAGCACCTGCTGGGAGGGTGATGAGTCAGCACAGCTGGGACTTGAACTCACAGTCCTTGAATTTAGGAGGCCAGTGCCTCATCCATTAGGGCACTAGGGCTCCCAGTAGTTCAAACTGAAGAGTAATGTCATGAGGAAAAGTGATTTCCACCAGAAATACTTCTAGGCCCAGTCTTAGGAGTTTCCCCATTTACAAAGTAGGTTAAAACTAGTCCTGTAACTGTTCACCTCTGTATCAAGCACCAAATTAGGATGTACTTGATGTCTGCTCAGCTCAACAGAAAAAAAGTACTCCTGGTTATAGGAATGTAACTGAGCAGCATCCTACCCTCTTTCAGCAGAACAGCCTACCAAGGGGTATCTGTGTGCCAGGATCTCTGCTCTATTCCTCCAGCTGGCAGGAGATCCAGTAGGACCAGTTACTTGTTTTCCATGTTCAGTTCTGTTCTCTTTGGAGCACTTTGAGTTAGACTAGTCTATAGAAACAGTCATAAAAATATATTACATTCACACGGAATGCAATGCCGAGAATGAAATGCCAGTTCTTAAGTTTTGTTAATTTACTGTATGGTACTTGACTAAATATTACAGTAAAAAAATAAAGAATTATATATGTATAAAGTCTTTTGGGCCTCTTTTCCTGTTTTCACTGCTCAGAATTAAAAATGCAGACATAATTACAATTTCTTAAATAAAAAAAGTATAAGTGAGACTAGCTAGGAAAATACATGTTAATCAAGTATTTTTCCATTCTCTCAGAATAATTTTTGTTTTAAAACTGAAAGGTACATAAGTTTCAATGTCTTAATAGTGAAAACTGAGCTCTTTTACTGCACTCTTCATTGACCAATGCTATTTCTTGACTCTGGCTTTATTCTAGTACAGAAAACCTAATTGAATGAAGACAGCATTGGTCCCATTTCTTCCAGAGACTGCCAAAGTAGACACACCGTAGCCCAATGTGCTAACATGTATATCATATATTCGTGCATACCAGGCTTTCTCAAGGTAGATGAAATAGCCATGCGAATATTTTCTTTTATCCCCAACCATACTGAGAGCAGATATTTCATCAGCTGTCTGCCAACAGATGTATCACTGTTTACTCCATGTCCTTGTTTGTGGGTTACTTCTCTGATCTCTAACAGGATCCATCGAGGCTTGCCAAACTTCAGCTGCTCAAGTCTCATTGACAATCTCTCTTCTCACAGGAGCCTGTAATGCTCATCACGGGAAGCCATGTAAAATTCAGCTACAAGAGCATCCGATACTTGCTAAAAATCCAAGAGGGACAAAAATCAGCCCTCAGATAACAGTGGGCAGATCTTAGTTTCAAGAAAAACAGCAGCCACACACTTAAGGCTGAAATATAACCCTAGGAATAAATCCCCAGTGCTGGGAATAACCAGGAACAATTTCTAGAGCCAAATACCTGCTTTTATCATTTTGTGTTTTCATAGGTTTCATATCGAGTTTCTCTCCTTTTATTCAGCAGCAGAAAATTTATAACAGTGGGAGCATCATTATTTGCTATACTTCCTTAAAGGCTCCATTTGATTTATGCAGTGAGCAAACCAAAACAAAAAATCCCTGCTTCTAAATGTATGAGTTAGTGCTACAGGCTGTCAAGTTCTGTACAAATGTATCAAAATGGCTGAGATAATCAACTCTCTTCCAACATTAAGATATTTTAATGCTATTTCCCTTAACAACTCAGGCTGATGCTGCAGCAAGTTGTCATTCCTATAGTGTACAGTACCTTCTGGGGTACATAGGCAACCAAAAAGGTCAACATTGTTTATGGGCAAGAAGTAAACATCTTCCCACAGGAGATGTAGAATTTCTAACCCAGAACAGACAGGCAGAAATACTGGTGGCAGAATCCCCTTGTAAATATATCCAGGTCAAGATTAATACTTATAGGAAATTTCCTATATAAAGTTGCCATATAAGACTGGTATGGTCACCTATAGAGATGGAAAGAAGCTATGAACGACTGAATTACACCCTTCTGATAAATATCATCTTCACCACTGTCATGCCCTTTAGACCCAATTAGCTCATACTGGATAATGACCACTCTCCTGCAAATATGCTCATCGTTGAGACTGATCTCAGATTTAGCCATCAGAACCTAGCTAGGCTAACAGAGCAGTCCACCACAAGGCTGATATAATTAGCAGCATGTCCACTGTTCAGACAGCAAGCATTAACACTTCTGAAGAAGGCTGGGGTTAAAGCTTTGTCACTGTACTATCAGTAAACTTGCACTTGCCATAGGTTACCATAGATTTTTCAAGAATGAGGTTCTTGCATTTCACCACCTAAGCATGGCATATTAGGAGCTTTCTACTAAAAAAAAAATGGCATATTTCTTATTTAGTTCATATCAAATTAATTGAGAAGTCTCTAATTGTCACTAGTTTACGTGAAATGTGCAAGACGATTGATCTAAAACATGAAAGCCTAGACCTATGACAAGGTAAATGGATTAACCAAGACAACGCATGCTCTTGGCTAACAGTTAAGACATCGCATCAGTAACCTAGCCCTAACGGCAGGGAACATTTTGCAAAATGTGGTAAATGGCAGATGTAGTGGAAGTTGCAAAAGGAATTGTCAACTTCTAAGCTCATAAGGAAGAATGTAACCTTGGATGCTCTTGCTGAGCTCGTGTGCACACTGTAAGTACAATTTGCAGTGTGATGATGAGTACTGTGCAAGAACTTGAATGAATGATAACACACATCTTACTGTGTTACTGACCAGATTACTATCATGTTATTAAATTCATTTTTCTGTTTATAGTACCCATCAATATACTAAACTTCAGCCTTACTGAATTTGAAATTTACATCTCTAACTCCTTTGGAGAGATTAGATAACACTTGCTGAATCTTAAAATACAGCAGGCTCCTAAGCAGACAAGAGCATTTTCCAAAACATTCTACTGGAAAGTAAATATTGACCCATTCTCCCCAATTTGGTGTCATCTGCAAACATGAGAATGTTCTCCATCATGTTCATGTCACTAATAAATACATTGAACAGGACATGTCCCAGTATAGGCCCCTGTACTACTCCACTCAAGAGTCAGCTTAGGCAGAGCACACCCCTATCTGGATCTAGCTACTAGGCCTGATCCTCTAAACAGATTTTTTTAATGCATCGAATTAAACACCCATTCCTAACTTGGATAAAAGAATATTGCAGGAGACCTGTGGTGTTGCTAAAAATCAAGGTAAATGACACCAACAGCTCCTCCCTTGTCCACAGATCTAGTAATTTTACTAAATAAGGTTGGCCAGGCATGATTTACTCTTGGTAAATCCATGTTGACTGTTTCCCCAGTCACTTTTTTCTTTCATCTGCCCAGAAATGTGTCATTCAGCTGTAAAACAGATCTAGAAACATATTGGGGTCTTATTTTCTTTCATTGGATTGATTCAACACTTACTTATAATAGTAGTCATACGGACTGGACCAGCAGGTGCTAAGAACAGAAGGCACTATTTAAAGTATTACACAGGTCTGTTATTTGCATAATATTCCAAATTCAGAACACTTGTGCCATTTCATATTATCATTCATCTTCAGTGAAGAACAAAACCTGGTAAAACATATATATCTAATGTGTGCACACTAAGCCTGGATGAAGCCTTGCAACTAGTTTACACTTGAGACCTCTAGAAACGCACAACTATAGAAAAATTTGGCCTCAAACTTGGCTACCAAGGGAAACATCAGTAAGAGCACATCTTTAAGTATGCATGTTCCCACTTACTATCAGTGATTTCAAGTATAAATCAAAGTCTTTCTGCTTGAAGTACGAAACTTTCATAGCCTTTAAACTAACAGATAATCATTTTGTTAATGCTCTTTGAAGCCAATAATACCCAAAAAGTAAATACTGAAGAGCAACTGAGAGGCTTGTGAATAAATAGTAGTTTGTAAGTATCAGCATTTATGACTAATGAAGCTTACTATCATATCAAAAGAACCATGTAGGGTACTGCACTTCTGGTTGCTACAGCTATCGATGTAACACTAACTTCAAGGTTACTATATGACAACAAACAAATTATGTGGTAAATTTTGTCTTCCAAGTCAGCAAACTCTTTTAATTAGTTCATATGGAAGAGCCATGCTTTCAGTCCTCAAGTTGAATTCGTCTACTTTAGAAAGCTAGACTGTTTAACTAGTGAGTGGTCTGTATCTAAGATACGATAGATGCTAAGAAATAGCAATCAAGTCAGTATGGGGGGAGGGGGCAAGTAGAAAAAAAAAAAAGATATTAGAAAAAAATTTTAAAAAGGTTATGTTCAAGAGGAGCATATCCAAGGAAGAGCCCTGACTTCAGTGTTTCCCAGTAATGACAGTCAAGCCTGTAAGTTTGCTCAGGACTTTAACCTTAAGTATATACCTAAATACTTGCAAGATCAGACCTTCATAGCTCAGGCACAGAGACATCAATATAGCACATATTCACATACTCTTGGGGTACTACACTGAGATTTTACATATTAAAAAAAAAAAAAGCCAAAACAAGTTGCACGTCAGAAATACACCAGAAGACAGACAAATCCCTTCTTTCGTATTTGCAGCCTACTACCTTATATTTAAAGAGGACCAAAAACAGCAATAAAACAGGAAAAAACAAAACAAAACCTTATTTACAATCATCAGAATCACATCAATGAAGATTAAAGAGATTTTAACAGGAAAAACTGTGGTCTTCCAGGAACTGTACTTTGAGAAGATATTTGAAAAAGGACCACAAAACACATACGGGAAGGGATAAAAAAAAAAAAAAAAAAGAACATTTCACTGTCTTGCTTATAACACATGTTAAACATAAAATGGGAGGGCAAGCCAAGGCAGCTCTTATGTGTTAGAAATTAAGAGTTCTAAAAATGCTGCAAATGTTCAACAAAAGGGAACTGATGTCACACAAGATCTGTGTTACAGCAGATTGATGTATATGCAAATATGTTCATCAGCAGAATATCTTCTGATCAGAAAAGGAAAAACAAACTTGAAGTCTTTTAATTTGTTAAAAGGATGGATAAAAGGGATAATAAGAGTAACCCTGCTCATAGTCCTATCATAAGTTTGACAAAGTCATCTGCACATTTTAACAGTAGAGAGGAGGACCAGTAAGTCCTAGAAACCCTATGCAGGTACATCACTCAACATATATGCCTTCTCAAATATTCTGGAGAATCATGCTTCCAAAGTGCATATGATGACAGAATCATATACAAATATTAGCCTCCAAAAAATTCATCTCCCCAAATCCAACTGAAATACAATCTTTGCTTGGAGAACAATAGCACCAGGAGTCACTTTTCCACTCTAGGTTCATCTTCACCTGCAACCATAACAAGCTCTACCCAGGTATTCCTTGCAAGCACTTTATCAGTACCTACACTGAAGATATTTATTCTCAATAAAATATCTTATTTTGGACTAGAACTTCTTAGGGAAGGTATTTGACTATAATGACATTTGACTACAAACACTGTACGTCATCACACAAGGAAGCCTGAAGCACAAGTGTCAGTTGGTATCTGCTAACAATACTTATTGCAGTGGAACTAGAAGACCCCTTCCCTCCTTTTTCAGAGGACAAGAGAATAGGTGTATTATGGGGAGTAAAACTACTTAAGGTCATACAACTTGAGCTATGTAGTTATATGAGCAGAGGAATGTTGGATTTCTCATTCGAGGTTATCCATATGCTCACAGTTCCCTAGCAAAACCACTTTTGGGCTGACTCCTGCACTCTACAGCTGAAACTCCCATTAGACCATTAAGGGTCAAAAGACCAAATAGTCTCACATTTTTTAACTCCTCACCCTGGCTGCTGCAGATATTATATAATAGACATGTAATGGATAGATAGATATATAATAGATTCTACCAAGTGGCAGGGACACAGATCAGTAGCAATGCCTTAATGAGGACAGCAGAAGAAAGCACATTTGAGCACAGATACCAGCTCAGTTTTTTTCTCCACTGAAGACTCAACCTTTGTTTGGGTCAGAAGGAATTTTATACAGTTTGTTTTTGGCACATTTTAGGCTCAGCTCATACCATGAGCAGGATTTACTGGTAGTAGGCAAAGATGAAAGATGGAGAAGAGTTCTCAGGCCCTCCTGCAAAGCCAGCAGTAGCAGGTGCCTAATGGGGAACTGAGATTAAGAGGAATAAACACGAGCTTTTATAAGCATAAAAACCTTGTGCATGTTGAACAATTATATGTGGTATAAATGGGTAATTCTCAGTGAGGACAGCAAGGAAAGCAGGAGCTTTCATGCCCACTGCTACTGAAGTGTGGGAAAAGAAAAAACAAAAGACAAAACTTAGACTCCTAAGAGTCCAGTCCATTCAAGCTTCCTCTTGCAAGCCTTTTTGATTATCAGGAGCCCCCAGTGCCAAACTGTCATGGAAGAACAGTTTGCAAATCTTTCTGTAATTCCACTTGGATATACTAGACCTGTCAAAAAAAGTCTCCAGAAAGGCACAACTGATGTTCCCTTTGCTTAGATGACCTCATCTCATCCTGTGTTTTAGACCGAGTGTGTTACTATCAGAATTTCAGCACGTCTAAAAGAGGAAATGAAGGACTGGCAGGAGAAGAGTCAACACATAATCTCAAGAAAGTCCAAATCTCAGCCTCCATTTTCAACTTAGTTCTGTTCTAGTCACCAAAAGGAGCAGGTCTGAAAAAAAACAGTTATAGTGCCTTCATTAGGGGACCCACATCCTTCTATAAGGAGCACAAGAATCAGGAATTTACGCAAACCTTTAGAACATGGTTCTGCTTACTGGGCACCTTGGTCAAGCAGCAGAGCTACCATTAGCACCAAAACTGGCATCACACTGGTCTCATCTCTCATTTGAAGTCATTATGGGACACATGACCTCCAAATGGTGAGTAGGAAGTAGAAACAGGATCACCCTTCTGAGCATCATAGAATCACAATAGTTGGGTTGAAAGGGACCTTCAGAGCTCATCTAGTCCATTCCCCCCGCAATGAGCTGGGACATCTTCTATATCAGGCTGCTCAGAGCCCCATCCAGCCTGGCCTTGAATGCTTCCAGGGATGAGGCATCCGCCACCTCTCTGGGCAACCTGGGCCAGTGTTTCACCACCATGACTCTAAAAAATTTCTACCTTATGTTTAGCCTGAATCTCCCTTATTTTAGATTAAAACCATTACCCTTTCTCCTGTCATAACAGGCCCTGCTAAAAAGCCTGTCCCCATCTTTCTTATAGGATGACAGCCTTTAAAAGAGGTATTAGATGTTTTCCTGAAGTAGTCCTGCAAGAAATGCTACCAGCCTTATTTAGCGCAAGATTTAAACACCTCCCAGAAATTCCACTCTCCTTCCAAGCAATAAAGGTAACAAGAGCATCTAGGTGAATTTGAGAAGCAACTGTGACACATAACATCAGGTTAGAAATCTGCTATGAATACCAAAGCCATACAATGACAGTCCAGTTAGAAAAACAAACACACACATTGAGCTTTGTTTCCAGAAGTGGTAGGATGGGACTCTGAAGAGGGAACCTCCCAGACATCCAAATACAGTTTTCTGAAAGACATAGAGCTGTGCCCAGAGTGAGAGAAAAGGAAGCTCAGCTGAATGATTGACACCACAGGCTAAGAGGAACTGAGGAAAGGCACTGTCTACAGTACATGTAGGAGAGGAGTTGTATATGTAGTGACTAAGGTTAGCACCTTCTGGCTTTCGGTGCTCCTGCAAAGCTACAGAACAGAAGAAAAATAAACAAACAAAACACAACAAAACCACACAACACATACATAAATGTATCATAAACACCTCAAGAAAAATAATTTCTGACTGACTATAAGGACAAGAAAAACATAGTTACAAAGACAGAAGAGAATATAGTAGTTCCACCAAGAGTTTAGAGACATGGAAATTGTCAGCAAACAAGTTCACACTGAACTCCAGGAACCTGAGGAAGCAGGGATACAAATAATGCACTGAGCAGAACTGGAAAAGTATAGAAAGAAGGAAAATATATGGATTTCATACAAGATAGAAAGTTTAAAAGTTTAAACAGACATACAACAAGAAAGTACAGCAGAGAAAAGCCATGACAAAGTTCATAGGAAAGATTTTGTATATGGAATCCAAGCTAATAACTATGTCAAGAAAATGGCACCCATCCTTGCAAACCAAGGGAAAGCACATGGCAACAAGGGAGCAGGCAGTCCCAAAAGATGAAATATTTTATGTATATGGCAAAACTAAAAAGAATGAGAGCAGATTTAAATTACAGACTAGTATCAACATCAAGGACATGTTTGTGTGTAGCAGGCACAAAGTACATAACAGACGTATGTGTCTCCAGAGGCAGCAAAGGAGATCAGAATTACATCTTCACCTCTTTGCTAGAAATAGCCAGGGAAGTAAAACACAAGAGAAAAGAAAAACAGTATGAATTTCTGATTAAGGTTAGAACTAGTCTAGGCCCATATGCTTGTTGTCCACCCAAAGATCACGCAGTTACTTGAAGAGGCATGAGCACTACAACACAAATCTTTCCCTGAAGAGATTAAGTAAACTCAAAGGCTATTCAGCTTTTATATGCTGTAAAAAAAATACTCTGTTTTCAACTCTGCAAACTGTGCTGCAGTTACCTAGTAATCAAAACTAGTTGAGTATCACTGAAACTGTGTTAAAAACCCATCCCAATCCTTAAATTCTTCAGTGCACAAAAAAGGGACGTTTCTGCACACACTTCTGCAGCTTCCAGCATCCAGAGCTTTCATACCAGGATCACTTCTGCTGAGGGAATGAATGATCACCAAATGGGGAAAAAAAAAAAAAAACAACAATAATCTGACAATTAGTTAAACTTGCACCATACCACTGTAATAATTTTCGAGAGTAGGAAGTTGTGCCTATGAAATATCACTGACAGACAGTGAAGACTTTAAAGTAAGGTCACTGGTAGCAAAACTACAAAGGAAAAAAAAAAGATCAAGGGATACATTGCTGACTTCTGTAAGACAGTCTCATAACAGAAAAGCCTAGCACCTAAACAAGAATATAAACTCTTAAACTGAACTAGTTTTATAGCACTTCAAGGCAACAGCTAGGGGGGAAAAAAAAACCAAACCAAACAAACAAAAAACCCACACACCAAAACAACCACAAACACACACAAACAAACCACATACAGCTCTCCAAAAACCCAAAAGACACCCCCCCCACACACACAAAAAAACAGGCAAAATTTATATCAATTCCACTTGCATAGTGATACACTGCAGGAAAAAAACTTGGCACTCAAGAACATTTTAATTCTCAAGGTGATTTGAAAAATACTTCAGTGTTACACACAGCAAGACAAAACACTTTGGCTGTATACTACAAAATGCTTTTTAAAAGTTTCTCAGAAGTGTGTAGGAGTCATTCTGAAACAGAAACATTTGTCTGGAGGCTCTAAAGATACAGCACGTTCACCAGCAGGGCCAGGACTGTTCAAGACTTGGTGCAGAGCCGTGACGCGTGTTGGGATATTCAGACTAAGCAATACGCTACATTCATGCTGAAATACACAGCGGATTTTTAAGGATAGTAGGAATCACTCATTTCAGTACAAAAAGCACACAATAACATCATTATCACAGACTATTATCTAGACACCTGGGAACTAGAAGAAACCTGTCAGACATTACCTCAGTGACCACTGTAATGAAGGCAATGGACCATTTGCTCAGCCATGGTATCTGAAAACGTGAAGTATCATTACAGTAAACTGGGTTCCCTTGTCTTTGTGCAATTTACCTGGAAATGGGAAATCAGGCATATCACACATCATTTCCATAACACAGAAGTCAGTCAAATGGGAAAACTGAATAGCAGTTAAAATTGTTATGGCTATTCAAGATGAGAAAGAAAACGTGTGGCAGGCCATTCTTAACTGAAGAAGCTGATCAAATACTCTGACACCAGAACAAGCAAGTGTAAGGCAGCTCCTGTATGACAGCAAGACGTGGACTCTGCCATCTGCCAGACATGCTCGATGGTTTGTGCAGCACTGAGATGCACAAGAACCACCCTCCCAAATACAGCAGAAGAAAGGTTAGATGCCCAAAGGGTTAAATGATTACTTGCATTAATAGTACAATGCAAATCTTATTGGTTGCAACAGGACATTAAACAGCTTATGTATATAAAGCATTTATCTTATGCTCCTCAGTGTTTTTGACAGCAATCTCTCACAGGAGACAAGTTTACCAATATGTAAGGCCTATGGCAGAACAACACATTGCATAGATTATTTTTGTCTGGAAGCACTTGATGAAAGCATGAGAAAGTGCAAAGCAAAGGAGAGAGCCTGGATGTCAAACTGGTTTGGCTATCCCTTTTAACACTCAGCAACAAATGAAATGAAAACAATAAACATAGAGCTGCACCTAAACTTGAAAAGTGAGAAGTGAAAATAATTTTAGGTCAGAAACTGGGCTTCATTGAAATTATTTCACTAGAAGTTTATGATTATTTTCAATTCAAAACTTCCATAAATCTTGAAAGAAATTAAAAATTCTCGCCATTTTTAAGTAGGTATAACCACCTCTTGATATACACAGTACCCTAAGAAATAATGCAACTATATTCACGCTTTATTTACTCACCACCTTACATACAGTCTCACTAGATAGTAACACAAGAAAACGTCCAGTGTACTTAATAACCAATTAGAGCAGAAGCTAGATGATGTGATCCCAAATTCAAGCCCTGGGCTGTGTAAAGACATGCCCTCAATATGCTGCTGAAATATAAAGACGGCGCTTGTAGCATCTGAAGGGTTGTGAGCCCCACGGAGTGCAGCATGCAGCATTCCACAACCTCCAGATCTCTGCTCGTGCATTACCGCAGAAGATGAGGAGCACAAGTCTGCTCTAAGCAATATGCATTTGTGGTCACATACGGGATGACAGCGGAACAGTACGCTGTTTTACAGACATGCAGATCTGCTATCAAATGCCTTTTTTCCTTCCTTTTTAGTTGTAAGCCAGTAAGCCACAGGAACGTCGTGACTGCATGTCTGATTGCTGCAAGAGTATCAGAAAGCACCTTTGAAGTGTCATAATCTGTAATTTAAACCTGTAATACATCTTTATACAATAGACTGCAACATCCCTTTACAGGCAGAAGAGGTTTTTGTTACACACACGTTTATAATCAGGAAGAAATTTCTCTTTTAAGTGCATTTCAACACATGAACTAACTTACATTAACAGAGATTAGTGGTCTAAAGCACGCAGAGGAAGATTTTTATTTATAGGCAGCTAGATGAAGTCTGACACAGATGGTAACAGCTATGACATCTGACATTACAGATGATACCGTGTCTTTAAACAAATTCCATTATGCCCAGGTATGTATTGAGCTGCAGTTTTTTCAGATAACGAATGACCTTTCTGCCATATGTGCTTTGATACCTAAGCAAAGCAGGCTGTATTAAGGACAAAATACAGCTTTCACTTTGAATTTTGCCTCCCCTTCTCCATTTCTCTCACGTGCATTACAGTATAAAAAGCATACACAATAAACCACCATCAAGCTTTCAATACTCTGTTCACCAGGATGCAAGTGGGATTTCATTCACATTCAGCACCACTGTGTAGGGATCAGACTCAATTAAACCACTCACGCTTTTTAGAATTCTCTATAGCTTTCCTATAAGAGAATTATCACAGTGCAATCAGACCACATCCTCACCAAGAAAGTGGTCCAGAAACAAGAATATGCCATGCTGTGTTTCTAAATTACCACAAGCAGCTGAGTAAGCAACATATTAGCTGAACAGGAAGCCAGGCATGTTTGAAAATACAATTACTGCAATGTTAATGTGTCACTGTCACTGATTTGGACTTTAAAGTTGCCTTTAAATGTTAAGTGACCAAAAGTAATAACTATGAAATGCAATAAATGGGAAATCGTCAGATGACTGGTGCTATGAGGGGAAAGGAGGGTTGGTACCAGGGCGGATCTTTGTTTTAATTGTCTCTGCTATATTTTTATAACAATTTTTTTACAGCCTATCAAAACACCAGGCAAAAGCACACATGCACAGGAACTTGTCTGATGCTTTGAATTCTCACCTGCAAAGTCTCCCTCTCCACAATCATCTGTGTACATTGGAAGCAGCTATAGATACTCCAAAGCATAGTTTTAACAAACTGAGATATGTATCAAGGATCCAGTTCGAAGTAATTTTAAGATTTAATGCTTCTGCCTCCTTGTGGCACACACTGGAATGAGCCTCCTTCAAGAGCTCGTTCAGCTGCAAATGCATCTGTCAGCTCTGAAAAACACACTCTCCTATTAAAAAACAAAACAAAACAAACAAACAAAAAAAACACATGGAAAGTGGCTTACTGTTATTATTTTAACTGAGTGAGAAGCCACAAGAAGTATCAGGACAAAAAGCAAGGGGTGGAAGGGGGAACCTCACTAGAAAGTCTGCAGTTGTTTGACAAACCTCTGCAAGCACCACCTCAAGGGAAAGCAAAGCTGAGCAGCATCCTAGTACTCATCTGTAGGCCTCAGCAAGCTGAGCCCAAAATTCTCCAGCACCTTCTGAATTCTGACTTTGCCTCACTTATCCTTCATAAATACAGTGGGGGTACTGGTGGCCCTTATGTGGAAAGCCTTAAGTTGCTCAAGACTTGGTCTGTGCGATGCTTAGTTCTCTTTTTGCTATATTGACATAAATACAATGTGCAGTGGTGATGGATTATTGTCACACTGCAGCAGAGGATGGAAGATGTCCTTCCCTGTATGTGACAAGTATTTTATATAACTTAACACAGCCTTCACTTTTGAGATACTTCACACAACATGCATTTAAGTAACAACAGAACTGCAGCAATTCAGACTAAAGGTCCAAGGGGGTCCTATACTCCTCCAGTCCTGAAGGATAGCAACTGCTTCAGGAAAAGGTACGAGAAATACTGCAAACCTGGAGTAGTACTGCTCCAGAGTGGGTAGTCCTGTCTTCTGATCCCTACTAAAATCAGCAGCTTTCAGAGCCAAGTGTTAGACATGCATCATTATGTCGAATACACCTCAGCAGACTTTGTTTTTCAGGTCTTGTTTAATCATGTCGAACCTATCTACGCTTCCTGCACCCACAATACTGCACAGCAGTGAGCCTCCTATGTTATTTATTCCTTCCATGAGAAAAATCTTCCTTTTGTTCTGGAACAGATTGCCTGATCATTCCCTCACAGGCTCCTGAGAAATCACAGATAACAGGAGATGGATTCCCAGGTAGTTTTTTTTCCAAGTAGCTGAGATTCCAGTTACACTGTGCTATAATTCAGACCCTCTTAAGCTTTTCTCAGCATAGCTGAGCTTTCAGCCTGCTCTGCCCAAGTTCTCCATTTGCTAGAACTGCACCATCTCACTGTTATTCCACTTTCTCAGACCATTTAGGAATCTACTGATAATGTACATGAGAACAAAACCAAATTGCATGCAAATGGCAACTTTTCCCTACTGTGGGATATCTTTTTCCTATGCTTCCTACATCTTAAGCCACAGAAGTACTTTGCCTTATCCTATGAGGATTTAGCAAGTTTTTCAGTTTAAGGCACTTTCAGTAAAGGACTCCACTAAGACTCTTAATGTTTCAAATCCAAGTACATTGCAGGACCCACACCACTTTTACCTCGCAGTCTGCCAGTCCCTTGATAGGGTTCAGGTAGATGCACACCTTCCCTCAGAAGATGCCCTCATGTCACTCCTAAATTACAGAAGAGTTTTAAACCAGTTTTGTTGCTGTTTACAAGTTCAGAACACCTGACTCCAGCACCTCTTTGGGAGATGGGCATCATATTCAATATCTCCAAAACAAGGGACAAAACATAAACCAGAATTGCAAGTTTAATGGTTTCAGTTTAGTTTACTTGCAGCTCTCAAGCAAGCCCAACCAATAGTAATAGTCTTATTGTATTCAGGGACCAAAATGGAGTGGTTCTTGAGGAAAATCATATTAAGAGCAATATGAGTGACTGAGAGTCAAAATACATTCCACAGATGTTTCTATACTGCAATGTGGCAAAGTACATAAGGAATTACAAATTAACTTACAGGTTCTGCTTTCTCACTGAAGACAACAAAATAATCACTGCAACCTTAAACATGAGGAGTTATGGAACAGTTCTGGCACAAGAGTAACCACTTAACTGTGACACAAGAACATTCCAGTTCATGGACACTTCCCATACCAGTCAAAACACATGGCCTTTTCTGATTTATTTCTCATACTACTTAATGCAGCTATATCAACAGTTTTACAGCCATTGTTATAGGCAGAATTTCATATTAATATTTGTGCTGCGAGGGCTGGTACAGCCACTCTTGCTTAGTAACTATAAGACTTCTCAGATCGAACTTTTGGGAAATATCATAGAAGAGACAAGATGAAGGAGAAGTCTCTGGATTTCAAAAAGAGCAAAGCTCAAGATAAAATAAGTATGTACTTCAGAATGCAATTTAGTTACTCGAATAACAAACTGAAACCAAAGGATGCCAGACTATTGTAGTCTGATAAAAGACTTGGACCTGGTCACCAGAACGGAAAACAAGTAGCCAAAAGGCATAGAAAACCTTTTATTCTGAACTGACTGTTTATGTTGGCCTAAATCAGAACTTAATGCTATTTTCACTTAATTTTCCATAGTTACTTTTCCAAAATCAGTGTTTTGGCACAACATTCCTCGATTAAAAATCAATACACAGAAAGTCATACAAACAAACATCAGATGACACCCAGCTCGGATAATGCTTCACAACGCACAGTTTGTCAATATGTAGTAACTTGATACTAGCATTATCCTGTTGCACAGAACAGGGAACACAATTGATTGAAACTTGAGGGTAACATACTTATTTTTCCCCAACTGTAAACTTACCCCAAGATTCACACTTCCCCCTGAAGAAGTACAAGATCTCATCATCAACTCCTGCAATGACCTTTGCTGGCAAATTCATGCTTTTAATTTTTACTATCCATTACTCACAGTAAGACAAACTCCTCCTCCAGAAGTTCACTGGGTAGCACATGGAGGTGTACCACATTCTTCAAGGGAGATAGTTTTGCTGCAATTTTACTTTCCAACAGAATCTGAACAGGGCTTGCTGGCCTACTACACAGGGTGTCCTACTACAAGGACTAAGTAGTCTTCAATTTTCTCCTTGTATGGTCTGTTTTCAGTTCAATACAGCTAGATTTCCACTGAGACCATAACATCATCTGTTTATGTATTCTGTCAAGTGTTCCCAAGACCTACTTCAACTCTTTCTTTAAGTGTAGGGCCTCTGCTGTAGGTCCTCAAATAAAGTGCGTGCAATATTGATCAAAGTCCCACTTGCACTCCATGCGAGATTCAATATATTCCTATTAGATGGATACAAGCAGAGCTTGATCTTTAGCAGGATAAGCAAGAATTGTACTGCAGGAGACAATAGAGCTCAGTTGTTCTAAGTGGCCTAGAGTTTTGTCTAGTCTTTGGAGACCCATCTTAAAGTCATTGAGAGGATTAAGAACATTTTTTCCCCTACTTCTTAGAGTCAGTCATAGTTACAGAGGCACACAGAACTATTTTACTTACTATTTTCACTGCCCACAAATGTAAACCATGAAAAGAAAGTCTGTGTGCCTTAAGTCTAAGGCACATGATCACACTCCACCAGATTATCCTTTTCCTCCACAAATTTTGGAAGCTCCAAGATTAGACAAATACTCTAGAAAGAGTCCACATTCAGAAAATAACCTGGGACTAACAGATCAACTTTGAAGACAGAGAACATTTGCTCACTGACTTTGAGTTAAATTCAATTGTATCTGTTGAAGAACTGGTCCATATGCTCAAGAGGTATTTTCCATCTCCAGCTTTTATGATTCATACATAGATTGCAATTTCATTGCTACAGGGTAAATACATTTTAAATTAGACTATCTAAAGAAACAGTAAGGTTACCATGACAGTTGCAGCAAAATGCCTTGTCTTTTCTCATTACAAAGCATAGCCTATTTTTATAACCAAATTAGCTTTTTCAGCTCTTCCCCCAAATGTAGCCTGCAGATCTGTTTTTGTTGATCCACCAATTGTTTCTTTCAGATTTGCACAGTTAATTATCAAACAGAATTATAATCATTTAGATTATTAAAACAATCCATCAGCCAGCTTTGTTCTCTTTCTTGTGAAACACAGGAAAGGTGAAAGGTTTTAGAGAACTTTTTGTCAGGAACTTGTTTAGAAAGGCAGAGAAACAGTTCTATGCCACCAGCCCTGATCTGACCATCTTCCCTAGACATGCCCCCAACCCTAGACCTGCCCCTGGACACAGCTCAATGCCAGCTGTTTCGCCTCCAAAGGTCAGACCTGCCCCTCAGCCAGTGTTTGCTCTGGATAATCATCAACCCCTTTGTTAGTGCAGCTGATGGTGGACCCTGCCACGGTCTCTTGGCTGCATTTCCTTTCCAGGTTTAAGGCTTCGGGAGTATGAAAGATGAGAGAGTCCATCTGTTACTTTTAAATAACAGGAGAAGGGGACAAAAGTCTCTTAAAAATAACCTAAACTCTGCTGCTCCCACCTATCTTACAATCTTTAAAAACATTGGAACACTAAAGCAAGCAGGGGGACATGGCAGTATGCATGTAGGCTGCAACTTATCATACTAATTATCTTCTGCATCAAATTGATTGCATTAACCAGAAAGCAGAATTTAAAAAAAAAAAAAAAAACCTCTATGAAATGTTCATTCCAAGAACAATTAAATCTAAAGTAAGAAGAGTCATGATGAATTGCTGACAAGTGTTGAAACATCATCAGCTGGCAGCTTCTTTTTCTTCTAAGAAGATGTCACAGCAAAGTCAAAACCAAGAAGTCTACAATAGAAGATATCAAATGACACTTTTAATAGAACATGATGCAAGATGTTCATGTGTAAAATCCTTTGTCAATCTTTGCTATTAGTCAACACGAACACATCAGGGATACAGCGTAATGGAAAGACATCACTGTAAGATTATGTGCTGCTTCAAACAATATTATCTGACAAGATCTGAACCTTGAGAAAAGTCAGGAATAGCACAGCTAGATGAAGCAAGGAGATAGTTTCCTTAAAAGACACAGATTGAGAGAGCTCTGAATTCAATCAATCCAATATAGAATTTTGTTAGAATTCAACTGTGTAGCTGTGTGAACAACAAAACTAATTAAGCCTGATAGTGAATGTACACGTGTCTTGCAGCTGATTGACTTTAATCGAATTATTCCTTAAGCTCTGGGGTGAGCTCATCCCTTAACCAGAAAATCTGCACAGGCAAGAAAGTTTAGCTTTGCTCTTGAAAAAACACAGACACCAACACCTGAGTCTTTTTCCCCACTTTTAGGAAATCCATAACATCATTGTCCTCCACGAATTGCCCAATGGCTAGTGAAGGGTGATCTCAGGCTTTCCTTTGGTCTGGAATCACCAGCCTCTCTCCTCTCCTGGGTTCCCACAGTTCACACAGAAACTTCCTATCTCTGGAAGGTTCGAGCAACTTGCACCCTTCCCCTTCTTCACTAAATTCAGTCAACACGGGTTAAGCTATAGGGAGCAGTCAGCATTCACAGACAGAATATCAATAAGCTTCATTAGCTAAGAAAAACAGGCAGAAGAGTTATGGGAGGAACATTCCGGTAAGCTCTCAAATTGACTCTCTGCAGTTTTGAGTGAGGTTTCCAAAAGAGGTAGTGTAGCTTACAGTGACAATACATGACATGACACGGGGGAAATTTTGACTTTATTGGTTTAAAATTAGTAGAACCCTATTGGTTTCAATCTTTTTAAATCTTATGAAGTTCTGCTTCTAAAAAAAAAAAACAAAAAACAAACAAAACAAAACAGTTCCAAGTGACAAAATAAGTGCAGCTGACAAACACTTTTTGGAAGTGTTTCATGCCTATGGAAGGCATCACAAAGGCTGTTACTTCCTCCTCATCTCCAGCACACATTTTTCTATGCAAACTTCAGAACACTGAGAAGACACTTAGCATAATACACTCATTTAGTATTTGTCATCAAAAAATAATTACATAACTAGCTAATAGAGTAAAAAAGTTCACAAATCTAGAAAAGATAATCTTATTATGGCAGCTGTTTAGAAACATCTCTTTGAACAGAAGTTTTTTTCCCTGAATACTGATTTTAAAATTATCTGGGCTATAGATGGAATCTTCTGAACCTCAGCTTGAAAGTACAACAAAATACCAATGGTATCACTGACTTTGAGTAACAATTAGAAAGGAAATCCATTACATTTTCCTCTCCTACTTGTAGAAAACACAATACTGAGTCTTAGAAGAGTGCTCTTATGTTTCCATAACCATTACACCTAAAGTTTCAAGTTTAAATACCATAATCAGAAGAAAGTTCTAATCTTTGAATCATCAGGTCATTGCTGATACAGCATATATACAGGAAATCAGAGCAGGGAGGGTGGGCAAGTAGAAATCATTAAACAGTCCAATTAGACAAAAAGGTACCTGGTTAAATAAAGTGTGACAATACATTAGAAGGGCTTGAAAAATTTAACATAATTGTTTACCAAGGCTTAGGTTAGCATAACTTCTACAAACCATGTGCTCACCAGACTTTCAAGTATTGTAATACTAAACTCACGTAGTTGTGGTGTAATGGTAACTAATTCCCAAATCCCACCTCTAGTGAAGGATTTATATGTCTAACCTACAGAGTGGTCTAGTGGGACTAGTCATATACATTACAGAGGACAGGTAACCTGCATTTTATCATTTATACTACTGCATTAAGCATAAGCCCTGCTTTTAAATATAAGTTTTTGTTTTCCTAAAGGTGCATAACTGCTAACATAGTACTGCAAGATGAAGACTACCAATACTATCAGGTAGAGCATTTCTCCACAAGCAGTAAAATAAAGAACAAGGGTGGAGTTTTATCTGCAGCTATTGCTTCCCGCCAGACACAGGGCCTCATCCTGCTTGCAGCTTATGAGACATTTACATTCAATTCAATACACCGCTTGGTAATTCTACCAACACAACAGGTAGCATACTTGGATGAGCAACCTTTGATTAACACCATGTTCATTTACTCATATTCTGCTGCTGACCAGAAGCAATCAGTTTCCTTTTTGAGGTCCATGCTTCTTACTTTGATTAAAAACACCTTAGATTTTGAAAGCTAAGTTTATATCATACTTTGCTCGGCAACAGATACAACAGCTCCTGAGCCTCATTTAGCCAAGTTACCTTCATACAATGAAGACAGCTTACACATCTTGCTGTCCCTATGCATTTAACAGGTCTGCTCTGCCCTTGTCAACAACCTTGGTGAAGTTTGGTTTGTGAGCTCAGGCTCCAGATTCCCACTGCCTTAAAAAACAGATGCCAGGTTCAGTCTTTCCATATGATGGCTTACCAAAGGCATCACACTAGAAGTGGTAGCCCACAGATATTTTTTTTTTTTAAGCAGAGCCTTTAACATCAGGTTTCCATTTGACTGGAGGAAACCAGCAATCTCTAGCAGAAGAGATGAGCAGGTGCTACAAGAGGTGAGACACATGAAAAACTGTGCCTATTAGTCAGGGTTGTACTCAGTCTGGCTACCTACTACATGGGTCAGTCTTTATTAATAGTGGGCAAAATCCCACAGCTGTAATGTGCACAACATGACATATTCTGTGGATATAATAAGAGCAGCAAACCTGCAGTACTGAGCACAGGTAGTTGATTTTTCCAGTCCTTCAGTGAACTTCAAAGTTTAACAGTTATTTTATATACCATACCTTGCAACAAGTATTTAACTAGCTAAACTTGCTTCTGCAAGGCACTGCCTCCACCTCAAATTTAGGCTTAATGAATTATCTAAGGTAAGTCTAACAGAGGCTTGTTGAAATTCAGTGAGTCCATTTGACAACATGTCAAAAAAAAAAAATTAAGAATTCTGTTTTTTCATTCCATATTTTATTTTGCTCCACGTGCTTACCCAAAGAGGATTTAAAAACAAATGTAACTAGGATTAAAGTGCAATGAGAACCAAGTTCAAATGTTGTAAAACTATGATGATGATGTATGATGTAGAGGTATGTGTAGTTCTGAAAAGACGTATTATGGAAAGGAGGTATTTAGGGATTTTATACTCAATTTATTGCAAAACTGACAAATTTCCCTCATTAACTCCGATTAAGTCCGCTGATTTTTGCTACAGTTTTTTGGTTATACGCCAAGTGCCAGGAGGTAGTAACATATTTCTGTGGCTTGGGTTGTCTAGTCTGCTTTTGGAAAGTTTCCAGATCTCATTTGACCTTTATAATAAGGTTTAACCCTAGTAGTTGGACTAAGTCACTCTCATTTAGATGAGCAGACTGGTACAGCTCAAACCTAGGTCAACTGTGAAGGAACATTGTTGCCATTCGACAGCTGTTCAGTGGCTTTTGGGAAAATTGTTGGTGTTCTCAGTCCATTTTCTAGTGGACAGGCACTTAACTGAAAGTTTACTGCCTCCATTTGCAGTGCTCAGCGAAAAAGCAAACAGCTGAGTCATCAGGGAGACAGTGACTTTCTCAATACTGACTTTTTCCAAGTCAGACTTCATGTACTGACAAGAAAAAAAAAGACACAACAAACAAACAGATGAATATAGAAATCTTTACAGTATTTAGAACTACATATCTTCCCGTTTAAAAAAAAAAAGTTACCTCACAGGAATGGATCTTCTGAGTCATTGCTAACAAGTACTCCAATAACCTTTGTGCTCAGGTAACATGGCAGATTGCACAAGAGAAACTCACCATTACCCATCTCCTTGCTCTAACAAACAATGAATGCATGTTTGATACAAGCAGGCTGCAATAACCCCAACTACTACTAGTTGAACCATCCCAACTATTACCAGCAGCTGTACCTTCTTAAAACTGAATAAATACTCTGCTCATACTGAATGTTGACTACAAGGTTCATTTTGACTTCATGCGCTGCAAAAGAGACTCCTGAACTGACAACTCTGTATAATTATCTGCTTATTAACACATTATTGCTCCAACACATATATAAGAACAAGGGCAAAAACTAAGCAAGGGGAAAGCAGGGACAGACACACACACTCCCACCCCCCTATAGATAGATAGATAGATAGATACAGATATATGTATATATATATATATATATATGTATATATATAAAATATGGAGGAAGCAAGAGAGCCAAGTTACGTATACTTAAGTCTCTGATCTGGAATTCAATGAAACAGCTGCCATAGTAAAGCTGGAATATAATCCTTCCTAGCTTCCATCTTCTTGACTGGTATTTCCATGATCTCAATCATGAAGAAGCGGTACAATTAACTATCAAATTATCACATGAAGTGGTTGAATAGTCAGTCTAGTTAAGAATTAGATCCTACACTGAATGTTTATGAACATCCACTGTATGCTCTGATTCCTCTGAGAAAGCTGCTAACTACTAGGTACTAAAATATAATTCTTATCTCCATGTATAAAGAGCACAATATTGAAGAAACCAAAACACATTCTCACCTTAAGGCAGGCACTGATGACAAGTCCAGCAATGGACAAAGCTTTGACTGTCTGCAAGAAAGCAAGAAGCTTGTGTTGCCAACACCAGAAAGCCAGAGCAGTAATTCTGTAAAAAAGCAGCAGTGGAGCCAGACAGAGGAATATTATGAAAGTTTACTTGAGCGTCCTCCTGTCCCGTGGCTCATTGGACACCGTTTCACTTTCTGCATTTTTACTTCATTAGCTCATAAGCTAATGTCTTGCTAATAGATACAGTGAGGGGAAAGATGCTGAATTGTTCTATATTATTTTTAATGGCATTTAAGACACACCAATTATTCTGCAGGCTCATTTAGCACCTAATACTAAAGACACATTAATATATTTCTAAAACGTAATATAATCTAGGCATCTCTAAAGATACTGCTGCTAACAAGTCTTGTTCAAGAGACTTGGAACACTGTCACAAAGGTGCCAGCCAACAGTGGTGACCAAATGAATGGTCTGTCTTGACCAGCTCCTCAGTGCCCACAAGCACAAAGAGACAGCCTGTCTCACAGTCATTCAGGGGAAAGGTATCAGTGTCTTCTGCTTGCCTATAGGGGTGGATATATTCGCGAGATCTGCTTAGGTGCTATCCACTTTTTGCTTATCAACAGTAGGGACATCAGCAGGTTAGAAGGGTTGTTGTCCCATTTTTCTTTTCATTTAGGACACTTCACCTATGGTTTCTTCAATGCCTCAGCTTTAAGCTGGCATCTGAAATAGTGCATTTCTTCTCTTTTTCTCAAGTCATTACTAGTAATAAGTTAATTGTTGTTAAAACTGATTCTAGGGACAGCTGAGCTGCAATACCGAGTACCTTGTGTCCCACCCGGCCTGCATACCTGCGATTCCGAACGAGACACAGACCATCCCACACCTGGATTTGTCATCACTCTAAACCACTCTGCCTTGGCTGCCACTCTGCTCAGCAAAAGTGGAACGTTAGAAATCAGCTGTATCATCATGCCTGATAAAGTCCCACTTCCTCCTTAATTTTCATCAGCAGTAAGAGCCAGTTGCACTTGAGGAAGCACACACAGACTTCAGAGAAGCATGGAAGGACTAAGTTCACTTCAGAGCTTCTCACAAAATTACTGCAGGCTTCTTCACACATCAAGTGATGCCACTAGCCAAGAACGGCAGCATAGGCAATTTCAGCTCATTAGCGTCAGTTTGCATCTTCTCCTTGATTCCACCCCTCAAGCCAGTTTAGTGCATCTGAAGGCAGTGAGGTCCAACACAGCTCCATGGATGCCAGTTCAGAAGCTGAGATTTGGTTTGGCTTCCCTGTCCATCTCCCACTCCTTTAATTAAATAGATTAATTCCTTGGCTCCAAAAAAGATCAACCTTTTAGACTATTGGCTTCCTATTCTGACATTGAGAAAGTGGAGTACTTGAAAAAAGCTAGCTTGAAGCAGGTAGTAATGCCTCTTTCCCAGAGCAGTCAGAAGGAACCTCTTAATCAAGTTTTAAAGATGCCTCCCTCGCAACAAGACACTTTCCCAGGCTCAAGGGGCATGAAAAAAAAATTCTAGTAACAGCTTCACATAAAAAAAATATGAACACACAAATTCCACATGTCTATGAGAGCAATGAGTTAATAGGAACTTAGTAAAAACCTTCCCCATATAATGTATTTGAGATAAACATGCTTCTGCTTATCCAGTACAAAATATAAGCATGTCTGGGTAGCATAAAGCAAAACAAGTCAGTAAAAAGTGTGTTATTTTCAGTGACTCACTGACCCCACCTGCAGAACCCCTTTCAAATCTCTCACCCAATGGACCTTCAAACATCACACAGACAAGGGAAATGAAAAAAGAAAACTTGGGGGAGGGAAGGATGAAATCAATTTAACTTTTAACATTTCTTACATGCATCAAAAGTCTCAGCCATGTAGCTATATTAGGTTTCTGTGTGAATTCTTGTAAGATGTATGCGGAAAAGCCTTCACTGGGTTCACTGCATGAGACTGAAGCAAATGCAGACAATATGAATTTGAACTTTAATCTTTTTCTTTCCTGGAAAGCCATCTTCAAAAAAATGTTTAAATAAACTATATATAGATGCTGGCAAGTTGCAAAGCTGAATACAAATCTCTGATCCAATACAAATATTTTGCCACTCAGCTCATGAGAGTGCACAGCAGTATTCAGGTCTCCCAAACTAAACCGCAGCATGGCTATACATCCTCACAGTTGGTGATGGTATTTGTAATATCCGCAAGGCAAGTTTATAAGCTTATTAAACCCAAAACACAGAAGACAAAGGCTTACAATAAACAAGGATGAAAAAGAAAATATTAGAGCATAAATGACAAAGGAAGATGAGATTAAAAGGTGTGGGGTGAAACACAGGTAGAGGAAAGTAACACAGACATGCTTTAATACAGTACAACGATTTTTTTCCTGCAGATGCTGGATGGTCTAGACATACTTTCAAACAGCATTCCTGGTAGTTAATCCCTCAACTCTGCTAGTGATTTAACAGGGTTCTAATGCTGTGAACAATCTTTATTATGTACTTATCTCCCCCTCCCTCCTCCAAAAAGGAAATCAAGTGTGTAGAGTGTAAACTGCATTTCATATGATATGTTAGGATGATCTCCTCCTGACTGAGGAATGCGTCTCCCATTCACAAGCAACGTCAAACACACAGAAAGAGGGGAAGAGTCATTGCTATTTCAGCCTTGTACATATTTGTGGTACTCCATGAACTTTTTCTTGCTCACTGGCTGATCTCCTAGGACGGGGCAAGCAATAACCACTGAAAAGAATTAACCTTCTGCCTACATGTTCTTCATTTTTACCACCCTCTTCCCCCCAACATGTTCAAAAAGTGGAAGAAAAAGAAAACATGGAAACCTTAGCAAGCAAAAAGAACATTTATATAGAGTGGAGGCCCAAGACTCTTAACAATGAGGAAGCAGAACTATTAAAACATGAAGGATGGTAAAATATGTACCTAAAGGCCCATAAAGCATTTAGCCACATTCTTTCCCACCCTAATTTGAATACAAATGAAATTCACAGTTTCTTTGGCTTTAGTTTTCAAGGCCAAATCTCAGCTTACTGGAAGTTTCCTCTCTTGCTATATACCTGTCCTTCATAAAAACAAAAACCTAGCATGTCAATTCAAGAATTTGCTCGCCAAGGTAACTTAAATTTTTCATAGTGTCAAGGAGAAGGGGGTTGTTGCCTTTTTTTTTTAATTTTTTTTTTTTTTTTTTTTTTTTTTTTTTTTAAGAGATAGTGTGTTCAAAAGAGGTCAGAAAGAAACAAAAGTAGAGGTTGGGAGAAAACTGCTAAATATGATTAGTACTGAATAAACACTTGAAGATTTTTTTAAAAAAGTTGCTTCAGTTGAAATACACTATTCTTTGATTACGAAGCAAGCCATGTCCTTGGCTTTGATTTTGGTTTTGATAAAGTAACAGAAACCCTGAATAATATTCAAATTCTTACACTAAAAAAAATCATTAACAACAATACTTCTTCCTGGCTACCATTGAACAGCTTTCCAATTCCAGTCTGGGTTTATAACAAGCTTTCCTGAAAGTTTTAGCCATCATAACCACTTCATAGCTCAGTTGTTTTAAGTAGAAAAACAACTACTAAGGGCAAGGCAGCATGGGAGAACGTGACTTCACGCATTGCCAAGGAGCGACAAACACACTCAAGTGACAAGACTCAAAGGATCGGGGGATCCAGCCAAAATAAGCACCCCTGACAAGCCCCAGAAGAGGCATCACTGCATTAGAGGAGTCACAGCTGCACAAGCCTCTCCATGAGCAGCAAACAGCATCTCACAGTTAGCCACAGGATGTCCTGCAACAACTTCAGAGATCAGCATGACCTAGTTGGGTTACTGCAGGTAGAGAATATTCTCCAGTCCTCCCACAGATTCATTTTAAAAGGAAGCATGTGTCAACCTGAGCTTCGTATTCTTTTTGACAAGGGCATATTACCTGATGGGGCTGTGAACTGGACCATCTGCTGTAGGAAGGAGCACCAGAAGTCTTGTTGGCTGCAGATCTCTGGGAAATAAAAGATAAGCATGTCAGATATTCAACAGCATCTCCATCATACACACAGCCAACTTTACCAGTCTCAACCACGTAAACTCCCACTGTAAAGAAACCTCTAAACAAAAACCTCAAGAAACCATAAATATGATACAGTAGCGTGGAAATCACAGAGACAAAAGTTTGCTGAATTTATTACCCATGCTCTACTCAGCCTTGGGCCTCAGAAACTCAATTTTCACCTCAACTTCTGCACATCGCTTAGGCTGCAAGTTTAAATGCTGAACCCTGACCTAAATCAGGGCTACAAAGATCTACCCTTCAGCCGGGTAATTCACTCAGATTAAGCAAACATGCTCTAAATTCACATTTCTTCCAGAAAGGCATCATTAAAGGGGTTTATCTGCCTGTTCTAAGAAGTTATATCTATATTTTTCCCCTAACTCATAGTCATGTTTCATTCCATACTTGATACCAGTTTTACAAAAGTTGTTCTTTACTCATAGAAAATAATGCAAACTTGTTCTTTCAGGATCACTTCACCTTACTGAAACATGAAACCTGGACATTTTTGGAATAGGTGATAAAAAAAGGCTATTTACCAACTTATTTTTGAAGTAAAAACAGTCCTTTTAATTTTATTCCTATATTTGTTTCACCCACTTTCCTATATTTGCTTTCTGATGCACTAAGGAAAAAGATCATACCATGGACTTTCAAGTCCATATCACATTTTAATATCCATACCATATGTGTCACACACAGACCTTACAATCAAACTACTTTTGATATTGCAGAAGCAACGCAATATGGTGTTTAGTACAACACCATCAGTTATTTTAATACACATTATCCCCCGTTTCAAGATTATTTTATACCATGAGCTCCTATGCCATTTATTCGTAGTTTAGGCTAGAGTCCAGCATAACACAGAGTTTCTCCAAATCCACCCCTTGCTTATGTGAATTAGTGCTTCTAAAATCACCCCAAAACACCAGTCAGTAGCCAAATATCTTGTAAGTATACCACTACTATATTGCGTAAGCCCAAGTATTACAGAAACCTTGTAACACTAGGGCTGTCTGCATGAGGAATATCACGTAGGTGTGAGTTACCTACTCATGAGATCTGAATTCAAACAGGCTTTCCAGACATGAGATACTAATTTATCAGTATATCATGTCACCAGCAGGATGCCAATAAGGGGACAGATTCATATTTGAACCATATGGACATAAATTACACTAAAAAATGCAAGTAAGATAACCCATGGGAGATTTATACCACAATGCAGTACACTCTTTGTAAGTATGGAAATAAATAGCTTATGGCTTTTAACACCCAAGGATATAGTACATTTCTATGCCAATTATAACCACTAGGGCTTATACATCATTACATTTTCTAAAGCTGGCATGTAATTCCCACTAATGAGAAACTGCCATTGCTGTAATTGTGCTTTTGTGTTAGCCTATCAAAAAGCAGTTATTTTACAAATGTAATTATTAGCATTACTGTATAGTGTATTTAGCTTCTACTAGATACCCTTAGAAGGACAGTCATTTATTAATAAACAGATACACCACACAACACAATAACATTTTGTTTTGATAGAAATTTCAGAAAAGGCAAGCTGCACACTATGTTGATTTCAGATTCTTAAAGACTCATGAAAACTATCTCTGTCTGCTTCAGAAGGAGGACTGGTCATTCTATGAATAACAGGTTGAAAAACAAGATAGCTGGAATTTTTCTGGAAGCATCTGGAAATTCTTTTCCAGCAGGATGCCTTTCCACAAGCACCACACACCTTTCTTAATTAATAAATACATAATCTACATCTGCCTTTAGTATTGTCCAACAAAAACTGCATACCCCTCCTGTCTAAACACATAAATAGCAGTCTTCGACTTCATTACTTACACCTGTAACCTCTAGTAAGCACATTTGCTTTACAGCATTTATTCTTTTGAACTCTTTCACCTCACTTTCAAGGTTATCCCAAAGAAAGATATTGCACAGAGACACAGTACCGCAGTATTACAGAGAAAGAAGAGAACCCTTTCTAGGCCAGGCAGCCAGCAGACAAATGCCTCCAAAGACAAAGGCAAAAGATAAATTTTGTCTAACTTCACAAGAGAAGACCGAGCCTCAGAAGTATTTAGAAGCTGACCTCCATCTTCCAATTTGATTAAGAGGTAGGCATTAAAAAAAAATATAAAAATAATAGTATAAAAGGATTAGGATCAGCATTTATTTCCCCTATCCTCCCAGGATTTCTTTTTCTCTCCATTCATAGATCAATGGATAGGAACATTGCATGTTCCAAGGCAATCAAAATATTGGGCTATAGAGCAAAGGCTTACACTGCTCACACACTAAGTTCTATGTCAGATCATTTGGAATAGATTCTGAAAGATCTAGAAAATACTTCCATCTGAGCTTCTTTTCAAGTTCTGAGAGGCAATAGGAAAAAAAACCTGAAGGCTGGACCACATCCCCCGCTTGTCTCAGCAATTAAAATATTTGAGTCAGGTGACTTAAAATAACATGCATGAACAAACTCCAAACACATACACACACTCTCTCTCCTATTTCACTGCAATTGGTAGAAACTGGACAACCACCTACCTTTAGGAGTATGACCCTTCACACCTAGCAGCCAAACTCATGAGCTAGGCCGCACTCCCTGCTGGATGAATAGCTTTGCACACAGCTTGCGCTGAAAAGGTGATCTCAAGGTATTGCATTTTCACCAGGTATTTTACCAGGAAGAACCTGGGCTGCATTTAGCCCCTTAAGCCACATCCCCTCCTTCAGCTGAAGTCACTTTCCTCATCACTCTCCCTTTTGAGAAAGAAGCAGCACATACACAGAACATTTAAGGACTTCCCTTATGGCATAACTAGCACTTTAGTATAAGCCCTAGACATAAACCCCCTCTCCAGTCTTGCAGAGCTCCCTGACAGCATCATTTGAAACACTTAAACCAAGTAGCTCTCAGCTCTCCTAAGACCTCCAGCAAGCCCCCACTCTCAGCTAATTTTCTATCCAGTCCTACCCCCCCAGCTCATTTCTGCTGCCTGCAATCTGTTTTGCAGTCATGTGTAGGTAGAAAAACCCCTCTCCAACTATTAAGAAGTAATTAAGACTGACTTGTAATTACCTGCTTGCCCAAGCTGTTCCTCATGTCCTTGCTCCTCCTCCTCCTCATTCCCCCTACTTGTGAAGAGAGGTTAAACTCAGAGCTGCAGCTGTCCACCAGTCACTTTAAAAGACCTATTAACTTCTGATGAAAACTTTGGAAAAGCGTAACAATTTTTACAGTAGACCATACTTCTGAAAGCAATAACACTGCCAACTGGACATGTGGGGTTTGGTATCTGAGATGGATTTTATGAAAAGAGAGAGGGAGGAAGGCTGGTGGGCTTATACTTCAGTATAGGAGGAGAAAGTCTGGTGGAGGTTCAGGTGTAATGTGTGCTCCAAGCACACGGCCGACCCAAGCCTGAACATGAGGAACGCTGATGAAGCATCAGGCTGCTCTCAAATCCCAGTAAGACCAGGTGAAAAGTAGTTTTCATAGCAATACAGTGGCACGGATAAGAGTAAATGATGCAGTGTATGTACAAAGCTGCTGGTTTATATGCAGTTTGCAAGAAAAGTGTTTTCTCAGAAGATTCCTACTACTGAGCACAGTAGACAATATCGCAAGAAGCCAGGACAAAACACTTCAGAATACATGTAACTCTGAGTATGGCTCAACAGTATAGCTCCTGAAAATACATGTTACTGTTTCATTCTTGGGCTAAGGCTATTAATGTCTGTATACAATATGAGATCATGTAAAGTCCATACATAATTTCTCATTCAGTCAAGGAGAGCTTCAATGTAAAGCCACACTTTAAAATAAGGAAAGCAGAGCACAAAGAAAGAGTTACAGGTGTCATTACTCTGACAATATTTCTAAAAGCAAAAAAGAGTATATGTTCTGATAACAAAGCCAAAGTTTGTAGCTTGTTCTACAACAAAATAAACTTATAAATCCTTCTGATGGGCATGGCAATTCATCCCATTAGGTTGGAAAAGTATCTTAAGATGGGATAAATTACTGTCTGGAAGCACCTGCCTCTTTTCATCCTCTCCCTGGAGACAGAGGCTAAGCAGCCAGTTTGATTGAGACATCTAACGCTGGATGGCTAACATTAGGTGAAATTAAACCTACCCGCACTTCCTGTCCTCCTTCCTACCAAGGGACTTAGGCAATTTGTCCTCTTGTAGGGTTTAAAGAGTTATTATGGTAGCAAATTTGCTATGTAATTAGGGTACTTTTGAACTGCCTTGTGAACTCCTATGAACATTGTTAATCTCTCATATGCAGCTCACTGGTATAGACATGAAGTACTGTCTTTCAGGACTCAGTCAGAATTTTTTTGGCTGGGCAAGAAAAGGAGAAAATATTTTTACTTGTAAGTAGAGAAAATACAATATGAAAGTAAATGGACAATAATACTAAACATAATCATATAAAAAACATTTTTATCAGAAAAAGCTACTTCGACTTTTACCTGTAGTTCTCTGGGAATACAATTATAGTTACATGATATACTACAAATTCCTCAGCTCTTCAATTCCCTGGCCAAAAGTCTTACTGGCATTCGGCAGGTATCTTGCTCATCAGCTTTACTGGAGATGTTGCTTGTTTAAAAGAGTATAGAGTCCCAGCTGTTTATGCGAAGGCTGACATCAAATTCAGGATATAATTTGCACTGTCTAATATCTAGATTACTTTTTTTTTCATATTATTTGCTATGGAATTTCCCTGATTTTTCCATAAATTTAAAAATTCATTTGCTGAACAACATAATAGTGACATCTGAGAACATGGTAAGATGTTAAGGCACAGAAGTTCTTTCTTTGAAGTTTGCTTTCTTTTTTTCATGGAGTTTTGCATATCTGTCACTTTTGCAAAGAGAAGCCAGTAATGTTATGTTAAAAAGGAACCATATTTGATGGCTATTTATTGACAGGCTTTTGGATTCACTTGTTTGTTTTATTTTATTTCGCAGCAGGAGTTTATTAAGAGAAACCCAAGTGAAATATAGAGTTTTAACCTCTCAGACTATACAGGGCTATAATGTCCTTTATGACTTTCAGAAACAAATAGTGGATGAAGTTCTTTTGCCATTAACTGTAGCAGACTAGGCTGAGAGAGATGTGGATTTTGAACTATTGAGTTTTACTTCTTTTTATTTATTGAGCCTGTTACACAACACCACATTATATAAAATGACAAGTTATTAATTTCTGTATGCAATTTAAAAAGAAAAGATGACAACTGATTCTATCTGATCAAAAATGGTGCTTAGAGGAATTACAGAGTCTGAAATTTGAACCAGTTATATCCCTTGAAACAACACAGACTTCATGCCTACATATCAATCCATCCCTGCCTCTGGTCTGGCTCCAGACACCCTTCAGCCTTCTTGATTCTCTGTATGGGGCAAGACCCTGCACACTTAAAGATACTAAATCCTTCATAGCTTCTTCCTCACAAATGTCATCTCAACAGATCAGTGGTGTCAGCTCAGTAGAAAGGGTCTCTCTGTGCTTCTAGTCTGGTACCATATCTGGTTCCATGGGGAGAGAAACTTTGCTGAAGCCTGTTCATTACAGCTGTGCCACTCACCCATGAAGCCATTTCCACTCCTGTGCCATAAATATACATGAGTCCTTGCTCCCTTCGAAACCTCATCCCCCTTTTCAACACTACCAATACTATGCTGGAAATTCATAGCTAGTGCTGCTCTGGACATAAGACAAAATAAATGGCAAATACTTTAAAGATCCGTGTTTTATTTAATACTATAGAAGTAAAATTAATTTTCAGGTTCTCATTCCTCACAGTTAAAAATCCTCCAGAAATGCCTGGAAAACTACCTGTTTTCTAGTGAGACTAGCACTATGAAATTCCAGAGAAAGTGATTTTTTTTTTTTAAGCAGAAAAATGAAGACAGAAAAGGTCAATAATTAGATTAATAACAGGAACATCATTTCATTGCAGCTATGCAGCAGTTTGTACCACACAATGGCTAACATTGCTGATCACGGGGTTAGGACACAAAACCTAATGTAGCGGTGTTGACAGCAGTGGAATGACGGGACATGGCATGACAGTATGGTCTTCTCTTCCATGCAAGGGGCACATGATGCATTCTTCAGCTAGCTTGGCAGCTGAGTTAATAGCAGATGTCAAAGTGACATCATCGTTTTGCAGTGATGAGATGACGCAGGAGAATCATCAAGTATGTTGTCCCATAAAAGTGTAAAATCAAGACGCAAGCATTAAAAAGCAACTGATTTGGCTACAGTGGTCAGGGCGTAAAATGTAAGAGAATTATGAGAGGTAAAGTTTGTAAGTAAATTGTAAATGAAATACATTTATATATTGTGTATGAAAAAATTGTGCACGGTGGGAAAACAAACTTTCCTTAAAATTGTTGCACAATGTCATCCAGGATTACTTCCTCTAGCTTACAGAAATCAATGTTATGACAGGAAGAGACAGAGCAGGAGAGATATTGACTGAGCTGTCAACCATAGGAGCACATCTCTTTGAACCTGTGAGCTTGGGCTTTGATGAAGCAAATGGATTCAGTAGACATTTTTATAGGAACTCAGGCACTCACTCAAAGTACTCACTTGCATTTTATATCCACTGTCTCCTCTTGGTCATCAACAGTGACTCATAATTTTTGAGGTGAAATTGCCAAAAGTAGTATAATTCATCCATTACTCACCCCAACAGTGGATTCTTGACAGTTTAGCAATTTGACATGGGCTCTGAACCATAGTGTAGGGCTTGTCATGACACTGTGATTCTCCCTCTTTTTTCTCTTTGTTCACTCCTGTTCACCAAGTTAAGACAGATATTTTGGCACCCTGGAAGGAGAAAAAAAATTCTGCACAAAGCCAGGGATGAAAACATCCTCTCTTTAGAAACTCCCTTTACACTTATCAACCAGGAGTTCTGTGTTGAACAAAAAAAAATTTCACTTCATGACCTCCCCTATCCAACTTGATTGTTAAAACTAATAATGAATGTATTTGAAATTTCAAAGTACATCTTTAAATGGGGATGAAGTCCACAAGCCCTTTCTATCTCACAAATCAAATAAGAACTGATATTATAGATTGTGCCCCACCTCAAACCACATCTACCTTCGCAGAACTGACTGATCAAGCTTTAGCCAACAATATTTTAGCCACTCATTCGTCCTCCATTCCCATTTGTATTGGCCAACAAAAGTGCTGCGTACTTGAATCACAAACAAGCTTAATAACTGTTACTGTTGGTGACAAGCAACAACTTATTTCTTAGGAATTTTAATATGATTAAAGGACTTCTCATCTCTGTGGAGATCCTACATACACCATGATTTGCTTTGCAGTCAGCACTTTCTCCCAAAGCCAGGGGTTTTGATGATAAGTTGCAAAGAGATAGAGGAACAACCTTCAAGTTTTCCAGATGCAGTTGACCTAAAGTTGGCACCTTTATCCCATAAAATGTACAATTAAGAAATTGTAAAAAAGTCACAAGACTTGAAAACACACAGTAAGATAAGGAGGAGAGATCATTTCAACTTCAGTGAAAAAAAGAAAAATGAGAATATGGAATCATTCAATGATTTCAGGTCAAGAGCTCTCCCAAGCACTACAGAGAATAGGGGAGCACATCACAGCCGTATGAGAGACAATATAGTCAGAAAGTGGATTTTTAAAAGTTAGCAGCTGCTTCTGTGAAAAAAAGCCTACAAGGTAGGAAGTAAGTATAGTAGTAAGTGACGTTATATTATGTTATCAACAATTAATAACTTTAAATAATCAGTCAGGGAACACAACAGTACTAATATTACCAGGACGTCTACTCCTACTGAAAGAATGCAGAATGAAATATAAGATGCATTATCAGAAGAACTTGGAACATATGACATCTTTTATGGCCTTCAGACTCTCACCATTTTCCTGAGCAAATGAAATACTGGGGCACAAGGAACTGTAGGGAACTAACTACAAAAAAAAGACAGTGGAATGCGATTAGTTTTGTAGGACTGAAAGATGTGGCTTTCTTCAGAAATTTGCATAGGTCTCCAAAATGGAATTAGCAGGTATACTTTGATTTGAGACAAAAGAACAGCATGAGGAATGTAAAAGAATTTCATGGTAATGAGGGCTGTTCTCTTCCAGCAGCTATTCTGAGAAAGATACCCATGCAATTAAGAAAGCAGATAAGAAACAGGAAAACTGACCCAGAATCTTTGAGTAATATCAGGTTTGAGGTGTTAAAAGATAACAATGCAGAAGACAGACACTGAGTAGGGGACCTTCAGTGATACGCTACAGAGCGTATCAAAAATCATTAGAGGAACAAATGCACATATAAAAGCAATGGATGCTTGCATAAGGTGTGGGGGGATCTTTCCTTCTTTTATGAATTTCACTGAAGATAATATGAATTCAGTGTTGTGCTTACATTTAATATTATAATAAATCCAAAACAGCAAAGTGCCTTGGTAAGACAAAGACAATAGTGCAGAAATTGAAGTAAAGGATGGTATACAGTAGATGTACTAATCAGAGTATTTTACATGTATTACAGTACTGGGAGTCAAGGAAATGAATCATGAAGTTTCAGGAAAGTACAAAAATAAAAATCTTTATTTGCAAACAATGCAATCAAAGAAAGGTGAAGGAGGTACTGTAATCATCTCTTTAATGATGAGACAGATAAAAGAGAGCAACAAAAGGCTGTTTTCTAGATAAATGAGTCATTCTCAGAAGAATCAAATTTTTAAGGTATTCAAAAGGCAACCAGACATTCAGGAAAAATGCTGGCACTTCCTGCTAAATTATTAAGGCCAGGATGCAATAAACTTAGTAAAATTTTTTACAACCTAATTTTGATAACATTCACAAGGTGTGGAAAGAGAAAGTCACATTTCTAATTTCAAAATAGGGATGCATAGGAAATGTGAGAATTATTTGTACATTTCTTCTCATTACAACCTCAAAAATCCAACCTCCACACCTTTTACAGACATATACTCATTAAAAGAAGAAAAAGTAAGAGACAGCAAGTATCGGTGTCTGACAAAGAGCATGATGTTCCCTACCAAGATTAGTCACAAAAAAATGAAAACAAGCAATCAATTTCAGTTAGATGTTGTCTCAAGACAAAATGCTGATAGAAACACATTTAAGGTATAATTTCTTAGAGGATTTAGGAAGAATATGCTAGTGGGTCTTCGGTCTGCAGGGAGAGGATCTGATATCTTAGAAGACCATAGCACAAGCATGTAACTGTTTGTCTGATGTGTAGAAAGTTGAGTGCTTTCTCAGTAGGGGGACAAAGAAATTTCTGCTGTGTTTCACAGCAATCCAGCACTAAGGTGGGAAGAGGAAGAAGCCTCATAGTTTTCGGAAAAGTCCAGTCATTGGGACAGTCTAGGGTTGGGAAGAACCAAAGCATCTGCCTCGACTTCTGAGCAAGTGGCTGCTGTGGAATAGACAGGTAGAAAGAAAAGGGTGGTTTTAGATCAATAAACATAACACGAAAAATTAAAGGAATATAAAACCAGATAGATAGCTGTGTAATTATAAGATTTTGAGCAAGCTTTCTATCAGGCAATGACCTTGGGTTGCAATGAGTTCAGCAGCATAAGTACATGGCAGTTTGTGGGAGGAAGAAATTCAATTATTTGCTACTTGTGACAGTGGGGAAATCACCATAGTAAAAAAGGGATCATTTGACTAGATTAGCACTGATGCTGCCTAATCATCAGCTGCGACAAGGAGCTGACAAGCTGAAGGGGTGACATTGTGCTGCGGTTTGACTGTAGCCCATGCAAGCATAATGCACCTAGCATGGGTGGCAGCCTAGGTGACTGTGAAGCAGTACAAGGTTTACTACCTGTCAGTCAGACACAGCAAACTCGCCATGCTCCTGGGCACGTAAAATACTCTCATTTTGTTGCAGACATTTCCACAGAGAATTACCGAGAACACATCTGACTGTTTTGCACAGGACCCACACTATCACTTTTATTGTCCAAGCAATGCAATTTTTTGTAGAGACATTCTAGTAATCTAGATAATACTCTTTTGCAAACAGTATGCTCGCTTATCTCAAGGCAATCCTACACCTTTTCTCTCCTCCTGCCTTCCTCTTCTACCAGGAGGAGCCTTTAGGTTCTCCTTGTTTGAGCCCCTGTGCTTGCTTCCTTCGTTCAGCTTGCACTCCTGCTCCTCCAGGCCTGTCACCCAATAACATAAACTCTGATGCCACAGAAAGTGAGGCAGGCGTTCAAAACTGGCTGCCCCTGCAAGAGAGAGATGCGACATAGTGGCTAGAGCAGCAATAACTGTGAAAATGTACCATTCCAGCTTCTTCAGATGTACCTCCCTGCACCATGATTGAGGCACACCATGGCAATAAATTCTTCTAAGAGCCCTTAAATCTATCACACTAATTGCTAAATGTGGAGTAGCCATTCATCTTCCCTGGTAACACTGCAATGCAGGAATTTGCTGTAAGATGTTTTTTTTTTTTTAATATTTCCTTATGATTAAAGCATAAAATGAAATAAAAAAGTAACATCACTGTCTATTTTCAGGCTAACACTTCTTTTTGAAGCCTGCAGAGGAACTCATGATGGAAAACATGGAAGATAAAAGGACAGGTATTTCCCTGCGTTATTCATATGCATTCTTAGCACTTAAGACACTTATTTCTAGACTGCAGAAAGAATAAACACCACTCACATTTTCAGAAATATCCTAATAACCTTCTCTTCTAATTTCTTTATAGAAATATCACAGGAAGTCTCCATTCATTTAGCACAGAAAGTAAGTGAAATTGGACTGTATTTTAGCAGAGAGGTCAAATATTTAAAACAATATTATTTGGAGCTGATCAATAAATATACGTGGAGAGAGACTTCAAGGAAAACACAAGCAATAATGAGAGGCAAACTTGGGATTGTGAGCATGTCCTTTGTCAATTAGTTCAGCATACAGTAACTTTGCCAAATTAAGAAAATTCCAAGTGCATTAGGAAAGGCTGCCCTCTTCAGACAAACTTAATAAAAGGTAACCAGGAGAAGTTCTAAGTGTCTTGAAGTTAAAATAAAAATGTGGTGAAATGAACTGTGCAGTGCAATATCAACATAGTATCACTTTCTTCTGCTTAATAACAATTTGCTACTACATAAAGTGCTTCTTGTTATCAGCTACATATTAATGTGTGTTTGTTTAGACTCACTACAGATACATTTATACATTTTCTATAAAGCTGTTAAAACTTTCATTCATATGCTGAAATATAGAGACATAATTAATTAAGCAAGCTATTGAGTCTGAGCTTTCCCTACACTGTTGTATGTAAAAACAACTCATTTCGCCGTGCTAAATTTCTATCACAAGGGAATTTTCATTAAATACAATAAACTTGCTGCTTTTCTCTAACACAACTTGGGATTTACATATATTCTGATCTCCCTAACGATCCAAAATACTGCCTGGAAAAATATTCTTGTCAAAGTGATTTGTGTTTTATACTTGATGGCTATTTTTAATTTCTTATTCCTAAATCTTCCATGAACAACTAGGAAACTGAGCTTACTTAGCCAGAAAGTTACTTTACTTTTTGTCATTATTGGTCACCTGAGTGTCTTCTCAGGTAAAACTGTGGATTTTCATCTTGCATCACACCAGGTGGCAAAACACAAGGCCACCAGGTACTTTCCTGCTGAATATGAATGAATTTTCATAATGAAGATGGCCTGTATGAAGAAAATAACTGCACCTGGGCTTACTACTGTAAATAACAGCTTTCCATTTATTGGTGAAGGTGAGGTGGACATTACTATTTTTAGTGGTGTTTTACTTTGAAAACTTAAAGGTGTATCACGTAATCTGCTCAGGAGATCCAGAAATACAGCTTATGCTCCCCAATACCAAACCTGAGACTTATCTATCAAAACTTTGCAAGTTCCTTAACAGGACCCAGGACCGTACTAAGCAAACTTCTTAAAACAGTCATTTACTTTCAATATAGCCCCCTGAAGTTGCTCCAGAACAGGGAGCAGAGATGATGCTACTAAGAGAAGAAGTATTACTAGTGACAGAAAGATACAAGGGATTCAACTGCTAGCTTGATGGAAGTCTCTCCATTCATCCTTAGACAAGGTCTTTTTTCAGCCTTTTCAGCAAAGGCTCCAATGCCATGATGTCCCGGGGGAACACACCTAACTGCCCAATAAGTTTGTGAGCTGAGAAACGGCTCTTTTTCATTGCAAAACACCCTCTTTTTTTGGTCTCAAAGCACTTCCCCTAAGCATGATAAATCCAGTTCATTCTATATTCTGCTCCAAAATATGAATCAAGTTTTCTGCCTGCTTCACCGCACAAGCACACTGGACAACAGGTAATATCTTCTTTAAATAAGTCTCTTGAGTTCGTGATATAGGCAGCATTTCGAAGTTCACGTTAACAAAAACCCCACACGCTTCAACTGTTCACGTTAACCATGTGGGGAAGACCCTCTGAAGGCACCCTTTGGGTTTTTTTTGTCTTCTTTTTTTGCCTTTGTTAAATAGGATTTCATTAAAGATGTACATTAAGTTAAGCATTACTGAAATGCTTTGTTGAACTGGGGCTTGAAATGGGACTTTAATTTCCTTAACAACTCTCAATACACCATTACTAGAATAAATGTAGAAAAATCAGACTTTCTGAAAAAATGTGTCTCAAGGGCACTAGCACAAGCAAATTATGGAGAAGTTAAATAATGCCAAACTATAAATCTTCTATCTACCAACACTTATCCATCTGTCTCACCAGTATGCTAAGGAGCAGGTCTTGTTTAAAGACTGAGACCTTAGCGCTGGAAATGAGTACTTGCCTTTTAGTCCCCTTCTTTGCTATGGTATTCAGTTTCATGTATAATTGATGGGCTGAAATTTTAAGATAGATAGAGTAAATAAATTATGAGTATTCAAAATATCACCCTTTTGCCAGTAAAACCCTGTTATTCTTCACACTGACTCAGCCACCTCTCGTGCTGCTATCTTTATTTATAGGTGTAGTATTTTCTGTGATTTTGTGGTATATGCTTGCTAAAATGATTTAGATGGAAAACATAACCATGATTTTGTAATAATCAAAATACAGTACAGTTTTGTTTGGGTATTTTTCCTTCATTCAATTGAGACATAGTGTAAAAGAAAGGCATATTAGTTGAATACCAGCATTTTATATGCTATTGCTAGTTCTTGCACAATAGAATTCCTGAGAACTGTGCTGTAATTCTTTCCTGCAGTGAAACACAGGGGTGTCCACATTGGCATTCTTGAATTTTCTTATGCTGTTAAATTATAAGACTGCTTGTGCTATGAAGAGAGATTGGGTTATGAATTTTCTGAAGTGACAGATTCTGTTATATAAACCACTGGTGAGTCTGGGAAAACCATTCAACATTTTCAGCTTTGGAATTAATTTTATTCTTCCTCTTCCCATGAGGAAATTAAAAATGTTCACAATTTTACTGGTAAGGAGTGCAGTTTCCATGACAAAGTCACATCCCTGGGAAAACCCCAAGTGCTTCCTCCAGCCATGGGAGGACAGAGGCGTGGGTGTGCAGAGGTACAATTCTGTCCTGACAGCACCTGTTGTGAGTGATTGAGAAAGTCGAATGAGCATCTCAAAATTAAAAGGCTGCTCTACAAGATAGCTGCAGCATGCTTCTTGTTATAGACAAGACTAATGGACTTAGAGAACTAACAGAAGTAATATGTTGTGTGGAATGCATTATAAGCCTTTTTTTTTTTTTTCTGTAAAAACACTGGTCTTTTCTCCCATTACATGCAGGTTTTTCCAATGCTTTCAGGCCCAGGCTGGTGAGAGAGCTAGTCAGGTATGTCCACTGTCCTTCAGCATTATAGATGTGGCATCAAAAGTGAACTGTGAAGTAACTGGCAGATACTACTTATAAAAGTTAATATTATATTCTTTCCTGCGGTGACAATTTGTAATTGCGGGCTACAGAGTCCATTCAGGACTTCATAGAGTAAATTACTCAAGCAGTAAGAACTCTTCTGCAGACAGCAATTTTCAGTAAAAAGAATTTGAACAGGTAAATGAACACCTGGAAATTTATTAATAAAGAAAGAACACAAGAAATGAAAGTCTGTGATGGATAAATCACAAATTCATATTGAAACATTAGAGGAAGCCAACAGAAATTCAGGGTCAAGAGATTACTGATTTTTCCTTAAATAAAACAAGAAAGCAACCCATCTGTGTCCCAAGCACTGGTTGATAAATTCACTCAAAGATTTTGCCTGTCTCCTGTTTCTAGGCAAAAGCCATCAAGAAGGTCGCAACACCATTATTCCAAAATCTGCAAGCTTCACAGTTCTTTCCCATACTCACCTCCAGACTTCTCACCAGAAAATGGGGGAAATACACCCTTCCCTAAATATCCAAACCTCTGAAATAACATTTCTGCATAATCTCATTACCTCTGTTCACAATTACTTTATATTTAACACCCCACTCCCCCCCCAGAAAATAGAAAAGTATAAAACTTGACGCTTCCGAGCATATCTCCAGGTGTCTGCAATTACTGTGGGCAGAAACTCCCTAGATGTGCACTAGGTGATTTCTAACACCTTGTCACATCAAAGACAAGTGACAAACATAAGCTGACCACCAGGCCCACCCACATGCAAATGCCAAGTCAATTTTCGCATTGCTTGACTTCTCTGACCACCATCAGCGTGGCCGTTCACAAAATGCTGGCAGCCTGCTTTCAACACCTGAGCACTTTGGAAGGTGGAGTACGAAGCTTTTCACAGCCTTACATGTAAGCTTCAGTCAGCAGGTGCAACTCTTGAGTCAGACAAGTAGCTCTAAACACCTTAGCGCTGGATTTCAGGAAGCCAGGTGTGTGGCACAGAAAAACTCACATTCATAGACGCAAAGTACAAGCTGTCTAGAATATCACAGTAAGAGCTGAAATACAGAGGAAAAGCAGTTTTTCCTGGGATGTAGGACGAAAAACATATACTCTTGCAAGAAAAAGAAAGAAAAAAAAGAAGGAAAAAAGAAAAAAGAAGGAAAGCGAGCTGATATTCATTACAAATGGAAGACATTGCTCAACAGAGTTTTAGGGTACTTAAACACAGTATAAATCCATGCAAGTACTTGGCAGTGGGGCAGGGAGAGGTTAGTTTAAAATTTAATCTGGCTGTTCAGATTGTGGCAGAAAAGCCACAATTCAGCCTACACAAGCTGCTTAAGGTCAACCAAAAAAATAATAAAGCGAGGGCAGAGATCCAATGGAGCCCCAACAAGTCCTTCACCAAGCGTACAGAAGAGTTTCAGTTGCGTAATACCAGCACTGTTTTAAGCCAAGTCCTGTGTCAGGGTACTTGGCAAGTAGAAATATAACCCGCAGTTGAAGCGGGCCAGCTTTCCTTATAACATGAAAGTTGTGTCCGCTACGATGCATGTACACTGGCTGCATTAATAGGTTTAACATCAGGATTTCTAACTTGCCACTTTAAGCAGTGGGTATTTCAGCACACTGTACTGGGGAATGATTCTGTGCACAGCCAGTACAGCTTATTCCAGTTCTTTCAAAGGAATAGCCACTTCTCTTCCAGCTGTGTGACGCTGGACTGATGTCAGATTTCATAACACCCCTTAAGTCCCGCTTTGCTACACCAACACAAGATCATCGTATAAACTGGGACTGTACTCACAGACACGGATACTGAAAGAGACCTTGGCAAAACAATTACTTAACTCACATTTGGCTTGTGTCCTTGTACCTTCAAGCTGGGATTTTCAAAGGAGTTTGAATTTCACTGGTAGATGAACACATAATACCCCTTCATTCCTTTGAAGAGTCCAGTCTGAAGCTGTAATGAGCCTGCAAATAGTGATTAGCATTTAAAGTGGCACCCTCAATAATAAAATCCCTGTGAGCCAGATTCTAGTTTTCTGGAAGTGAAAGACACTATTCACATTTACCTCTCAGGAGGTCTTGTACTGCTAAATGAGAGGTTGCAAGGTATCAGCTCTAGTGAATTGCTCCGAGGCTTTTCAGGTAAGATTTAATTCTTGGTGTTTAATTTGCAAGCTTTCTGGAGGCTGCAGTTTGCTGCTCCCTGCTCCGTTCCCCTTCCAGCCTGAAGAGCGGTACATGTTGTCAGCCGGGCTGCATGAGGCTGGAGTGAATCCCTCCTAGTCCGACACCTGTGAATCATCATCTCTGAAGTCTGAATTTTGCATCGTGCTCAAAAATCCTGATGCCTACATCTGGAGCCAGACAGTTCTGGGGCTGTGAGGGTCTTTGTGGTATGCTCTGCACTTCTCCTGCCTTCTGAGACTGAGTCCACAGCAGCCACAGCCCAGTCTTCAGCAAAGCACTTCATCAACATGAACATTGTAAGGGCTAGTTAAAAGCACACGGAAAGGATTTATCTTGTCATCAAATTGAAGCTTAGTAAAACCAAAATAACAAATGAACAAACCTGCAGCCAGGTAAAACTGTCTGAACCCACAAGCGGGGAAGCATTCAAATAACGGTAAAGCTTTCATTCCCAGCTGCTTCTGCAGACATCATAGTTGTTAAGCAGAAATGCCTCATGGAAATCAACCTAACCTGGGCAGGCTCTTTCGGGAGAGTAAATAGACAGAAAAGCCTCTTGATGCCCATGTAAACGCCATTACCTCTCTTTCTACCTTCTGCTGCAGCCCACAGAAGAACGTTGGTCAAACAGTTCAGCCAAAAGGCCAAGCGCAGGCTTAGGAGCTGCACGTTCCCCAGAGAAGACCTCCTCTGCTCTGAGTTTTGACAAACAGAAAGTCTCTTACTTTTCTACATTAATCTTGAAATCTGTTCCACTTTCCATGCTTGACTACAGAAACACCCTCTGAATCCCTGTAATAAAAATATTAAGCAGAACACCGAAGTGTTTTAAAAATGCTATAGCACTTGAGTCTCTGTCTGTCACTCAGTGGCACATAGCAATTTAAAATTATTGAAGCTCTTAAATTAAGTGCTTAAATTTAAAGGCGATCACCACTCTGAGCATGTGAATTGTACAGCTATCTGAACTATCAAAGTGCTTCAATTTACTCTAAGCAGGTCATTTTTTGAAGTGACAAGGGAGCTTGTGATTGCCCAGCCTGCAATGATTTAAAGGTAGTGAATATTTCTATTCATTTTTATTTATAAGTACTTGAGCAATTCTGGTAGCTTATAGGAAGCCTGTGCTGAACACGTTTGAGCAAGTTGGGGGGTATTTGTGTGATTTTTCTGTTTTGTTTTGCTTTGCTTTTAATGAGCAATTTTGCATTACCATTATCCTTCAGGAGTCAAGTCAAAGCAGGTGTTTTTTCCCTGGTTCTTCCACAGTTGTGTGGCTACAAAAATTGAACACTCATATCCATTTTCCAACTCTTCAATTCACTTAATATACACTGTACAATTTTCTGAGTGTACTGAAAATTTCATTGCTTTGTAGCTACAAATTGAAACCTATAATGCACATCTCCAGGAAGCAATCATTAATGGCTTTTTTTACAATACAATGTATTTAGTCTTGCAATTTTGGCACACAGTGCCTTTTGAAAGTATTTTCTTAAATGAACTAGTAATAGCTAGTTACCCCCTGTAATATATTACTCAGTGATGAAATAGTTATATTCCATACACAAACCTTTTATAGCCGCAAGGACTATAGAAACACAAGAGATCCTTAACTCCAGGATGATTCTTTCCTTTGCCATCCAAAGTAGCTTAGGGCCAGAATGAGGTCTTGCCAGTTTTCTTTTTTTATTTTCTTTTAATTTGGACAGCTTTCTACATATTCCCAGAATTGTTTTAATATTGTACTATCTCCCGCACTGCATAAAGTTCAATTAGAGAGATTCATTTTGTGGGCCTTTCTCTTGAGCTACTCCAAGTGCCCCATGGCAGAGCTGTCATGGCTGATGTTCTCACTTGATTCACAACTCCCAGCAAATATTTCCCATTTTCCTTTCTGAATAGCTTTAATGATAAAGCATAATTATTTGAAAACTCTGATGAATTCTGGTATTTGTTATAAATTAATTCCACTTAATGCGTAGTCTTTTTAAGGCACTTTATTTCTCTCCCAGAAATAACTTCTGAGTTGAAGATTTGTCAGTTAGCCTTCCAGTTGCAGATCTTTGAAAAATCAAGTCTCCTTTAAAGGGAAGCACATTTTGGCTATTTGACAGCACTTCCTTTTATACATCTGTGCTGACCCATGAACTACTGCAAAGTCTGTGCATTACCGCTTGTATGCTTTGCCTCCTAAAATAACGTGTGAGCTGGGACCTGGGGGGTTCTTGCTGCAATATCTGTTGTTTACTTACACCTGATTGATAACCAGCTCATGTTTATGATGCTGAACAGTCTTGAACTACATAGGGGGGATCTTTTGCCATTTGGAAGACTTCTGCAACCAGCAAAGTCTAAATAATTCCAGTGTACAGCTTCTGAGTATCACAGTGCCTGTTTTGTATCCATCTACATTTTTCAGCATAATGGCCAGTCAAATACCAGAGGTAAGATAATACAAATGTGCTTGACATTTATTTATTATCAAACAGTTTGCTCAAGTTTACATTGATTTAGCTGTACATGCTGCACCTTGATAAAATTATCTTTATTGGCATACTGTGACACAGGAAGATTTTCCAGAGTAATTTATAAAGAGTTATGTCACATGATTTCAGAAAATGTATGGATTTTTTTTTAAACCATTTGATGTTCTCTTGAATAATTAACCCTCATGTGAAAAGTCAGTTGACGGGTTAAATTTTCAGGTTGAAATCCAGTCTCCAACTCAACCACTCATCTAATTTTCTTCTATATTGCAATGGGGAAGAGTTTGCATGTCACTGGAAAAAGTATAATAGTTGCAGTTGCTAAGTTTGCTAACTGCTATGATTGCTTACATATCCACTCTTTGGTACTTTGACTATAATATGCTGCTATATGCTCCTTCCCTCATTATTCTGTGAGATTTTCCTAGTTCCTTGCTTTGCTGAAGAGTTCAGTAATTTATCAGGCATCTCCTCACAAACATTTCCCTGATGTTTTGAACTTCGCTTGAAGTTTTCCCACATTTATGTATGTTTATCATATCTTTCTACTGTACCTTCAAGCAAGTGCCATAATAGCAATTTCAGAACGGTCTACATCTTAACCAAGTTCAGTAGCTGAGCTGGTAGAATATTTTACTACAATCCCCTTAACCAACTGTTTCACTTCTTGATGAAATTATCCTTCTTGTTCCCTTCATTTCTACTCATGTTGCCTCATACTGCACAGTCCTTTGTTTTAAAACTTCTTGCTGTCTCTTTTTTCAGAGATATTTCTGAGAAGCTAATGCTTTTTTTGGCTTGTTTCTTTTCTGTTCCTCAGTTATGCAGACTAAACTTCAGGAACTTCTTTCTGAAAATCAATACCAGCTGTTGCAACATCTACGATACGATCATTCAAAAAAGACAATGGCACATCAGGGCTGACTTGTACAGGATCTGAGCCTCGGCACACGTACACTCCTTTCACGGGTACAACTGGAAATTTGTTTCGTTGTGTCTTGATTAGCCTCGTCCTCTTGCTTTTTTTAGTATCTTACAAAAGAAAAGTTGGAAAATAATTGAAAGGCTGTTTTTGCCCCATTCTCTGCATTGAGATCAAGCAGTTGTAGACTATCCCTGGCAGAGTGTCCTTTAACCATCTTTTAAAAGCCTCTAATGAGGAGCACTGAATGACTGTCCAAGTGCTGGAACAATTGCTCACTATTCCTTCCCATCATTCATGTATGTTTTGGGGAATGAAGTTTCCCCTCACGCCTCTTTTTTGCTAAATTAGACAAATCAGTTCCTTCGCTTTGTTTCCATAAGCACGTTTTCTAATCCTCTTTTCCTGTTACCTTCCTCTGAGGTCTATCCAGTTTGTCTACTCTTAAGCTCATCTCCCAAAACCATATTTCAGCTGCAGCTACACCAGTTCCAAGAGCAGTAGAGCAGTTTTCCTGCTGCTGACAAAAAGGTTAAAACATCCCAAAGTGTCATTCTCATGTTTTTGCAGCATCATCATAAAAGGGGTGCGCTTTTTTAATGAATATGTTTTTCAGTCGGATAAAACAAAAAACCCAGTAACTTCTAATATCAGCTCATCTAAACCATCTCATGTCTTCAAGAGCTGACCTGATTTTCCTTTTAGGAACAGTTAAACCAATTAAACCAATTCCTGGTGACGCCATCTGGATGACTCCTATGACTTGTAGACAGCCACATTTAACAATGGTTTCTGCTCACTCTGAACTCTGACGCTGGGCACTGGTTATCATTTTTATCTCATGCTGATCTAAAGTACAGGGATTATGCTTGCTCATTGCTTTCTCCAATATATTTTGCCTGCCTCAACTTTTGTTATTGCCATTATTGCAAAGATACTGGCCCAGCGATGTTGTCATTCAGAGCATGCTGATGAGTAACTCCACAGTCATAACTGCCTCTTTGCCTATGAGTGATGATGCTGTTTTTGAATTAACGTTATGCTCACTGAATAGTAACTATCTTGCATCCTTGGATATATTACAGATTTTCTCATTTTTAAATTGCTTTTTGTCAGCACTAACGTTTGTGTACTCCAAGGATTTAGGGCTTGCATTTGTCTATTTCTTTCATTACCGCTATCAACTTCTATTATTGCAGCTATTGTTCTAATGCTCTAGAAATTTACTTACATACTTAATTTCAGAAGACTGTTGTAGAGGCCTGGCTTTACCAACAACTCACATCAAGACTTACAAAAATCGTGGAGGACTTATAAAAATCACGGAGTGCATTACCTTACTTGTGTGACTACCTTAGCGTATTTTTGATGCTTAACTTTATTTTACTAATGAGAAGAAGTTGTAGAACTATCAATCATCTGCCAGTCTGGCAAAACAGTCAGCTCCATTTCATCTGGCCTCTTTGACCTGTTAGACTTAAGTGGCCCTACCAGGAGTTAACACTCCAGCCAGCGGAGATGATAGGATCATTGAAACACAGGCTTTTTCATTACCACAAGGGGTAGCCCTCAAAGACTGAAATCTCAGTGGTGGTGCTTGTAAAGATTAACATTCCTGCTAGAAACCGCTGCCCAGCATTTCAAAACACTTCTACCTAAAGCTAATGCCTGAATGCATGCTTAGGCGATGAAACCAAAGCAGCCCAGTTTGGGAAAGTGCCGAGTACTCACAGCTTTCAGCAACTGTTTTTGAATTAAATGAAAACAGTAGGTGTAATAACAGACCTAAGAGAGACAAACACAGTGGCATACAGCTATAGTCTTTTCAAGATAGAAATACATCTTTGTATCAACTTAAATAAAAAATTATTAAAATGTAAAGTGACTAATTGCTTCTTTCTATATAGTTGAATTAATGGCCTAACGCCAAGGACAGATTTAAAATTAATCAAAGTTTCATAAATAATTGTGACTTTGTTATGATACAACCCTGAATGAGGGACTGAATAATAGGTTAATCAACTGACTGATTCTTTCACTGAACAGAATATCAAATGAAAATATTCACCTATTATTTATATTCATTTGTATTTAGATGTAAGCATGTATAAATCTGACCATTTGGCATATTGAAACAGGATGGAATATTACAGCACGAAGTCATCAAAGAGAATTTGTCATCCACCTGGAGCTGCAGGAAAGGGTGACCATAACACCTCCTCTTGGCACATGCGGCCCAGCACATCTGTGTTTGATGTGCCAAAGAAAAAGTACCAACACTTGCCCAGCCCATCTATCAATATCACTTCTCAGGAAACTCCCATCCTGTCCTCTGCAAAACATCCAGCATCACACAAACAGAGCACTGAATCTGGGTAATATAATCCATCTACACAGGCTGTACACAGCACACGAACACCAGCCTGCAGATTTGGTGTGGATGTAGGGCAACAAATGCCCAAAGATGCTCTGCCAAGCAGAGGAGTGTTTACACCTGTAAGATCAATACCACTGCCTCTCTGAAGGTTTTGGCGCTCCCAGATAACTTCATATGATCAGGTTTCGGAGGTCCATATTATGAAAGATTCAAGCCATCATATAGTCTGTATGAGCACAGTTAGCAGATGTTCACAAAGGATGTGGAGGAAGACATGGAGATAACCGTGGAATAAATACATCCATGAAGTCTGCATTAAAAACAAAAAAATGAATGTAGGGCATCTGTAAGTCAGGTGCTAAACTAACAGGCTGGCAGGCCAGAATGTTTTCTTTTACTCCTTTTGCTAGTTCCAGGTTATATTTTCAAGTGTCAAGTCACATTTCAGATCAGTGCTGCATATTTTCTTACTAGCAAAGCAAAGCAGTACTGATTTTCTAAAATAAAAGTGCATATTTATTTGAGAGCACCCTGCAATGTACCAGCGGCCAAATTAAACTGCATTTAATATTTCCTGTGTTGGTTTTGTATTATTTATCAAATGCTTCACTTTAGTAAAATATATATATTTATTATATGACTATCTTTGAAACTACATTACCATTTCTCAGAAACCTCCAACGAGGGCTTTGTTGTTCAAAGCTGCCGTAAAGAGAGCTGCACCAAAGGGAAGCTATTTGGACTGCACAGTGATGAACTTTATTGATCTTGCAAAAGCCATAAACGCTGTTACATATTTCTGAGTGCCATCTATGGGCACATTTGCCATCAGCTGATAATGGGAGAGTATGTGAACCTGTGTATTGTTGTTAAAGACAATACCACTGAGCACCAAAGAATTCACCCAGCACATGCTCCAAAATTTCCAGTTCTGGAGTGCGATCTTTGCAACCTTAAAGTTCTCTTGCTTCAATTATATAAGTTTAATTGGCATCAACCCCAGACCCACACTGAAAATGAGACCCTATCCAAGACTGCAAAGATCTTCTACCATTTGATTTACAGTAGGCTAAATTGTTCCAGTTGTGGCCTTGACAACTACACGTGTGTCTGTCCATTCACTCCCATTAAAAAAAAAAAAAAGGCATGTGCATGCAAGTAAAATAACTGTGCATTTCGCTAAGTGTTTTCACAAATAATACGGCAGGGTATTCAGGAAACACCATATTTGACTAAATCCTGTGTGTATAAAATGCACTAAGATACAAAGTACAAAGTAGTGTCTGTGTCAATGTGTGTGTGGTGGTACATTAATGTATGACTTGTATTCCTGCGTGCCTGGTCTGGCAGGATGTCTGTTGGAACACGTCTTTGCTCCTACCCAGTCACGTTTCCCTCCCTTAGAATCCTCATCTGGGAGAACGGTGTACTTGCATGGCCATGTCCTGTCCCACATGGAAATAAAGCATGGCCAGTTTGTGTGCCCAGATCTGGGAAGCACAGAAAGAAGAGCTCTTGCAGCCTGGTACCATAAGCGCAGCCAATGTCAACAGAGCTTATTTTATGGTGAACTTTAAAGAGAAGATTTTCAAAGAAACATAAAGTCATGAGCGACCAGGGATCAAACACCTTTAGGATCCTCTGCATAGCATAAGGTAAAACAAAACAACCAGTACACCATCCCATACCACTTGCCACATTATAACACTCCCTGAGGCTTCAGTCCAGGAAATAGAGATCTTGTTTATAGAAACATAATTAATTAAAGCATTTTCCTTGCTTTCCTGTAATAGACACTTTAGTACCTGGTAATTCAAGGGAAATAGCTGAAAAGTTTGTCCTTGAGTTTCACTAAGACCATGCACTAGAAGCCTATTTGCCTTCCTGGTCCAAAATTTCTGTGCCAGGGCTTCTTTGACTCATTGGCAATAGACAAGACTGTGCCACCCCTAAATCCTCTGTTGCTTGGAGAACACACCTGCAGAAGCTTCCTTCCCCATCCCACCAACAGGAATTTCACTACCACACACTTTTAAGAGGTTCAAGTGCTTTATGCTGCTTAAATGTTTGGACCTTTATACCCACTGCAATGCTGGGAATATCAAATGGGAATCCTGCCCTTAACACCTACAAGTAAATCACATTCATGTCTCCCTTGGCTCAGCCTGTGCTTGGGGCCATCTGTTTGACAGCACCAATCCTGCTTGCTGGTTCAACGCTCACACAGCGATGCCAAGGGACGGGAACACTGAGCAGAATAACGCTAGCTCACATAAGGCTACAAGAGCCCTTTCCCTTTGCTTCCACTCCTGCAGTCACACCACGTCTCTTCTGCTGTAAGTCTCGCTGAAAAAGGGTTCACATCTGCTCAATGGAAGTATGTGGCCATGGATGTGAGACACAGTCCAAGGGAGCTCTAGCTATACATGGTGGCTGCTGCGGATGAAGTCTGTCTTCTCAGGCTTGCTCATGATCTTGAGCCCGTAGCAGAAATTTGTAGCTTCAGAAACAGGGATTCTACTGCGGACAAATCTCCTTATTTGAAGGAATTAATGTGGTGGAGGTGCCAGAGGGAGCCTCACAGAGCTCCCCACACACATACTCGAGTTCTAAAATTCTAATGGAAGACACAAGTCAGAAACAAAGGGCTCTGAGTAACGAAATGATTAAAGAGAAAATACAGTTGAAAACTCCTGGAACACATTATAATTTAATATCTCATTATTTACTAGGCACATTGAACATAACATGAATTTCCCTCTGCTCCACCAAGCCCACTTCACATTCCACAGAGCCTACGCTTCTGTATCTCATCCAAGCTGAGATTAAATTGTCTTGTATATCAGACAAATGTACTAGAGAGTAGCCTACACTTTGATAACATACAATCTGAATGTTCCCAACAGCCCAACTTCCACATCATTTAGAGAATTTGCACTCACACATTTTCGATGCATAATGAGTGGCTTTAGCAGTTCATAATTATTAAGCAGTTATTTTACATGCCCTTGTGACTGGTAAATAATACTACAGAGAAAAAAGTAACCAAGGGTTTGAATAAATGATTCTGCATAAACCTAGAAGTTCTTATTTTAAATCTGCATTATCATGTTGGTTCAGATCTGTAAGCTCAAGTCTGAACAAACATGAACTTCAGGGACATTTGAAATTCAGCTCTCTGAATCCTGACCTGGATTTTCTAAATGACCTTTGAAATTTGGAACTAAATCCAAATCGTGCAGAGTCTCTCCCTGGAAGCCATTCACTGACGGATTTTCATTCAGTCTAATGTAGGTGGCAAATTATGCCGGGAAAAAGTCATTTTCAAGAGATCCAAGGTCTGGCACACAGACTACTGCATCCAGCAGGTTTAAATGGAAAACAAAGGTTCTTCATTTACCTCTGAGGCTTCTGTCTGATTTATTTTGCTTCTCTGGTTTGCATTTATTTGATTGTTTGTGCCAGGTATAACGGAGAAAAGGCAGGCATTACTGGGGAAAGCTGTAATCTGCAACACTTCGAGGCAGTCCCTCAACCACATCGGTCTCTTGAAGATGCCTCTGAGTGGGAGCAGAAAGGAGAGATGGCAACTCACAGCTGGACAGGCCTTTGCAGCCTGTCCAGATGTCAGCAAAGGAGTCTTTACTGGCCAAGACTGAGACAGCCATAACTTTTTACACAGCAGTGAAGCACATACTTGACTTTACTCATGTATTTAAACTTAGGAATGCACTGAACTGCTCTGCTGAGCATGGACAGGCACAGCCATGTGCTGTGCTGCTCTGAGGACGTAGGGTCAGTCACTCTCAGAGCACTGAGAGCTTCTCAAAAACTCCTGAAAATGGGAAATACAAGAAATGCTATTATATTGGGTAACTACTCCAGTGTCAAGAGATGGCAATTAGGAAAACATCCCTTTTGCAGTTTCCAACAGCATCTGATACTACACAAGGACAACCTCAATCCCTTCTGTGAAGGTAGACGTTCAGTATACATTGTCAAGCTAGCACAACTTTCCCCAATAGAAACCAAAGAGAAACAGCATCATCACAATCCTCTTCTGAATTGCACTATAACTAAAATGAATATATAAACATAATTCTGAAAAGCTGACTTGTACTTATTATTACGATCATTTGTCTAGATTACATAGCACCATGCACAATTAAAAATAATAACAAAGAAATACATTTTATAAATGCACAAATATACAGAGGCAGAAGTCAGTCACCTTTCCAGATGTCTATCAGTTGCTTTGGTAATGTGTTGAAGAAAATAAATTAAGATTTAAAAAATCGGTCTAGTTACTACCTGCAGGAACTGATTGTCCTTTAAAATAACTTCAGTTTTATGAAAATGTAAAACCTAAAAGTTTCAATGCAGATCGAGAAAAATGTCCAAGTTCCAGTGACAAGAAGCAAGCAACCCAAGCCAGTATTTTTTTTGCCTTTTGACCAGTTCTGCCTGCAAAATTCTCTGTAGTGATGTTCAACCCTGTATCCCTAGTGGCTACTGTTAGAAAGAAGCAATCTGCTTCTCATAGTGCCTTCATCTGCATTTTTCAGGACTAAAATTCCTTGGCTGGTGTGCTGATCACCCAACTAGAATTTTTAAGTACCCTCTGAAATTCTCCCATCTAAATAGCACTATGTCTTCTGAACGTCTTCCTGTCTCACTGTTCATTCTCTTTTCTTAATGAGACCTATGAACACATTTTATTTCTGCTGTACTGGCAGAAGATTTGTCTCTACAGATTCTTCAGCATGATTGTCTCTGCATTTTGTGTGAGCAGTGGTAATTTTTTTAATTGCACTGGTTTAACTCTTATTTTGCATAAAAATTACACATAGATAAATAGAACTGAGTTTTCACCGAGATGAAGACCACTGGAGTCAGGATTATCATACTGTTTTTTGACTAGTATTATGTGTGGTTCAAAGATGACCTGAACTTTCTTCCCTCATCTTAGATAGAGACACATGAATCAAAAGTCAGCCTCTCATTTTAATCAAATTGTCCTGATTATCTGGTATGGATCTAAAGGAGGAAGGTTTAAATAGCTCCTACAATGGAAATATTTCAGAACTAATCTGACAGTACAAGGAAAAAGACGTAATTAATAAAAGCAAATGAAATTACATCGTAGTAATCAGGGAATGGCTCAGGAAAGGGAACAAAGATTACAAGAACCAGCTGATTACTGGGGACTGTTTCTACATAAAAAAAAAAATCCATGCCCTTCACACTACTGAAAAGGAAGAAAGAAAAAGGAAATAATGAATTTGTCTGTCTATAGAAATATATTACTGGATTGCAGTTTGCTGGAATTCATGAAAAGGAAGCAGTTTCATATGAATTAAAAAAACAAAAACAAAAACAACAACAAAAACCAACCAGATTTGATTATGTCATTTTCTTTCAGGGGAATCAGGGAAACTTTTCTGCAATGGAGTTAATGTGAGTCTTAACTGAGTGGCAAATCTTGAGTCAGACTTCTTGCTGAATGCTTAGGAAGGAAAATCAAAATCCTTCCCTGAGCACAGAGGTCCCATTTCTTGCCCTTCACAGCACAGCTCTTGGGAAGAAAAAGGTTTTGTCTTGCCCAAAGAGCCTCTTACCTGGACATATTGTTGATAACTCTGTTATTTTCTCTCCTGGGCACAGGGGAGGAAAGATAACGGAGGAAAGACATTGGGTTGTGTGGACAAACCCCAGCAGCTACGGAACAGTTGAGGTTTACCTCACATCAAAAGGCAGGTTTGCCATTGAGCTCTGGCCAATGTGACAACTGGCAAACCATAAAAAATACTTTGGCCACTCCCTGAGTCCTTCTTTAGCCAGTGAGAATTGTCTCAGGTGTTCTGCCTCAAAAATGTAAAGCAATCATGATCCTTACCATAAAGTACCAATGAAATCGTATATCTAAAATCATAATTTATCAAAGGTCAGACAAAGTCTATCACATGCTAACAGATAAGCATCCTAAAATATTTTTAAATATTTTTTCAACTTGAACAGATTAATTAGCAAACTACAAAATAAGCTGTTGTCTGGGAGGATGTGTTACAAGGACATGATTGGATTGCCTTGAACAACTGGTTTTCCCTGTAAGACTCATGCTTTAGTTTTTCAAATGTTTGTTAAAGACAGAAATGAAAGCAGAGCTGGATGCAGCTGTAATGTCCTGGAAAACCCTCTTCTGTAAGAGGATCAAGTTGGGAGACTGCAAATTGAAGAGCTGGACTATAAAACTTAATGTATAGTCATCGTCAATTGAAGAAACTTAGAAACTGGAAAGCCTTGTCTTAGAGTTAATGCTTTAATCCCAACATCTCATTCATGCTGTGAAAAAAAAAAAAAAAAAAGTCAGAAACTGAAAATCCATGAAACAATGTTATGGAAAAAAAAAAACAAACAAAATAAACATTGTGACTGACAATGTGCTGATATTAAATTGTTTTCATTCCTGCAACAGGTACTTACTTTCGGGTTTGCCAAAATCTGACAGCATCCTTTATGTTCAAGTTATTCTGAGGCTTGATCTAGTATGTCTTTAACTAAATATTACAAGTACCTACATCAGCCATTGCCACTAAAAATGGAGTATTTATCCTATCCAATGCCTGAGCTCAGAGGTATTCACCTCTCAAAGTTTCAGGCTGCCAGAAAATAAAACTTTGATGGTAAAGGATGTGGCTATGTGGTAAATAGTGAAGAAATTGCCTTTTAACTAAACACGAAGAGTAAATTAGTTTCCTGATTATTAATGATAAGCTTGTGCTCAGGGCCTAGCTAAATCAAAACCAAGTGTTCTCAACCACAGAAACAAAAAGAATTATAACTGCCTGATAATCATATGTATTTTTGTTACATGCATCCTACAGGCTTCTCCTAGCATTTAGTGCAGGCCTAGCTCATCTGCCATTCCATGGCCAACCATGCCAGCCCCAAACCCATTAACTTTCATAATTCTGTAGCTGAAAAAGTGAGGAGGAGGTAGGCAAATGTAGCCCAAGGACCATTTTGCCAGAGCCCTGCTTATATCTGCTCCCCTGGAGCACACAAAGCAGCAGAGAGCCCCTACTAGCTAAACTACACATGTACATACATGGAACAGGACTCAGCACCCTCTGTGCCGTGACTGCCAGACCAGGACTCTCCGGCATGTCCCAAGAGATCTTTTCACCATTTTCCAAGTGGATACAGAGGGATTTGGATGCTCTACCCTTAGAGAGAGACTTGGTGTGGAAAAGGAAGAGAAGAAGGGAAAAAACTCGTTCTTGGATTTTCTATTTGTGGGCACAGGTTTTGGGGGACAAGAAATGAGGACACACGTTGGAGAGGCATCATCAAGATTCAGTGAATGAACACAATAAAGACCATTGCAACAGCCACCACGTTGGCCCTAAAGTTTTCTGTTTAGTGTTCAGAGCAAGAGCTGCCTTGATATATACCAGTTACAGGTCAAGATACTAGACACAAGCAAGTTATTGGTCCTCAAAGACTATATCAATGCTGCCAAAATAACAAGCCCATGTCATGACACCAAGCTGGGAGGAGTGGCTGACAGGCCAGAAGGCTGTGCTGCCATCCAGCGAGACCTGGACAGGCTGGAGAGTTGGGTGGGGAAAAATCTAATGAAATATAACAAGGGCAAGTGTAGAGTCTTGCATCTGGGCAGGAACAACCCCAGGTTTCAGTATAAGTTGGGGAATGACTTATTAGAGAGCAGTGTAGGGGAAAGGGACCTGAGGGTCCTGGTGGACAGCAGGATGACCATGAGTCAGCACTGTGCCCTTGTGGCCAGGAAGGCCAATGGCATCCTGGGGTGGATTACAAGGGGGGTGGTTAGTAGGTCGAGAGAGGTTCTCCTTCCCCTCTACTCTGCCCTGGTGAGACCACATCTGGAATATTGTGTCTAGTTCTGGGCCCCTCAGTTCCAGAAGGACAGGGAACTGCTGGAGAGAGTCCAGCGCAGGGCAACAAAGATGATTAAGGGAGTGGAGCATCTCCCTTATGAGGAAAGGCTGGTGCTCTTTAGCTTGGAGAAGAGGAAACTGAGGGGTTGACCTTATTAATGTTTACAAATATATAAAGGGTGAGTGTCATGAGGATGGAGCCAGGCTCTTCTCAGTGACAACCAATGGTAGGACAAGGGGTAATGGGTTCAAACTGGAACACAGGAGGTTCCACTTATATTTGAGAAGAAACTTCTTCTCAGTGAGGGTAACAGAACACTGGAACAGGCTGCCCGGGAGGTTGTGGAGTCTCCTACTCTGGAGACATTCAAAACCTGCCTGGACACATTCCTGTGTAACCTCATCTAGGTGTTCCTGTTCTGGCAGGGGGATTGGATTAGATGATTTTTTGAGGTCCCTTGCAATCCTTAACATTCTGTGATTCTGTGATGGGTTTCAGCATTTTCATGCCATTGGCTGTTCTGGGTGTTACCTTAGTCCTTGGCCTCATGTTTCCCATAGGATATTTGAATCAGATCTCCAAGTTTTGAGGGGCAAGAGAGTTCAGCAGTGTACACACACAGTGCCACACTCCTTGGTTTCAGAGCTAGAAAAGAGTCTTTAAGACAACTTATTTCTTAGTATAGAGAACAGAGACCATAAAAGAAGTCCTAAAAAGCAAAGGGAGAGGCAGCCATAGTGTTACCAGCAGTGAAATACAGAGGAGAATATTACTTGTCTTCAGTGTAAGTATTAGCAGCAGAAAAGTTCTGCATGGCCCTGGTTATTCATTCCTCTGGAGCAAAATTGCACCCTGGCATGAGTGCTCATAACGCAGGCGTTCCCATACTATGAAAAACATCATGAAAAAATGATGCTTGCACCATTTCAAAGCTGGAACGAGTCAGGGTCTGTTGTTGTTGCTGATGATGGTGCCTGCTGCCACTGCTAACTGTAGTACCCTTCAGAACAACCCCTCCCCTAAGAGAAGGTAGAAAGGACAAATTGAAGTGCTAATTTGCTAAACTGCAATAGCACTCTCAAATTAGCCTGGCTTCTTGCTAAAAATAATTCTATTCATTACTACAGAGCCAAAACAAGCATCAACTACAGAGCCAAAACAAGCATCAGACCTTTTGATAGTAAAATTCTGTGTGCAGAGCAGTCTTGAGAGTCTGAGAGAAAAAACAGGAAAACAGGTTGGTGACTCAGAGTATTCAGCTCATACAAACAGAGCAGGTCCGACAAGGATGTTGCCTCTGAAGACACTTCGGAGAGTGAGCTTATGCATCTGCTGAACACCCCTGAGGTTCGCCAAAGAAGTGTTTGAACCCGAGCTGCTCTGACTGCTGCTCTGGTAGCATCAAAGACTGTTCACTTGTGACAAAACCGACAAGTACCTAGTAGCAAATTGTCTCCTAACATATAAAGAAAAAAATACACTGGCACAATTTTATTTTTTTTGTGGATGGAGGCCAAGCTGAGTCCATTCCAAGCATCAGGGCCAAAATATCATCTACAATTAAAGCATTGCTGACAATGTTGTTGAGGCTACATGAGACGGAGCAGATAACAGGTCACCCTGAAGCTTGGAGGTATATTGGCACTATGGTGGTAGCAGTAATAAAAATGTGTTTGTGTCAGTAAAGTAAGCAAATGTGACTCAAAGCACACAGGCAGCAGACAGGCTGTGTAAGAACTCACTTTTCTAAGCATAACCGCAATTTGAAGCGCCAAGGCATGGTGGCCTACAGAGCTTCACCTCTGGACAGCTGCTGTGGAAATCTAACAGGACATAAGTGAAATTAATGACAGAAGAAATCAACACGCACAAGCCTACCACCATTACTGCTTTGCAAAAGCAAAAGTTCTTTTCTATCACTGATATATTTAGGAAAACGTTAAATAAAGTGAACCAGCACCATTTGATAAAATTCCATTGTATAGGGGTAATTAAGAAGGGGTGGTAGGTAAATGAGGGCAGTGCAGAGGCCCTGCCATATTCTTACAGCAGGAAATACAGAGTGGGGTCGGGGGGGGAATAAAAAAAAAGCAAGTATAACTGGAACAGAGAGCATGGCCCTCACCATCTGGGAACTTACTCCCCTTGTCTGGGAACAATCTCTAAGCCCTGGTTAAAAGATCAATGAACTGCAAAAGATGTCTCAGTCTGCCTGGGAATCTGAAGAATGAGCGGAATTTGGTTTTGCTTTGATTTCAGTTTACCCTGCCCACATTATGATTTTGTAACATACTACCAACCTAAAAATATTTTGCTGTTGCCAGTGTCCTATCATCACAGAAAGGGAAGCAGCGATAGTTTGATCTTGATGGGTAAATGGCAAAAGCATATGAAATAAAGCGGGGGTGCGGTGGTGGTGGAAGGGGGGGATAGGTGGGGGAAGAGTCATTCCCTAAACAACCCAGTAAGCCAATGCTTTAATACTCATTCTGAAGCGTGATCACGCTGTTAATGAAGCAATAAATCCTCCCTTGCATTGATGCTTGAGGGAGGGGGGTCAGAAGGTGGAGAGAGCTCCCTTTCCTTTCTCATTACAAGCAGCAATGCAAAATGCTTTAATAAAGCTCAGTAATGTCCTAGAAGGAATAATCAGCTAATGCTTCTCCTCATGAACCCATGCCGCAAAATAGCATGGCTCCTTGGCTCCTCTGGCTTTCCTCTTAGGAACCCTGTCCTACAGCCAGCACCGAGGCTGACCCTGCCCTCCTCATCCTCCCTACCAGCCTTCATCCACTTTGGGACTTGGATACTTGACTTCCAGACCCACACCAGTCAATTTAAGCATAAGCACCACTGATGAATGCCTAACCCCCTACATGCACAGATATACTAAAATGCCCTTATTTGAAGTCATAAAGGAGAGAAACATCTACTTTCCCCAAAATTGAAACTGGCAATGAAAAATGAGCAAAGCTTCTCTCTAATTAACGCTAATCTGTCTGCCTTGTGTACGTGCTAGTGAGGGAGCCACAGGACGCTGCAGATCAGAAGATAAAAGCACACTCAGGAGTTCAACTGCTTTAGAAGCACAACATCTGTTAGCCATGTTATTCTGCAGCTACCCAACAAGCAGAGCGCTCTTCATAACGCTTAATAGCTTATGCATTATGGATGTAGCTGTTGATATGGAGGCGCTTGGGTTCAGGGTTTCATTCTGCACAAGCCTCAAATTAAAAAACTACGGGCAAATCTGGGGAGCGACTCTTCCATCTCCTCCCTCGCATGGTCGATGAGAGCTCAGGGCCAAATTCTGCTCCTAATTACACTAATAGGGCTCCTCTCAAAATCAGTCCGGCATAACACAAGAACAATATCTGACTGACTCCATCCTTATTTCACTCAGTGTGTGGAATTAGAATAAAATTGCAAGAAATCTCATTAGAACATTTTAAGTCACCTATTGTTGTAATGTCCTTGATTGATTTACCCACTACATTATTATTACAAATTAATAAAGGAAGGGCATGCATTAATAGAGTTTATAGGTTTTTCAATTACTGTTTTCCTATTATTCTATTATTCAATTCACCAGCTTCTTCATATAATTTATCTATAACTCTAATGCATTATAGTGCTTCAGAATTTATGAAGTATATATAAAACATATAAATCCTATTAACTCATCCCATCATACTAATAACTGAGTCAACTAAAATGTTCTGTGTATCTACAGTATATAAAGAGAAGGGAGAAAAAAGCTGAGACCAAGGCGTTAATAAATTCTTCATTATTTATATTTTATTAAACTTCTCCGCCACAACTGAGCCAAGAGGCAGCAAGAATATGCTGCATTCTGCTCCTTAGAATCTGTAGCCCACGATGCACTGTCCAGGGAACATAAGGGACTGGAAAGCAGCTTACTAGGATTTTCATATTAATTTTAAGGCCAAAGGGACCATTACGTTCTTCTAATATGACTACTTGCATGACACAAGCCCATAGGATTTCACTCAGGGATTCCTTTATAAAGCTAACAGTTTCTGGAAGAGTTTTGTTTATGTTTTAAAGTATCCAACTTTCATTTAGGGATTTCCAGCTATTTGTTCCAATTTTGTAACATAGCCTCACTGATTAAAATATATATCCTGACAGGTTTTATTACCATATATGCACGCCCATGTTAGGTATCTAGCTTAGGAATAGTTCAACAGATCAAAGTGAAGGACTCGAGTTCCCTGCCTAGTCAATGAAAAGAAGCAGTCAGTCAGCTCCAGCATATTGACTCAGAGCATCTGAATGAGATGCCTGAAAGAGCTAAAAACAGACTAGGAGAATAAATACCTATCCCTACTTCTGTTCCGAACTGCTCGACATCCTCCTCCTCCTCGTGATAGCTGTTCCTTTCAGCTATTGTTTTTGGCAGCACACTTCATTTGGTAGGTTGAATAGGCAGCTTCTTTCCCTATACCCATACATACAACTCCGTAATAATTAAAACACACAGAATTTGCAATGTGATAGCAAGACAGATATTCCAGAATTCAGAGCATTCATAGAGGTCTTTTCTCATGTCTTCCCTTTATCCTTCCCTGCTATCTTTATTTCAATGTCAACGTCCACTGCAACTCAACACAGGGTTTCAGGAACAGAATTGTAAATGCCAATGAATTGGAATTTCTGCTACAAAGTCATTTAAGTGCCTTTGAAAATCACACCCTGGAACTCTTGATACGATTGTAGCATTATTCAAGCCACAGAATTCCCGTGCACCATCAATGTATTAATTCCTATTTGTAAGGTGCTTTCAAGATGCTTATACCACTGCATTGCACCCTGCAGATTTTCTTTTGGTGCTAATGTTGTACAACTCCATTTTCTCCCTCTCCCCAGCCTGAACCAGTCTACTGAGAGCAACAAGAAAGACCAGAAAGTGTGTTTTTCCCATACAGTTGAGAAGACAAATTTTGATGTCCCAGCATGAATTATTCCACACCACACAAAAATGCTAATTAAGCCTTTATTCTATAACCTGACAGATGTTTCTGATGCACTGTTCATTCATTTCATACTGTACAAAAGCTAAAGTTTTCAACTTTTTTTATTATGACGAAATTAGCATTATTCATGAAGATAAGCCATCAAAAGTCTACTTGAAGCGTTGTCCCATTCCTCAGAGGGAAAAATATTGAAAGACCTAGTTGAAGATTGCCCTCTCTTGTGCATTAGGTAGACAAGCCAACATCCACACACGCACAGAAGTAGTTCACAGGCCACCATTCATCTCTCCACACACCTTCACTTGTCTTTCTTACTAGGAGCATCTTCTGCTGCACATAAATTACATTCTTGGTGGCTTTACATTTATTTTAAACACCCAGCCCACACAACATAATGCTATTTGTATAGAGAAACAGTTCAAGGAAAATAAATGGCTGCGTCTGACTGTAACACCACAGGGAAGAAGGTGAATCCAAAGATTTTATGTCTTATCACGCTATTCATTTTGCTCCTTGATTGTTGCTGGGAAGTTTGGCTCTTTGCCCTTCTGTCCTGACCAGTGTCAGTCTTGGGAGCAACCTGCTCTGCTGTCCCCAGGCATTCCCCAGCACAACACTGGGGGCGGGTATAATAACCCCCACTGGTTTTGGCCGATGACTGTGCTGCACTTCTCTGCTGTCGTGCTTGCCAGGATGGACAGGCAAAGTCAAACTACACATCTACCCAATTTCCTTCTGTATTTTTGACTCCTCTTACATACCACTATTCCCTTTACTTCTCTGTTCCCCTAAAAAAGCACATTAATACTGCAACCTACCCACTCTCCTCTCCTTGTCACCAAACCAACATTTGAGAAAACACTTGTCCTTTTCTCTTTGCTCTCTAAGGTAACTGTCAGGAAAAGAAAGATTTCTTTAAAAATACAAATTCAGCAACTACACACTGCTACTTAGAAGGAAGGTTGTCCCTCGGGTAGTGATTATACATATAAAGACAACAATAAGACTGAAAGATGCATAGCAAGGGCAGATATCTGAAAGTCCGTCTTTACAATGCTCCAGAGGTTTAATATAAAGCATAAAAGAGCCTATTTTACACATATGTAAGTGCTGTGAAAACAATTCACTTGCCTGTTCATCACAAATTACCCTACAACACATCTCAAGAAATGCATCAGTAAGAGGATAAACAGAAGCAAATATGCATGAAATGGAGGCACAGAAATTAACATCTCTAATAAAGGTTTGACCTATTTCTATTTGCAAATTTTGGAAACTGTATTTATTGACAATATATACAAGAGTTATTATCTGTTACTATAAAGGTGAAGATCTATGGACTGTGGTCTATTACTTATCAAAGAAAAGCTAAGTAGTCACCTGATCATTGCTTCATGTACTTACGCAGTGCATCAGTAGATACTTACACAGGATAAAGAAGATTTCTAAAAGCAGAATTTAACTGATCAAAAATGGCCTATGCCAAATTCAGGGCCCTACTGCAAAGACAGAGTTAGGTAACCAAAACCTGGAAGCATGGCACAGATAATTTAGCTACAAGTTTATAAAAAATCACGATGGAACGTTAGACTAAGAATGTGATCAAAACCAGGAAAACATGAGGACTTCCCTAGTATGATCTGCAAAACCTAAGCCTGAGGTTCCTTCCTTCTGCCAGGTTGAATCCATAGACCAGCTTTATGTATGGGGTTCCAGTTCATGGGAAGAAATACGAACCTAAAAGAGGCAGCCCAAAAAATCCACACACTGCACATATATCTAGAGCAAGCAACTGAGCAATGCTAAAAAGAAGGATGTGATGCTGACATGATCCTTCCTGTGAACGTGTAAGAACTGGGAGAGCCAGAGATAAGCTCACCTGCTGAGCTGCACAGGTGGCAGGGGAAGCAGAAGAGGCATCTTTCCTCTCTTGTTCAAATCCAACTACTGTGTCATTCAGGAATTTTAACACCAGAGAATGAGAAAAGCAGGGATTAATTTTCAAATACCAGTTGTACAGCAACCTTTTTCACAATATCCCTGGGGTTGGGGTAGTCTTCTCAGATACAGGACATTGGGGTTTGAGTGAACCCAGACTGAGATAGGAACTGACTTCAGTTTTCCTGCTGAAAAAAAATAATGTTTGAAAGTGTTCCTGATCCATATACATTTGTATGGAAAACAGCTCCCTTTCTTTCTCTGAAGAGTTAAAGAGACAACAGCCATATCTGCCTCCTAATGAAGTACCAAGTCCAACCAGCATGTGCTCAGGGGACTCAAATGTACCTACGAAGTGGTGGCCAACAAGAGGTTTGTGAGCACTCTGAATAATCTCAGCATGGCTTAGGCAAAAGCCAAGGGTCAAGGAGCTGTGTCTTGAATGTTTCATGGTGTTCCCTAAAATGGTGCTCCTGCTTGTCCAAGCAGAGGAGTCACCAGCCTGTGCTCCTGCATCTCCTGCTCCCTCAGCTTCCCTGTGAAGGCCCTGGGGCAGCCAGGCATGGGACCTGCAGGTGGTCAGGGAGCTTTCCCCCACTGGAGGTTTTGCACTCACTTGGTTTGTAAATGCTCAGTCAGACGAGGGCAGCTCTGTCTGTACACACCAGGGAGAACAGCAGCATGGGGAAGTCTCAAGGACAAAATACTTTCTGAGTTCAGGCACCTCCAAGCTCAGGCAGTGACTGTTGAAGGATTCTTTATTTCACTGTTTTGTGGGATATATGAGACACAGTGGGTTGGATCTGATCTATATTTTGATGATCACCATACTGACCTAATCAGTCTCCATTTTTAGTCTGTGGACGTTTTTAGTCTAGGTGTCTTTAGGACGTGGTTGATTTAAACTGTTTTAGATGTCTGTCTTAAGAGAGGAGAATCACATCTGCCCTCTTGACAGAAGAATGGGTCTACATGGCCAGTAAGTAGATATCTGCTGTATGCACTCTGATGTACTATCAGAAGCTGGATCTGTTTTATATGACTACATCCTGTCGAGCTAGCCCTAAAGATCACAACGATTCCTCCCATCCTTAAAATCTATTAATCTTCTAATTAGAGCTAATTAATATGAAATGCATTTTTACTTTTTTTTCCTAGACAACTATCTTTTTCATCATTAAAACACTGACATTTTTTAAATGAGCTCCCCTAATAACAAGAGAACATTAATATACCTTATTAGTATTCTTTTCTAATAGTAAGACTGCAGGCTTGTCCAATTACACATTTTTATACCATTAGAAAAAGAAGTGTGAAGCTGCCATACCAATAGGTTACATGTAATGGCAAACTGGTTAGCACAAAGAACCCAGTGTACACAGAAGCTCAACAATTAAGTGATTCTTCCAGGTATTGAGGTCCAGAGGAACGTATAGTGCTGGGAAAAACTCCACTGTAGTTCCATACTTGTCTTTAAGTGTACACACAATAATTTTGTATTAAATATTTGGGATAAGCTTGAGTGGTATTAGAAGCAGGAGAACTACAGCAAGAAAGCAGAGGGTTGTGTAAGTAGGACATGTCTCCTCTCAAGCTTTCAGCGCTCTCTTTATAGCTCCTATGAAAAGCTTGCAGCGGCAGAAGACAACAGGATATGTACCATTTAAACACAGGTAGGCCATTAATATATTGTTTAGAGTAATTGAAATGCATTGCACAGGATTAGTTGCCTGCCAATCATCCCAATTAAGCAGGTGTGTCATTGATCAGGATAGCAATTAAGAGGATTCTAGGGTATCGGCAATTTATTCTTAACAGCCTCAAAACTAATTGCTTTCAAGAAGAGAACGAGGTTCAAGATTCTTTACAAGAGAGAAAATAAAGAATTATTGGGAAATTTCTTGTTCTTTTCCCATGAACTACCTATGGGCTAAGATAGATTAGAATAATTTATAATACTCCAATGCTCTAACATAGCAACAAATCATTCTGTCATTATTTGCTGGAAATGACAGGAAATGACAAGATAAAATGGAGTGACACTTGGTGGAGTTTTTTTAAATCTGGATTTGCCGTGTCCCTATAAGTCAATGAGCAACCCAGACTCCAAAGCCAGCACGCTGTAAGGCGAAGGCTCTGTGGCTCTGTGGATGGTGTTTTCCCACAGGCTGAGAACAAAGCACAGCCCTGCAAACCACCAGACTCTCGGCACACATCCGTATCTGTCCAGTTTCAAACTGGTGGGACCCCCCCATACCTACACGCTATAGTTGGTGTCCTTGGGCTGAACACCCACTTACACCCAGCCCTAACCTCTGAACAGATGAATCAGTCTGACTCTTGACCACCTGTGTTACAAGCATGTTGGGCTGTCTGGTGGTCTCTGTCGTGTCAACCGTGCTCAGGAGCTCCTCTGTGCAAGCAGGTGAGACCGAAGGAGCAAGGAACGACGTTCCAGGTAGCTCAGGGGCTCTCAGGAGCTGAGTCACCACAAGGAAGAGTTGGACAGAAAAAACTGGATGGGCAGACTGAGCAACGCTGGTCCACGGGAACACCAAAGAGTCAGGTTTGGTCATAACCTCAGCCTCGGCACACATCAGAAACCTAATAAACCTCATCAAAGTTACAGTGAGAAACCTTTTGTGGGCTGCAGTACATTGTTCTACTTTTTCAGGGTTCTTTTTCTCCTTTTCTAACTTTTTTTTTTTTTTTTCTTCTGTTCATATAGTTTTTATTCATGTGCATCAGTAAGGAAATAAACAACAGATCTCTTGATTGGAATATTTACATTTTTGTTTTTCTTATTGTTTTGCTTTAACATCAAAACCACTGTGAACTGAGCGGAGAAATTTTAAAAATATGTGAAACCTCCAAAAACACACTGATGATATTTGAATGCTTAGGTAGAGCTCTATGTATGAATATTTCTCGGAAGTAAGCTTCATATCTTTGCACAGGATTTTACATTTCTGAAAAATAAATAGAGGGAATTACAGAAATAAATTCCCTATTTTAAAATATTTATTATGCAGAGAGCATAATGTTTGCTGTCAGTTATAGGATACATTAATTACCTCTATATAAATACGCTACTTTACAAACTACTCTTTACATAAGGTGCATTTTACTTTAAGTGTATCATTTCCCTATACGGGATCTGCAGTTCCTAAAGGGAAGGCAGCAGTGATGCAGATCAACACAGTGGAGGCAGTAAAAGCAGGAGGAAACTCTCTCCTCCTCAGTCCCTGGAAAATGCCAGGTCTCTGGCCAGTTCAGTCTAAAACCTCCAAACCCTTATGAAGAAAGTAAGGACTTTACTGGTGCAAACAGCCCACCAAGCCTGTATTCTGGCTTCATCTCCATAATAACACCTAAACATCTCCTTTCTCTTTCCCACCTGAAGGTAACCTCCCCAGACCTCTAGACCAGGGAATTGCTAATAGTTCCATTTTAGAGATGTGAGGCCCAGAACGAATCACCCACCTGAGATGGCACAAGGAGCCTGGGCAGATCCTTGCATGGGATTTACAAGTCCAGAGCCTCAAAAGTCTGCTGCCATAACTCCTCAACGCATGAACAAGGAGAGGTTTTAAGAAGCATTTCTTCTCCTTTAATAAGCCTGGGGCTTCCCCTTACAGTTCTGCTTTGGTTGTTGTTTTGCAGTCTTGGACAAACTGCCATGTCCCTTCTCCCTGTAAAAACAATGTTGCCATCCTTTTAAAAGGCTTTGATATCCTGGCCTGACAGATGCAGGTCCTGTTTATCCATTAAATTCTATTTGGCATAGTGGACCCTTGCACCTGGAGGCAAGAAGAACACCCTATTAACCTGTTCCTAGCCTAAACAATAATAATTGCAATTAAAATTTAAAATGTTTTTTGCAGAGGCCAGTGAGGCTGCTGTGGGTAACACGGGACAGAAAGCGCAAAACTCACAATCAAAATAGCCTCAGTCTCTCCTAATAAAAGGTGCAGGAGGATACAATATACACACACACAGATTTTCCAGCCAATGCAAATACCTTTTGTAAATGGATATTTGGCAACTCAGCAGGTAAACAAATGGATCAGTGAGTTAAGAAAAATTGTTTCTTTGCTCTGTCACTTGAGGAGGGTAAAGCCTGCAACAGCTTGCGTTTTAAGTAAACCAGACTCTTTCTACTTGCAACAGTGGAACTGTTGATTTATGCAGCTTCATGGCTAGGCATTTGCTCAGAAGAAGAGAACCCTAGTCCCCAAACCAGCCTTTTCCTATTAATTTCACTTCGCTTGCTCAATGTGTAATGCAGACATTTGAAATCCTTCCATCTTGTTTGCAACTTGAATCATGTCTCTATTTTTAGAGGACTTGGAGTTACACTGTGCCTTTACCAAATGGAAAATGTAATCATGTCTGTGTTATGTATAACAAAGTGTGTACTTGCCCTGAGCCAGATGAACTGCATCATCGGGATTTTGGACAGGGTCAGATTTTGGGGGTAGTAACAATCCCAGGAACTAGCCCTGCCAGCAACTTTGCTTTCCTAACTTGCATGAGCTGGAGGTTTGTGACAGTTCCCCGGAGAACAGTGCTGAGGCAGCACAGCAAGAAGACAGTGTCTCAAGAATGCATGAAACCAAATTACTCAATTTGTCTGTATAGCAGATTGGGATCTGGTCTATTCAACGGGCAGGGACACAGTCAACTTGGAAAAAAAACCCCACATTTCTTTAGGAAAAGCATGTGTGTTGTAACTGACTCTCAGCTTAACTAGCGCTGGCAGAGATTCAAGAGGGTGAAACACTGCTCCCAAACTCCACAGGGTCTGATTTATGCCACGGGGCTGCATTTGCACATAATGAATTTCCCTCCCTGAGGGTCATATTTACTACTTCTGCCCTGCTCCGGAGGCAATTCCTATCTACCTTCCAAGCTCTGCATTTAACAGGAATGAGAACAGGGAAACTGTCAGAGAAACTGAAGAAACATATGGCAGTTTAGTGCACAGAGAAAGGAGAGGTGTGATTGGGAGCGTGCTGCTGCTCCTGGAGCGCCTCAAAAGACCTATATACACGCAGTAGGTAACAGGAGACCTAAGTTGTTTGTTCGTATGCTGGTTTTCAAAGTTTCTTAAACTAACACTTACTAGATCTATTATTCAAAGCATTCTAGATAAAAAACAGCCATTCTTTTAAATACTTTTAAATATATAGCTTGCCTTTACTGATGATAATAAAGAAGCAGAATGCAAAAACAACTGCATCCATCTAATCTGCCTTTTGTCTCACAGCAGTTTTATACTGGTGTAACTTCATTGATCGCTAAGAAATTGTTACAGATTCAATGGAAGAGATTCCTGAGAGGGAACCAGCCGGCAAACATCACTGCATTAAGCCTGGTACATGATATTTTTAAATGCCATAGTAAATGCCCACGGAAGCCAAAAAATCCATTGCAAAAGGAATTCTGAATCATCCACATGTAGGACAATTGTTCCTCAGTGGAGTGGCCTTCCCTCAGTGGAGGAACTGTCAGCATACAATTATAGATCTCTGAAAATCATTAAATCTCCATGTTTACTGGAAATGCATTAGTGAGAAAACACCATTCTATTTCTCCAAATGTCTTTTGAACATAATAGCTTTTTTTTTTTTTTTCTGAAAATGAAATTCCCAAATCTGCTAAGGAATTGCCACAAAATGTCACATTTCTGTAATTAATAATTCAATCCTTTTCCCTACCCAAACCCATAAAGAAATCAAAAATACAATTGAAATGTTGTTTGCTTGGCAATATGTATTCTACTTCACAGCAGCAGTTGTCATAAAAATACTTTTGGTGTTAAGAAAGACACTCTGGGCTTGGTTTATAAACAAAATTTTGCTGGTACAATTGACATAAATCAGGCTAACTACATGATTTACATCAATTGCATTAGATCAAATTAACAGCTATAATCGAGCAAAACCATTCAGTTCTCCTAAATATGGCTAAATGAAGAAAAGCAATTCACTTCAGGCAATTTGTAAGCACTTCCTAGTTGTTTGAAAAGTTATGCTCCCACTTTTAGAAATGCTGCAAAAACATTTGGCATAACATCACCATACGATAACTGTGCTCTGTGCCAATTATAATCTTTCCTTAGCACTTTGCTCTTCAGCAATTCTGATGCTCTGTAATTTAACTTTGCCCCTGCTTGCACATGGGGAAATAAAGGAACGGAAAGAGCGCACTGAGCCACGGACCCAGCCATTTTCCCACTTTCTAAACAAAAACCTGTGCCAACCAGCACAGCTGTGGCAGTGAAAAGACAGAATAATTTGCACAGGTAAAGGACGATAACAAATGCTAGGGACTGGGGATCCATCAAAAGCATGAGTGTCAAAACCACCGCCTACAGAAAAGTAGAACCTTTTAGAAACACAGTGATTAGCATCTTTCGGTGCTCTCTGGATTTGGATGAGTATCTGATGGTGTGACATTGGCCCTCCACCTCTAAACATTAGTCTGTTCACAGACAGACACGTTGTAAAAGGCTGCCTGCAACTGAAAACCTCCTCTCTTTGGAGACCACATCAATCCACTTCAGAAGTTCCTGGCATCATTTTGTTGGATCTCACAAAGCGTCATCACTAGGCAACCACTTCTTGGTGGGCTCCAACTTATTGCTTAAGACAAGTTTTTCTGTGCTATATCCATCGTCTACCACTCCTTCCCTCAGGGTGTTGAAATCTGTCAACATTTCTTAAGAAAGAGGCAAACAGTTTTATTTCTACTTGACCTCGTGGCAAGATTGTATTGCTTCCCTTCACTGCCTTTAAATTCCTTCTCAGCATCCATTAAACTGCCACAGTATTGTATATAATTAGCCTGTGGCAACTGGATTAGGAAGTTTCCTAAAAGAACTCTGTACGTATTTCACCTGTTGAATTTACAAAATGATACTTCGCAGAAAGATTTTTATGAGGTAAAATTTTCCTGCATGGAGGCATTTTCTCCATGTAGGGGAAATTACACCAGGTAGGAATCTTGCTGAATCTACTGTTTGTAATTTTTTTTCAAGTACAATTAATGCATCTGCTCAGGGCATGTGTTGACTTCATGTTTGGACACAAAAGAGGTTTCCATATTTTAAAAAAGGGTTATTTTGGAAAAATCTTCCACTCCTGCTTGAATGATCCGGTTTTACCCGCTGTCAGCGAAGGCAGATAAAAAATGTTGCTTAGGGATAAATATCTCTCTCTGTGTGTATGCATGTATGTATGTAATAAAATTAATCCTTGAATTACTCCTTTGACGTCAATTTTGCATGATTCATGGCAGGACAACAAAGGAAAAAGCAATTATTTGTTTGTAATTCAGAAACATGAGAAACCTGATTGTAATAAACATGTTGCCTTATGCTCAACATGCCTCTGTTCCCATTTTGAAAAGCATGTGCTTTTGCAGCCTCAGCATTTACCACAAGGAGCAGATAAACCTCACAGTGGAAATCGCCGAGAATGGAACACAACCAGCAAAACGTGACATCCCACACCAGCTCAGTGGAAAGCTCTTGCCAGTTGAGTGGGAAGTTAAAGCCTTGAGTGGTCCATGCTAAGGTATTAATCTTGCAGATTTTTGAGGTGCCTATTAAAATTATTTAAAACAGCTGTCAGGAGGTGTCTTTGTGAAAAGATGCCATATAATATTGCATCAATGCCAGCAAAGAGGTACTGCTACCAGTTTTGCACTATTCCCAGTGCATCTTGTCCATGGCCTGTGCAAAGTATTTATAATTTGTGCAGCAATACCACATAGAAGCTCCTATAAATGGTCCGGACTCCACTGTACCAGGCATTAAATGGATATAGGTGAAAGGTTAATTCTTTCCTACAGCATTTGATTAAGGGATCCAAAGCAGAAGATTGGAGGACGAAGCATTTTAGGAATCTATCTAAATCCAAAAATGTATTTTTCAAAATGTAAATCGTCATTCTTTCATTCACTTTACTCTGTTCCGAATACTTAACTTTCTATGGTACAAAAATCATCAGATACCTGTTTTTTGTTTTGCAAAGCTCGTAAGGAGTTTGATAGACTTAATTATGCTCTCCCCTCTTTGCAAAATCGGGGTATAATAAGTTAAACTCTTGGTTTAAGCAAGTCTGAAAGTTATACAGAGCAACCTCACTTATATCAAGGGATGTTCAGTAGGAAACAGAGGTCACGTGGACAGGAATAATTCTAAACAAGAACATTTTGCAACTCCATCAAAACATTAGGAAGCCAGAAACCATAACAAATGAAGCGTGATAGACTGTTTTACAATGCTAATTCATTGGTAGAAGGAATTAATCGGAAAAAAATAGTCGTGGTTGTAAAGCAATCATGGTATTATATTATTAGTATACGAGGTTAACAGTTATGGTTAACCATTACACCAGAGGAAATAGTTCCAATGCCAGAATACTTCAAATCAGCTCTGGTGCTCTGGTTGAGATACATCTTATCAGTAAGTCTCAATCGAACAACCTCATCTGAATCAGCTAAGACGGAGCTGCTGATACCTAATGTTTACAAAAGACTGATAAATTTTAAACTAGCAAAATAAAGATCAGGTTTAGGAAGTTTTCAAACTAGTAACAGTGATCTTTTCTTTCTTTTTGTCTTCTTTGAACAGTATCTCAATGAAAGGTCTATTAGTTTAAGTAAACAGTGTTAGTAAACATAAACCAGAATCAGGTCGTAAGTGGATAAAAACATAGCAAAAACTGGAGTAGTCAGGAGGCAGGACTATAGGAAGCAATTAAGAAATAAACCCCTATCACTCCTTGGAGCTCTGGGATACAGAAGACTCTGTATCTAGGCCACCAGATCTGCAAGTTTGTATTTGTTAGAGAAGTCAGAAACCTCTTGTGCACACTGATAACAACTCTGACTGTCCCTTCTTGCTTATGGAAAGAGATGGCCTCAGGCAAAGCAAGAATCTTGCAATGAAAAATCCCAGAGTCCATCAGACTTTGTGGGTAAGGCCTGGAGGGTGCCAGGCAGTGTGTATGAGGACACACAGGGTGGATCACTTCTGCCCCAGGAGGCTTAATGTGAAATGTATCACCAGCTTTTGATTAGCAGCAATTGGAGCTGGTTTATTATTTTATTCAGAAAAGGCCTGAAAAATCCTATCTTGCTGCGTGTTTTATCTTCTATTGCAGAAAACTAAAACTGCATCAGCAAATAAACCTCGTACCAATTCAATTTGGAAATCACAAGTTCAGCAAAAATGAAGAGACACAACAAATTACTGAAGTTACCAGATTTGAAAAGACCTTTATAGGGAGACAAGGTGAACTAGAGGCGTAAATAAGTTTTTAAAATTGAATGAGTTTTCTAAGAAAGCTTTAAAATAGACAACTTACAAGGTGAGCATAAACCAAAGCCTTAGAATGTCATGTAACCATGGGAATTCAAACTGAGGAACGAGGCTGATCACCTCTGGGACAAATCTTCCAGCTCCCCAGCGAAAATGCAAGAGAATAAGAAACTGAGAACTGTCCCAGCAGTAAGTGGAGCATGGCCACACAGAAACCCCTCTGGAAACCATGCCCATGAAGGCACCAGAAGGCACTGAAAGCCTGCTCCCATAGATCAACAGGGATGCAAATTCACATGAGGACCAGGACACACATATAAGCTTCCTAAAACATGCCAAGCGCCCCAAGTGAGAAGGAGAAATGCGTAAGAAAGTTTCTACATTATCTCCATAACAACAACACTGGTGTGATGAGGATGACAAAGGCCATATGTTGCCTTGATCCACAGACTCAAGTGAAACAGGCCAACACCACAGATCCATCACTTCTTTTCCCATTCATATAGAAATAGTCCCAAACCACATGCTATTTTGGTGATACCAGTGAAGGTGACAGAGCTCACACGTTTTTGGCTTGAGATCAAGCTATTGAAAAACTTCTCAGACCTTCACAGCTCCCTGTAAGACTGCCCTGAGTACCTCTACTGCAAAGAGTAAGTCACCAAAGAGCTGCCTAAAGGACTCAGGTTTTGCAGTTTGTGAGCCTTCCCTTTTCTCCCCACTCATCTGTGCTGGCAGGTTGATTTTCTCCTCAATCTGGACTGAAAAAAAAAAAAAGACAAAAAAAAAGACATCAATTTATTTTTTGAATACTAACAAACCCCAATGGGAGAATCAGGCAAGAAGAAAATTGCAGGCTTTTCAGTCTCCTATTGTAGGGAAGTATGCTGGAAAGACATTCATAAAATGAAATGAATGTAAAGAGTACATCCAAGAGTGCAGATTAGTGAGGAATGCATGTGCTAGGATTTGCATAATTCCAGCTGGTTGGTGGAACATTTCATATTAACAATAATGCTAAAAATAACGTATTTTGAATATACTTGAATAGACTATGCTTAAGCACTGCTGTTTTCTTCACAGTCGATGGGTGCTCTCCAAGAATCAAAGGCAAATGCAGGGGCAGGAGAATTCATCCTCAAGTGAGGTGGCTGCAGACAGCATTGCAAACAGCTACAGCTGTTGCAGTGAAAAGTGCCAACATATATAACCAAACAAGACAAAATTCCTCCACATACCCATCAATAATCCTTCAGTGCCTAAAAGAATCCGGACATAAAGTTCTTGTTCAAGTGAAGTTCCGATCTGTTTGATAGAGGGTCTAAATTAAGCATTGCAAGACTGAGAGACTCCTGAAATGACACTGTCTTAAGAACTCATGTGGTTTCAAGGGTCTTTACTTCAATGCCTCTCAGCTTTGAACCGATAAAAAGATATTCTATCTTTTATGCTTTTAGTTTGCTCTCTGTCTAAGGCTTCTCTACCTCTAGCTCATAATTTTATTTTGTGCCTTTTGATTTGGTGTTTTTCTTAAAGCCCAGCTCCTTCAATGATATGTTTATGTAAGGATTTCATTTTTCGCTTTAAAATAAAAACCCAGATGTCCTTAGCCTTTGCTATTGAAAAGAGGAGTTTTGAAAATATCACTAAGCTGAAGATAAAAGATCAAAAAACAGAAGGCAAATAAAAAGAATGCACGTTTTGTTTTAAAGCCCTGTATTTTTTTCAGCCAAGATCATGATGTTTTTTGAAGTATAACATGATTTATAAAGGTTGGAACTGGAGAAAAAAAAAAAAAGGAAAAGAAAGTGCCTTTTGCTGCAAGCACAAAGATACCTGCTTAAGTGTACATACCAGTATTGCCAACAAGTTAATAGAGCTATTCACATGTATACATGCGAAAATGCAGGAATATTCACAATACGTGACAAACGTTAGTGGAAATAGCACTTTTTGCTGACTCAGGTTGGATAGAAATTTTTATTTGTTTTTATTTCTATGTATTAAAAGTGAATACCAGCCCTGAGGATGTAACTATGGCTCAGCCTACAGAACATCCAAAACCTCTTATAGCTCGGAAGCATTGTGTGTAAACATGCAGGATGAAGAAAAAAAAGAACAGCCACCAAGCTCTAGAGGTACCAGGTGCCTCAACCAATAAATAAAACGGAGGCAGTGGCCTGTGAAGGGAAAATACCAATTACATAAGGCTGAAGTTTGGGTGATAAGGTGACAAAAAGAGGAAACTCTCAAATTGGAAATCTCCTGAAAGACTATACTAGCAGCCTCCATTAAACTCAGAAATATGCAGCTTGTAAGTCTGACTTAAGAATGAATGGTTAGATATGTGATTGACTCATTCATACCTCAGCTTTAATTTTTCAGTATGTCAGTAGTTTGATTTTCAGTCCCGGAGCACCTACAGCTCCACTGAAGTAGCAGGAGATGTGAGAATTCAGCCTCTTTGAAAATTCAGCTAAAGGCACTTGGAGTAAGGAACAAAACGCAGACTCAGTTGCACGCCTATTACTGTATGATCATTATGACTACTCACAAATTAGGCCCACAGTCGCACACATGGTCTTAGTCACATGGAGGAGAGTTTCACAGACACATCATGGAATGATAGGAATCCAGCTCCCCATAAAAGCACATACCTTTGAAAAGCTCACCGTGGGCTTTGAACAGCTTTTTACAATGGCTCTCTTCTAGAATTTGGTGGTAATAGAAATAGTTCCTTATATATTACTGCATAATAACTCAAGATTATTGAAAAAATGCTTAGTTTTTCGCAAGAGGAGGGATACTTGGCACATTGCTCCTAGGAAATGTATGTTGCAACAAGAGGAACAATGTAGGACAGAGATCATGCAACAGTGAAAAAGAAATCTAACTGCTACACTGCTATATGAGGGACATATTATTTTAGCCCCCTAGTTAATCCCTTATTTGTTTACAGTGAATTCATGCCAGAGGGGGCAAAAAAATAAACTACCTTCCAGTCAAGCTCATTCACAAAATTAACACAATTTTGAACCATCCCTTGTTCGCTTTTGTTTCCTTATAGTCTAAAATTAACATAATTTAGTTCATTGGGTTTTCATACTCTTCAACGTTTGCATTTTTATATTAGACCCAACAGTTAACTATAGGGCACATAGCTGGGGGTTTGGGGAGGGAAGTAAACATCTTGATTAACCTCAGTCAAGGGTCTCAGTCTCACTTGGGACTCAGAGTACAATCATGCAGTTTAAAATCACGCAACGGTATTCAAAATATTAGTTGAATCAGTTAAGTCTTGATGACGTGACTCTATACCATAAGGGTATGGCAAGGAAATATATGAATGATAGCATTAATAAATAATCATTATAAACTACAACCACGCCTTTACATGATCTTTTGATCTTTCCTGTGTAAAATGCATTTAGGCAACGGGTAAAACAAAGTTCCTTGGAGTATACCATGTTTTGAAATGTCAGGAAGGAATGGAAGAACAGTGATCCATAGGGTAAAGCTGTGATTTCACATGTAGTCTTAGTCTTGGTGAAGTCAACAGGAATTGTGCTGCTCTTTGGGGGATTTTACCCTATCCAGATACTGTTACCTACACTTTTTTCTGAAGACAATAAATAATGTGTAGCTGAGCAGCTGGTTCTGAAACAGGACGATGAGAACAGGACAAAAAGCTTTATAGCCCATGTAGGATAACGAAGTAAAACACCCCGAGCCTGGGCAGTATCTTTGCAGGAGTCACATTTATCATGTGTCCCAGAAACCTGCAGTATCAGCCCACACTTCCAGCATCATGAATCTCTTTCTTCCTCTGTTCCTCAGCTAGGGACAACTCTGGCCTCTTCCTAGGGGAATTATTGTTAAGGATAGGTGGGTTATTCAAATAATTTTCAAGGTGATTTACGGTAAGCCTGATCTCTATGAGAAAATTATGAAACTGGGAGATGGACATCTGAATATTCTCCCAGTGGATGAATGCGCAATGCCAAGGTAGGTTTTGGTAACAAAAAAAATATGATTCTTGACCATAAGCCCTATAAAGCTTGATTTACCACCTAATCCCATTTTTAAAAGAAACCAAGAAGGTGAGCAGAGCATAATATTGATGGTCAACTTCCATCCAGAAAACTTAAACAGGTAGTTTGACATGCTGGAGACCAGATTTTCAATTTGAAAACAGAATATAACCTTAGCTAAGGATATGTTGGAACACTATCAAATTATTATCTGTTCACAGAAAATCTGCAAAGAGGGGGGAAGAAACATTTTGGGAATTATCACTAATTGGTTACGCAAGATCTAAGGAAAAAGAAAAACAAACAAACCAAACCACAACAAAAACCCAAACAAACACACAGAAAAACAAAAAAGTGAAGACCTCATTTGAAGAGTACATGATATTTGGAATAGTTTCACAGGCAACTGATGATGTTATATATTAACCAGTCTTCAAAATATTAGCTTTTCCTCTCTGTTCCTTTTATTTTGCCAGTCTGATTTTAACCTGAAACTTTTCAGCAAAGTATTTTTTTTCTGCTTCGTTATGGAAATAGTCAGGAGTTCTGTATTTTATGAGTTGGATGCGAAGTGCAGATGCTTATACATGCTAAAGTACAGTTCATTTTCTCATAGTGCTTATAGCAAGACAGGAGAGAAGATAGCATTTTGCAGGCTTTTTTACAAAGAAAAATACCAGGACAAGAGTTGCAGTTATGCGTTACAGTTCAGTCACTGAAGCTGGATTGAATCCATATAATTTGCTTACATCTTTGCAAGATTTTCAAGGTATATCAGCTGCAATGCGTTATTCACAATGTCAAATATTCTAGACAGGCCAGAAATAAATCTGTCTGTGAGCTATGACTAAGAAACCATCCATCAGCAACACAAAAGTAATCTCTGCCGTATTCTAGTCCAAAGTCCAATTGAGAGGTCTAACATATTGGCCGAGATCGTTGCTTCTGAGGTTGGCTTTTTGCCATTTTCTCAGTCATCCCAGAAAGAAACAAGAAATTAGGCAGCATGTTAGCTTGCCAAACCAATGACATCAAAAAAACTTTCAGTGCTGATTGGATTATTGTGTTTTCAGGGAAGGTGATAAACAAAAAGAAAAAAAACCTTCTATATTACATATGTCATGGAAAGACTTTTTAGACACTCTTCGTTATTTGAGGCATATCAGCTATTTTTTCCCCATGTTCTTCCTCTCTCATAAATCCTCTCCAAATTGCTGATAAGCATCAAAATCTGAAGACCAGAAAGCCCTTATGAATTTATCATCTTATCTTCCTCTCAGGTTAAGGGATGAGTTTGGTGGCAGACACTGGAAAAGCAGGATACACGTAAAAACCTTCAAATGGTGTCCTAGGAGATTTGATGATCCATCATGCATCATGATCACAGGTAAGCATGCTATGGACACAGGCTAACGATTCTATTCTATGATTCTACAATACACTGAAGACCTTTGCCTTAGTTGTGGAAATTGGGCAGCTTGCAGACAGCAACTGTTGACCGGAGGCCCTTGGTACCCAATCCATCTCAGAGCGGTTCCTTGCGGTAACACGTTCTGCGGTTTCAATGTAGATATCCCACCATCTGCTAAACTGGAGGGAAGGAAAGCAACAAGCCACAGACCTACTTCTTTTCTCACAGCATGACGTAGCAGACCTTTGAAGCAGGTCTAACACAAAAGAAAGGGGGGCATAGAAAAATAATTTGATACATTGCCTTTGTGTCTGTATGACACAATGCAGAACAATTGCCTTAAATGGAACTTCACGTCACTGTAATCTAACAGAGGGTTTAAAAGCCCAAAAGCATTGATTGTTTTATCTGTAGGTCTCCTCCACATAGATTCCTGTCAGAAACAGCTAGTTTTGAATGAGGGAAAGGGCAAGTTATTCTAAATATTGCCAATTTCTGTTGGTGCAGCATACTTCGGGTTCCCTCCTCCTCCCCAAGTCATGCCTTTCTCAACACTCTGGACAAACAGAACGTCCACTATTGTCATCTTAATTTCCGTCAACACTAAACTTCAATCCACACCTAAATCTGCTGCCACTGAAGTGGATAAGAACGCTGCTCTAACAGGACTAGCACCGGTCACTGCTGCCAACACAGCCTTATAGCAAAGGTCTGCCTGCCCTTACTCCACCTCAAGTTAAACCCCAGTCCCTCCAAACCCTTGCCTTAGTGACAATCACCAAGGAGAGAAGAAAGCGTAAACTCTGAGTATTTCCTTCATATTGTTTTGGTTTGGGTTGGGTTTTTTTGACAAAAGTAAAAAGCCAGCCCATGAACTTCCCTCTAGAACAGGGTGTACTCAACTCATATGCTTCAGTCTTGACAGCAAGCAGCCCGTGTTGCCAGGCTTCATTGCTATGTGGCAGCTCCAACCACGCAAACTTCTCCAGCAGTTCTTGATGCTGCAATCCCATAACTCCCTGAAAAAAAAAATTCAGAATCCATTCCCTCTCCAGTATTTTGGACACCCCATGTCCTGAAGGTTTTTCTATGTGGTTTACACCAGGTAACAATGGTCAGTTGACAGAAATACTGGTATGTTTGACTACAACTCCACTTGGATCACACTGCAGGAAAGCACTATGTTTGGGACAGGATTTATCTCACCTAATTTACTTTATTTCAGATTTAGGGCATGTAGCCTAAGCTAGCCAGCTAATTTCCATTATAATCAATCAGGACATAGGCAGCTGAAGATTAATTTGATTCCAATACAGGCTTCTAAATGAAGTGCAATGAATTTACCTCAAGACTGTAGAGGGAAGCCAGAGAATTAGGCTGAGCTAGTTGCTTCCTTTTATAGATCTGGTTCAGCACCGCTTACATGATCTGAGCTCCCCGCAATAGTTTCAGTTCCCAGCAGGAATTTGATTGGCGTATATATTCCAAGTATCTTCTTAGTGGCTCTCTGTTTACCCAAAACACCGTATGTTCAGTAACTTCAAGCCAACCTATAAGAAGCCCAGCTGAGGTGTCCAAATGTCTTAATCTCTTCCTCTTAGGAACAGGAAAAATGTGGCTTATAAGATAATATAGCTGAGTCCATCTTTTCATATGACAGTCAGCAATGCTTTGTTTTATGTTCAGTTTCAGAAACGGGCAGAAGTGTGGCCTGTATTTTTCAATGTGTGATATTTTTCAGTCTGATTTTGCATCAGGCTTTCAAATCTGGATGTAATATTTAATTTTTCAGCCAGCTTAGCATACAAGTAATACTATAACTGGAAGAAGAAATGGAGTCTCAGGTATCTGTGGGTTCTATTATCAAAAAACATTTTAGTTACATTTTTTAAAACATATTAAAAATTAATATGCAAGAAACTATAGTGGCAGGCTAAATCTTCCAAATAAGAAAACAAATTAATGATTCAGTGGGTGAAACTCTGGAATGCTGACAACTGCAAGCTAGACTTCTGTAATATACTGGTAGCATGGTTAACAGCCTGCAACCAAAATGTCTTATAATCTTTATGTGAACCATCAATTTATGCCTTTAAACTTACACTGCTGTTACCCCATTAGATATTTCTTCTTTTGCTTGGCAAAGCTTTCTTTATTTTATTGAGCAAATTCTACACTAACACAAAACATTGGCCTCAGGTTGTTTGAAGAAACAGGTGTATATAGAAAAGAAACGAATGTCAAACTTAGTTGGCATTCACGCAGAGTAAAATAGATTTATGTTGCATGCTGGAAGGGTGAAGTATCAGGAAGAGTAATTAAGAATAAAATACAGTAAAAAGCCATGTGTCCCTGTATCTTACACTCTCTTTAACCCACTGCTTTCCCTTCAACCTTCTTCCTGTCAGATTTTCTTGTAGGTTACTTACATATCAACTGTTTTCGTGCTCCATGTAAAAATAGAGCCAGGTCATAATAATTTCTAGCAGGGTAATTGCTGAGACACAGGTGGTGTGAAAAAAATGGATAAAGGAAGACTTCCTTCAGAGACTTGTAAATGGAGAAAGATAAACCAGATGTTGCTGGTTTTTTTCCCCTCTGCTACTTTATTATTGTACCCTCTGACTTAGGAAGTTCCCGAATCGAGGAAAGTATAAGGTCAGGGTATCAAATGAAGCTCACCGTGACATCTGCTACTTCCCAGTGCTGGAGACGGGCATGAGCGATCTGGCCTTTCACTCTGACCTGTCTCTGGCCATTCTTACATCTACTTATTCCCACCTGATGAAACAGACCTATCAGCCTACAAAACCAGGCAGCCCTAAGGCCATCCCTGGCATGAGACACACTCAAAACCAGCTAAAAGTCATTTTTTTCTCCCTGCAGAAACCTATGCCAAGATCCTGTCTTTTTGAAATCTCTACTATAACATTTCATGGCCGTTCCAAAAGACACCACTGCTTACAGAATGTAGTTATAAAATACTACCCCATAAACTCTGAAAACTATTTAGGGAATATAAAATTGTTACAGCAACTCCCTTTTGTATTACTCACAAAAAAATAAAGGTGAGGAAGAGTAATAGAAATTCAAACTTCTTCCAGGAAGGATAGTGAATATGTATTTATTTGACGGAAATTAACTCCACCTCCTTATTACCTTCAGATCTTTTAAGGTGTCACTCTAAGTGATAATTACTGAAAAGTTAACTTTAGCCATTTTTAAAAGGTAGAAAACTTACTTCTGAGTAAGAAAGGTAAATCGCTTTTCTCAAAACAAGATATTCAAAAACTCTTACAGTAAGTATACCCCAGCAGAAATAACTGCATTTAAGACCTAGACATTCTACTTTGTTTTTATGTCTATAGGGTTATATCCTATTCCCTCAAAAGCCAATGGAAATTTTGACATCCATTTCAATGGTGGCAGAATTTCACTCACCGAGTTCAACGACACTTATTAGATTTTCATGTTAAATGCAGTGGAAAATCCTGTTCAGATTTCCTGCTAATCCAGACTCAGAGTTTCTTCATGGCTAAAGCAAGAGAGTTGGTAACCTCAGATCTTTTCTAAACTGTACAGAAATGACCCAATTTCCCACATTCTTTTGAATACTAAATCTTTGAAGCCTGTGATGTAGGGAGGAACTGCTATGTTGCACTTTGAGTTTCGCTCAGTATTCTGACTGCAGTCTTTGTAAATCTGCAAGGATTTACATTCATTGTCTCTCCAGAGTCACTTGCAAAATGATTTCTAAAAATTTTCTCTTTCAACTACTATTAGACACTGTCTAATACAGGAACAAGGAATTCCTGGCCCAAGGGCTAGATACAATCTGCAACTTAATTTCAGGCGGACTGCAGCCAAATGAGTTCACATGTGAGTGTATTTATTATTGGATGGAAAACAAAAGCGCTTATTAACATATGACTTGCCAGATGCCTCTGAGGGACCTGGCTGGTCCTTCTCCGGGAAAGGCACTCTGCTCCAGGGCTAATAAACTCCAACTCAACATTACATCTACCCGCCAAGCAAGACAGAAATACAATATTGCAGAATATTACACAATACATAAATGCAGTGTTCCAATGTGATTGTCAAGCGGGTTTGCTGCGCTGGTACAAAGGGCACCATTAGCAGACAGAGAAGTTACTCAGTACTGGCAGCTTCACTTTAGCTAATGGCAAAGATGGGGAGAGAGGAGGAGAAAGGGAAGAAATTACTCTACCTTGAGTTTCAGAGTCCAGGGAATATTTGGGGGCTGCCAGGAAAACAAACAAAAGTATCAGTATCCTTTTGCTTTCAAACTGAGCATTTGATACAAAAACTGAGAAGACAAAATGAATGAGTCCACAATGTCATTTCTACAAAGTTTCTTTTCAAGCAGAACTGTACTTTGATATCAAACAACATTAAAAGCAAATACAGAGATTAAGAGGGAAAAAAAATGTTCAGAACTGTAGGATGTCACTCACATCCTACTGTTCCTTGATCTGAACCACCTCCTATCCATCTAGATTATTCCTCTTTCCTGCTACCTGTCACTGAGAAATGACTGCTCATGCAGTAAGAGCCACTGTCATGACACAGTTGTACTGTAGTTGACATTTTAAACCTCCTTGGGTTGGGAAGAGTGGGGAAGGAAGAAAGGCAGGAAAGAGGGGAGGAGGGAAGAAGGAAGGTGAAAAGAAGAGGTGGAGAGGCAAACAAGGCAGAGGAAAATGTAATGGGTTTACATCGTCACCCTTCATAAATCTTGATCATGTCTTCAACGAGATCTAGAAGAATCACAATTTCACTCCAGGACAGGGATGTTCATTACCCAAGTTCAAACTGTATGAAAAATTACTGTGGGAAAATCATTCACAATTGATTTATGGCTAAATTGAAGTGGAAGTGCCATGGCCAATCCGCTGCCTTCAAAATATCTTCCAATCTTGCACCCACACTAAAAGCTTTGCACAAAGCTGCTTCTGTCATTTGAGTACCCAAACACAACGCATTAACCCAGCATATCCCATTAATCATTCCAGCTACCTAGAAATGAAAGATGCAATAAAATGGAGAAAGGGAGAAAATGAATAATTTAGTAATTGATCTCTATCAGGAAAAATACACCATTCTAAAATAAACACTTCTCTCTTTACAAGCCTGAGAGGGTCCTTAACAATATTTGTATTTAAAAATCTAATCAATTTATTAATGTATCTTTAAGGAAAAAAAAATGCATTCTGTCAGAGGGAAGACTCAAGCTTTGGAATTCTCATTTGTCTTATTTAAAAAAAAATAACTAATTTCTTGAGAGCTCTTCAGAGCAAGCTAAACAAAGGGAAGGCTTTGTATGACAGATCTTTTCTGAGATCAGCTGTTCAACATCTCCATATATTTCAAATCAGTACAAAGGGCACATGGATGTTTAGATTAATACCCATGTTCCAAGAAGTGCAAAAATATCTAAGGCCATGCATTAGCTTCTATGCTCTCCAGCAAGTTTATCATCAACAGACACATTACTTTAGAGCTGCCTCAAGCCTCCAGGAAAATTTAACTCATGCACTGCCATGGCACAGGGAACATGTGGATCCAGACGAGCAGCAGAATGTTTGGGCAAGGGAAAGGAAGGGAAGAATAATGACTCTGCTTCAAGGAACCATCTCTCAAAGCAGCAGCCATCCTTCTGACATTCTGAAGGGAACTAGGACCCACTGGGGAAAAAGCCATCTGTGTGCAACCCTGAAAGAAGGAGGCCACGGAAGCCACTGGAAAAAAAACCTAAAACCCGTGTTAATTCTTACTTGCATCCTACTGAGCAATCCTCTATTGTGTTTCTCTATAAATTCATGTGTGCACACCAACACCCATCCACACACACATTTGCTTCATATAGACCCACGTAAGTGGCTTTAGGCCAGCTAATCAAGCAATTAAATGCAGTTTTTTTCCAAAGCACACAAAGTAGAATCTTGAGGTATTACATATTAGAAAAGGTATTTTAAAGTTGCCCTGTAGCTGAATGACACTGTAACAGCACAAGCACTAGACATCTCTATCAAAGGCTTTTTTTTTTTTTGGTAAATGAGCACAGTGCACTGAATTATTAACTCCCCTTACAAAATGTAAATAGGATTTCAGAAGAGCGATGAATCAGGAAGAATTCAAGTAACAGTTTGAAAACTAGAGCATAAAGTAAGTAACAATCCCTCCAAAGAGGCACATTTGTCAGGAATTAGGGTTTTGCAGGACTGCAGCTGTCACCTATCCTTTCCCCCCTCTTAAAATCTTAATTTTAAAGCTGAGTTTACAACAAGCAGCCTGAACTGTTACTATCACCTCCCCAGTTAGTCATAATTACTATTTTTCTGAACAACTGTGAAGTTTCGTCCTGTGTCCCTGTTGGCCTACACTATAGAACAAGAAGAGTAAGTTCCTGACTTCTCATCTCCAACACAATCACTGTCCTATGTATTTTTATCATTTCTCTATCTTCTTAGGTTACATTTTTGGTCCCTTTTCTAGCAGGAGGTTTCACAGGCTCTTGAATGTTCTTGTCCCCCTTTTTCCAATCTCCTTTTTTCAGTCACATCCTTTTTGAGCTTGAGAGGCCAAAACTGCACACTGTGTTCTAGCCGAGACCACAGGCACAGCTTTATACAAAAGGCTGTGTAACACCCTCCCAGTTACTCAATTTCTTAACAGTCTTGAATGACATGCAACTTAATATCACAGTTGGTTTTTAATTGTGGTTGTAATTTGAGCAAGTGTCCCCACTGATCTCTCACACTCAGCTCTTCTGGATCCAGCAGAACTGACTGTTCAACTCAGTCTCATTTCTTTATTCATCACTGATCCTTATCCAGCCCTGTTCTGCCCACTTGGTGGAAAACCTTAAAATTCTCTGAAGGTATTAATAGTTCTTACTGCTCCCAGAAAGACTAAGTATTTCCACTACAGATTGTGCAACTTTAAGATGCCATCCCTCTCTCAATGCCAGCAATAAATGGGTTAACAACAGGAATCTTAGTTAATTTGCAGATGTCCAAAGCCCAATTTTGGTCCCTTTCTACCCCAGCAGATTAGCCTAACCCTCTATTTTTCCTTCCCCTCTGCAGATTTCAGCCCTAACAGTATTTTGCCTTTCACTCCACAACACTGGAGTTTCTGTAATCTTTTGTCCAGAGCTTTGTCAAAGACTTATCACTCACAGTATTTTGTTTCCAGTTACTCAAGACTTCTCCAACATGTTCTCACCAAAACATCAGCTCTCATTGTTAATCTCTCTGGTACTTTACTATTGTTTTTAAATGAGGATTTCAAGCTGGTTGCCAAGTCCAGATGTAAAGTGTTACTTAAATATATCACTGAATTAACTAACTATGCCTGTGACTGACTCACAGCTGAAGCTCTGTTTTCAGCAGAATTTTTAGAAGAGACGCAAGCCTCAGATCACTGCTACATCCAGCCACAAATCAAAGTCCTCTGGCATATGGGACCAATCGGTCTAGCAGAGGTTTGCTGCTGGAGAACTCTGCAGTGTGTGCTCATGTCACAGCCGTTCACCAAACCATGTTTCTCACAGGGCTTTGCTATCTCCAGTGTTGCCTGGCTCGCCTTGACAGGTCTACTGTGCACCCATGCAGATTCACTGGTGTTACTGTATTACCTCTGGGAACCAGAATGTTGCCCAGAAACCAAACTTCTGGTAACCAGAAAGAAGTGCCCTGCTATTCCAGGAGACCTTCAAGGGCTCCTCTTGCTGAAAAGCTCTCTAGAATTTGAATTCTCTTCTTCAAGGAAAGCAATGGCCAGGCCCAGATGCCATGCAGGAATTCGAGATTTTGATATGGGATGAGAAACGGCAATCCAGGAAGGATGGGAAAAATAAGCAGGACACAGTGTCTTCCACGGTCTCTGCTGCACCAAGGAGGCAGCTCTGCCAAGGAGTTTTATTTCATCCTTCTACTCTGTGGAAAGGTCACCTGGATGCTGTGTCCCTTTGAGGATGAAGGCTAGGAAGGCTAGGAAAGAACAAACCATAAGAACTCCACTGACTCAGCCAGCATTTGGGAAGAAGGAAAGCAAGGAAGAAAGAAAACCTCGCATGTATGAAATGGTCCAATTACACTTCCATCATCCTGGAGGGAGAGACAGGGAATACTGAAACCATACCAGAGGCCAATGACAGCAAGGTTATTGTAACTGATAGCCATCATAAAGAAATGCAATAAAATTACAAGGAAACACTGGTGTTATTGCACTTTAGAAATTAAATTCCAACACTGAAAAAATCACAGGCATAGACATACTCTGAAATCTGTCAGACATCCCTCACAATGACAGCATTTCTTCCTTGGGGCTCAGTCCTCCCTTGACTGAAATCGGAGTCCGCCTCCTTTCCAGTTTCAGCAGCCACAGGACTAGGACCTTGGCAGCTTTGTCCCATGGGAGCATTCACACATGGTCAGTGGGAGGCACTGCAGCCGCTCTCCCCTGGATCCCTGTCCCGCACCTTGTTCGTTCAGGAGTTTGAAATGTTATTGAACGTCTCATTATTAGAAACAAATACCACCACACTGATTGAAACGCAGCTCAAACGTAAGCATTTCTTGCTTATTTACGCCAAAGTGTCCAGCACACAGAGCAAAAGGACAGGACCCACAACAAACCCTATGTGCGTGCTTCCTCTTCTCCACCACAGATGCATTTCAGCATGTCACTCACCCCAGAGTCACTGTCTCTGGGTTGAGAATGTCGCGCTTCTCCCAACATGCTCCCTTTTTGGCTGTCATCAGTTCAGCATGATGGGTGCTGAGTAACCCTCCTTCTTCCTTACGCCAGCATCTTTAAGGCTTTAATATTCTGTTTGATCTGTTTGAGGCTGTGGGAGGAGGGAGCAATTTTCTGTCTGGCTTATTAGCTAGACATGGAATATTCCCCAATAAATATATTCCGTAGCATTTCCTTTAGATCTCTTCTCCATGCTGTTGTTCTGCCTTTTTTTTTAAAAAATACTTTTTTGTTTAACATTGAGCATTCAGGCAAGTGGATATAATGCAAATTATCTGAAAGCCAACATTATTTTTAACATTACTGCACATAACACCCTCATTCTCCCCACCAGGATTTTACTCTATAAAAATACACAAGAGTAAACAGACAGTCCATAAAAAGAAACATCCAGGCATCCAGTGTTAAAACTGAACAGCTAAGAACTTAGCAGCAGCAAATATAACCTCACATCCTTGTGAATAATGCCTTGCTTTACAAGATGACGCACCATAGTGCAAATACTAAGCTGGGGTATCAGATTTTCTCTACAATCTTCAATACTAGTCTAGAAGATTATGTATGTGGAAGTCAAACAGCCAATTTTAAGGACTGAAAGAAAGCAAATATGTTCAAAAATTAAGAGTGTTATAAAAAAAAATAAACAAATCAGAATGAAAATGCTGAAGCATAGGCAGTGTAATGGGAAAAAATGGCATATACTTCTAAAGGGGGATGTCACTGCACTTGAAAGGAAAGAAAAAAGTAATTACTTTAGCTGCACAGCTTCGCCCAACTTTCTGCCCAGACCTTGTGAGCAGAGAAGGTTCACAGCAGTTGTCTTTGCAGTTTCTTTGGAGGTGCTGATAAAGGGGTAACTGTGTAACTTAAAATAGAGACATCTAGTACTCAAGTCTCACTGCAGATGAGGCATATCCTTGGTTAACAACGTGGGCTTCATTTTTGTGGAGACTTAGAACATTTTCAGAACACTTGGCCAAAAGTCCCAACAACCCTGCCACCAGGCTGAGAAGTGAAGAAGCACCCATCTGCTTGTTTTGTGTGGTCTCATGAAGAAAATCTTTAGAAGAATTTTACAGGGAAGCTTTTAGAGAAAATAAAAATATTTATTTTTTTCCTCTACTGAGGATTTCTGTGTTCACACTGACATTTCACTGAGCAGTTACTTGGCATGCTGTACACCATATTTCAATTACAACAACAGTGGATAAAGTTCCCTTTTTCTCCAGAAGACGACAATAGTTTATATTTTTCATAGAAAGTTACATTTTTTCAAAAAAATTTTTAAAGGCTCAAACAAGGGGGAATATGTATGAAAGGAAGGATCTATGTTGAAAGTGACACTGAGTGTGGAAGTACAAAACTTGTTTCTATGATACATTAAATATCCTACCATGCTGAAACAGACACAGACAATAACATTTATATGTGCAAAGGATCCACAGTGATAGGTCTGCCACCTCCTCTAGAATTTGCTTCAGCAGCAGATTTTGTAGTCATCGCCAGGCACCTGCAAGACAAAAGAATAAGGAACAAGCATAAGCAGAGAGATATTTCTCCCACCCACATTGCTCTACACAATTTGCAAGAACCTTTAAGATCTATCAAGGAGGATTAATTCACTTTCCTGTGCACCACTCTATGATCAGCAGATGAACAAGATCTGATTTATCTGTGATCTAGGTGTGCAGCAGGGACAGCACGACTATTCATGAAGACACCCAGTAGCACCCAATCTATAAAAGACTGAGGAAATGAAGCAGCATCACACCTGTCACCCACATTCAGCCAGGCCGCCCGCCACTCGGTGAGCAAAGTGGGTGCACCGACTTTGTACCCACCTGTGCAGAGGTACCGATAGGATGTAGCATTATGTTTTGGGATTACGTTACTCATGTTATTAATGGCACGCTGGGGAAAGGTAAGTCAGCAAGCATGCATTTGTAATACACTACCTAGCTCACCAAAAGGAGTGGTAAAAACCTTTTAAACAGACAAAACAGCAAAAACAATTAAGGAAACTCCTCCAGTTCAGAGCTACCTGGGGCGAGCACATGAACCGGCATACAAGCTGCCTGGAGGCCCTGGAGAGCAGTTGCTGAATTAGCAAGGATTGAGACAACTAATTGGTGACTGTTTATCAAATAATACAGTAGCAACTCCACTGTACTCTAAGGGGGAGGGAAGAATAAAGCTATTTCAGGTGGCACCACTGTGAACTTAGCATATTTCTGAGGAATGTAAGACATATTCTTCAACTCTTTTAAGTGTCCATATGCAGACTAGACAGAGGCTGGCAGGAGGCACATTTATAAGTGCATTTGTTTCAAGTGCCTCTGCTAGTTCAAAGCATTCAAACATAAACAGTTGTCTGAAATAACAAAATATATATATGTGTTTTGGAGAGAAGGAGGAGAATTTATCACTTTTGAGGTGAGAGGAGGGGATGGCAAATATGGTGCTAATTAATATAAAACCTTCTCCTTCCTTGCTACTCCCTTGTTCCCAAACACACAAAATCAAGAGCCTACTCTGCTACACTCTCTCAATATGCTTGGCACGTACCTCCTTCTCACTCTCCTTCACACACTCTCTCTCTCTCCCCATAAAGGGGCATGAAATGAGAAATTTTAGCAAGGTTTCTTTACAGGAGGGATGGTTGGCTTCAAGCCCAGTGTACAGATGTGGGAGGGAGTCTTCAAAGAGAGACTCCCTCAACACTGCCCAAGAAAGTGGTACTTCTCACGGTTCGGAAGCGAGGCTTTCTGGGACTCACCATCTCAAGCCCCACCAGTAGTACTCAGTCCCTCAGAGACAATAAATGCCCAAGGAGGCTCTCTTGAACTTTTCTGAGTTTGAACTTCAGGCAGGAAGTGACCACATGTTGAGAGGGGTGGTTAAAACAAAACAACCAAACCAAACACAGCAACCAAACAAAAAACAACCAAAAACAAACTCCCAAAAAACTTGTAGCATCCCTGGATTGGGTATTCTTACATACCATGTCCAGTCATATGAATTAGTTTATACTAAGGATTATTTGTTGTCTTTAGCTTTAGATAGTTTATCTCTTTTCAGCAAGTCCTTGTAGACTCTTGTAACTTCGTATGTACTAGGGCTTTTGCTAGCATACCAATGATCACAAAAATATAATAAACCCCTTCCTGACACAGCTGTGCCAGCAAGACTAAAGCCTCCATCTCAATGAGATTGAACTACTTCATATTTCAGCAACATTTATATTACAAGCATTTTCCCCTCATGGCACACAGCGCATCCTCCCCAGTTGCCTGGCTTTGTCTTGCTTCCTGCCCATACGCTGGTAACTGTGGGTCTGCCAGGCAACCTTTACAGTAACAAGTATGCAACTATATGCTCACTAAGACCATTTAAAAGGTGCTTATTACATACAGTTTAAAAAACATTCTCTCCATCATGCAGACAGACTTTCCACAATTTTTGATGAGCTGTCAACCCCAGCTTACAGCCAACCCTAACCCAC